>NW_016107352.1:6531588-6557070 GCF_001604975.1 Cebus imitator | reverse complement strand
TTTTTTCTGGTCTGAACTTCATTTTTGTTATGGAGTCTAAGGTTTTCATTTATGTTAGAATAAATGAATTCATTAACATCTAAGGATACAAAATCTACATACGAAAACTAATTGTGCTTTAATACACTAAAAATAATCAAAAAATTAAATAAGAAAGCAATTTCAAATAAAAAGAAAATAATAAAATGCTTAGAACTAAACTTAACCAAGAAATTAAAGATCTGTACACTAAACATTATAAAATAGTGACGAAAGAAATTGAGGAAGATGCACATAAATTCAAAAGTATACTATGTTTATGAATTGGAAGAAGTAATATTTTTTAAATGTCCATACTGCCCAAAGTGATCTGCAGATTAAATGTAATTCAAAATTTCAATGGTATTTTCATAGAAATAGAAAAAGTTCTAAAATTCAAGTAGAACCACACACACAAAAAAAATTGAATAGCCAAAGAAATCTTGAAGGCAAAACAAAACAAAACAAAATTGGACTAGTTGCACTTCCTGATTTCAAATTATATTACAAAACAATCGTAATCAAAATCATATAGTACTGGCATAAAAACAGAAACATAGACCTACTGAACAGAACAGAAAACAGAGAAATAAATTTCTACATATATGGCCAACTAATCTTACACAAGAGTGCCAGACTACAGAATGAGGAAAAGATATTCCCTTTAATAGATGGTCTTGGGAAGAGTGAATCTCCGAGTTGAAAAATATGAAATTGAACACTATCTTACAGCATACACAAAAAAAACCTGCTCTAAATTGGTCTTAAGACTTAAATGTAAGACCTGAAACTATGAAATCCCTGGAAGAAAATATAGCAAAAGAACCTCTTTGATATTGGTCTTGGTAATGAGATTTTGGATATGACCCCCAAAACACAGGCAACAAAAGCAAAAATAAACATATGGGACTATATCAAACAAAAAAAATGCACATCAAAGGAAATAATCAACATAGTGAAAAGGAAACTTGTAGAACAGGAAAAATATCTGCAAGCTATATATCTGATAAGGAGTAGATACCCAAAATGTATAAGGAACTCATAAAATTCAATATCAAAAAACAACAAATAACACAATCAAAAAATTGGCAAATAACCTACATAGGCATTCTTGCAAAGAAGACATATGAATGGAGAATAGTTATTTGAAAAGTTACTCAATATCACTAGTCATTAAGGAAATGCAAGTCAAAACCACAATGGTATCACCTCACTTCTGTTAGGTTGATATTGTTAAAAAGAAAAATAAAAGAAAGCAAATTCTAGCAAGGATGTGGAGAAAAGGGTATCTTTTTACAGTGTTGATATAAATGTAAATTGATACAGCCATTATGGAAAACATCATGGAGATTCCTCAAAATCCAAAGAATAGAACTACCATAAAATCCAACAATCCAACTTCTAGGTATTTGTTCAGAGAATAAAAGTCACAATCTAGAAACCTGAGTCACAAGAGAAACCTGCACTCTGTGTTCAATGCAATATTCACAATAGTCTAGACATAGAAACAACCAAAGTGCCCATTGACAGATGAATAGATAAAGAAAATGTGGTTTAATACAATGAAATAATCCTCAGCTTCTAAAATAAAAGCAAATTCTGCCATTTGTGACAACATGAATGGGCTTAAAGAACATCATGCTAAGTGAAATGAGCCAGACATGGAAGGAAAAATACTACACAATTTCACTTATATGTGGAACCTCAAATAGTCAAACTCAAAAAGAAGAGAGTACTTGGTTACCAGGGCCTAGGGGAGAGAGATTTGGGGAGATATTGGTCAAGGTGTGCAATGTTTCAGTTATGCATGATGAATAAATTCTGGAGATCTAAATCATGCATGATGACTCTAGTTTACAGTACAGTGTGGTATAATTGAAATTTGCTAAGAAGGTGAATCCTAAGTGTCTTAGTCCATTCAGTCTATAATAACAAAATGGCATAAACTGAGTATTTACAAACAACATAAATTTATTTTTCACAGCTCTAGAGATTCACAACACCAAGATCAAGGCTCTAGCAGATTTCTATCTGATGATGGGCCATTTACTGGTTGATAGATGATAGTTTCTAGTTTTATCCACACACAGATGAGACAAAGGCGTCTTTGGGTCTATTCTACGGGACATGACTCCCATTCATAAGGGCTCTACCCTCATGACCTAATCACCTTCAAAAAGGGCCCATCTCTTAATCCTATCATTTTGGGGGTTAAGATTTTAACACATGAATTTTAAGGGGGCACAAATATTTAAACCATAGCATTCCACCCTGGGCTCTCAAAACACATCTTCTTCTCACTTGCAAAATACATTCATTCCATCCCAATATCCCCAAATATTTTATTCAGTATCTAGTGAGGTCTTACTTTCTAGTTCACAGATGGCACCTTTTATAATAGCTGTTTCCTCACATAGTAAAAGAAATAAATAAGCTCTCTTAGGCTCATCTTACAAGGGCAGAAGCTCATTCATTAGGGCCCTGACTTCATGACCTAATCACCTTCCCCAAAGACCCACCTTTTAATGATATAATTTTTGGGGTTAGGAATTCAACATATGTATTTTGGAGTGACACAGACTTTCAGACCATAGCATTCCATCCTGGGCCTCCCAAAATGTATGTCCTTCTCATATGAAAAATGAATTCATTCTATCCCAATAGCTCCCAAAGTTTTAACTCCCATATGGTGATGAAGTATGGGGAACAGTGCCCTCGGTGACAGGCACCAACCATCGAGATCCCAGGGGCACCAGCAACCCCTCCTATGAAATCACTCTGTACCCTGAGACCCTATAAAGTACCGTTCTACTCTTTTATTCTTTAAGTTTGAATGTTTTATATCTTGTAAGTGGAACCGTGAAGTATTTGTCTTCATGTGCCTGCTTATTTCACTTTGCATCATAACATTTTCAAGGCTCATCTACGTCTTTGCATGTGGCAGCATTTACATTTTTTTCAAATGCTGAATAGTATTTCATTTTATATATACATAAGAATAGGAATTCTTTTGAAGTGGGGTCTCACTATGCTGGCCAGGTTGGTTTTGAACCCTTGGCCTCAAGCAATTTTCCCGCCTAGGACTCCTAAAATGCTAGAATTACAGGCATGAGCCACCACGCCCAGAATAATAGGGTTTTAAAAACTGAATATATTTTAAATGTACAACTTGATGATTTGATATATGGATGAGTTGTAAAAGAGTCATTATAATCAAGATAATTAACATATCCATCTCCTCACATAGTTGCCTTTCACATATATTAGTGTGTGTGTGCAATACAGTATTATGCCAGATGAATAGTTCAGGAGATCTGCTGTACAACGATGCGCCTACAATTAGCAACAGATTACTAAAACTAATGTTGATGTTTCAGTTTTCATCTTACTTGACCTGGCTGCTGCATTTGGCTTATTTACGTCTATCATCTTGATTTACTTCCTTATAAGACATCATACTCTCTTAGCTTTCCTTCAATCTCACTTCTCCTCTTTCTCAGTGTTTTTGACAGGATCTTCTTATCTATCTCATCTTTTTATCATGGTGTAGGACAGGGATCTGCCTTTGGTCTTCTTTTAATATGCACTCACTTTTTTGTTGATGTTCTCCTGTGTCAAGCATTTACTTAGATAAATGCTACTAACTTCTAATTTTATATCTGCAGCCCAGACCTTTCTCATGAACTCCACAAATATTTGTTGAATTAACAAGTGCATGTTCTTAAAGTGATGAGTACCTAGAGAACAGTCACGCAAATCTTCAAAAGGAAGATCACACTTATTTCCTCAAAACAATGAAAATTATTTGATTAAATACCACAAAAAAAAAAACACTTCAAATTGAGTTGAAATGCCTTCATTACTGCAGGTGGGCTATCTGAAATAACATAGTTCAATATTCTTTACTAACATCAAAAGTAGGGAAGAGCTTATCTCTTTCTCTCAACTTTCTGATTAAAACAACCTGGCTTTCTTCTGAGTAGACCATCTTAAATCATTTACTCATCTCTGAGCCAATTGCTCTGTCAACTATGCTCCAATGCCAATGTTGAGGAAGAAATTCATAAGCAAAGCAGCATGCAAAGAGTGAAGGAACAACATGAAAATTGAAAATGTGTATGTTTTGAGGGAATGGTTAATAATAAGTGTACTTGGAGCATAAATTGCAGAGGAGTTTATAGTGAGTAATAAAGCTTGAAAGCATGAAAGGAACAAAAGCATATTATTTTGAAAGGACAAGTTAACATACTTCAAGTTCCTTCCTTTTCTTTGGAAACTCAAAATCATTAGTCCTAGAGATGTGGTAAACACTGAATATTGTTTGTTGTTGTTGTTGTTGTTTGTTTTGTTTTGAAGACAAGTTTTGCTCTTCACCCAGGCTGGAATGCAGTGGCATGATATTGGCTCACCGCATCCTTCACCTCCCAGGTTCAAGTATCCTCCTGTCTTAGAAGCCAGAGTCGTTGAGATTACAGGTGCTAGTCATCCATGCACGACTAATTTTTTTCTCTATTTTTAGTAGACACAGGATTTCACCATGTTGGCCAGACTGATCTCGAACCTCAAGTGATTCGCCCACCTCAGTCTCCCAAAGTGTTGGGATTATAGGTGTGAGCCATGGTGCCTGGCCAAAGATTGAATATTCTATGATGTCACCTCGAGTAGATATATGTGATAACATTCAACTGTTAAGACTATTGGTTTTGTAGTCATCACTTTTTTAAAGTTGTACAAGATTTTAAGCACATTAGTAGTATTTTTTCAAATATTGAAATTGTCTAAAATCTTTTAAAAATGTAATTCATTAAATACTGATTTGATATAATTGAAGCCAAATAATGTTATACAGAGGTCTAAAGGCCTTTGGAGCCTTGGTAGTCTCAAAAAGTAGACATACTAATTATAAGGATTTTATGAATCAATGTCTTTATAAGTTAATAATACCAATGCCTTAACAGATTTTATTGATAATTTCAAAGCTTTACATTTTATTTGAAGCTTTTAATGAGAGTTTCCAAATAAGTACTGTATTTTTTCCTTTTAGCAAAACTAGAAGTTATCTCAATACTTGCCATTATTATACTAGCATCTATCGAGATTTCTTTTCACAATTTACGGACAAAACAAATAGTCAACAAGCTTATATTTTCACCATTCCTATTCCATAATAGCAGTAATCCAGAAACCAACAATAACATTATCATTATTATTTCATTGGTAATATATGAACTGTTTGTATGATTATCACTTATTATTAATCAAGGACCACTATTTCCCAGTAAACAACATGTTATAGATTTAAACAAAGCTTTTTGTATCAAAGACAAATACCATTCTCCATCAATAGGACATCTACAAATAGGTTTAGGCTTCATTCTATACTTTTACCTTTTCTCTTTATTTCCTTTTCCCCCAGTTACAATTGAAAACAGTGCCAACAACCACAGTTCTCCATACAAACACGTTGAAGTAAATATGTGCTTCATGGTTGCATATTACTTTCTAAGTCAGCACACAAAAAAGGAAACTGACCCTCACTGTTTCAGGTCTCTAGGATTTGATTGGGTCACATTTGTAATTGAAGAGGCTGACTTATATCCAAGCAGTTGAAGCAGTCTCAAGTATCCTTCCTAACATGATAGAATGTTCAGCCTCCATACTTTCTTTATTATAGTCATTCAAAGCTAAACCATTGCTATAAATTCTATCACAGTATCCCCATTCCTTGCACTATGATTATATAGGAAGTAGCTCTGAGATCCCTGTCAAATTTATCTCTGAGTGAGTGTCCCTTTTCTATTTTATTCCAGTGTATGACTATCCAACCATTTAATGCATTTCAATAAAAATATTTATTTTACTATTTCAATAGCAGACTAGCTCTATGATGTTTCTGGCTGTTCACAATCTGAATAGCATTGAAAACACCATAATGTTACAGCCTGTCATTTACAAGCTAACTATCATTTGCACAAAACTGTACAATGACGTGATAAAATTGGTTCTTACAAAATTGTTAGCCACTGGAGAGAAAGCTAATATTGTCTAGAATAGGAATGGGATTGTTCTCTGGAATGGAGAACATTAAGAGTTAAATGACCAAGAACTGCTTGGAATGAGAATTCTCTAACTCTCTCAACATTATTGAAGAGGACTAGGTGTACATACCCACAAGAATTATCAACTATGAAAAGCCTGCAAATATATGAAAATTATATGTAGACAACAACTAAGATAGAGAAGGAAATGCTGAAATATTATGTGAGACTATGCCTTTTCCTATGCTTCATCTATCTACACTAGTTTTCAGTTATGGTGAATAAGTATAGCCAAAGCATTTGGCTTTGCTTTCTTCCTCCCTGCCAACCTTTTTTCATTCTTTCCTCTATAACCTCTTTACCTTTCCCACTCTCTTTCCTTTTAGATTATCACGGCAGGAAAAGTCAGTAGCAGGGCTCAGGTGTTTTATTTTTCAAGGTAAAATATATGTTTGGTATTTAAAATGTGTAGAATACATACTTTCTATTTTGATATATTCTACCACGTCTCCAGATTCTACCTGCTCTATTATAAAAGCAAAATTTATGCTAATTGCAAAATTAATATATTTTTCTAGGAAAATAAACCAAACCAAAACAAAAAGCATGCTACCTATTCCAAGGAAATGTCCAGGAATTATTGGGCAGTTGTTCTTTTTTTTTCTGAAATTGCATAACCCATTTTTAAAACTCTTTATGATCCTTTTATATTGAATTCTTATAACAATGATGTAATTTTTTGCTATTCTAGAATGTAGGTCAAGCTATGTCTAAGTAGCCGCTGATTGCCCATAGTTCATAATACAAATAAATCCTTATCCTGAAAGTAATGTAGTGGCTTTATATATCCTTGACATGATTTACAATTATGTTTCTAAAGTTGCAATCAGTTTCTTCTAAAAGAAGAATGGGAAGCTTAAAAAAAATTTCAAGTATCTAGGTAGTATGATCAAGATAATAAGACTAATAACCAAAAAGAGAAAATGTGATAATGCAAAATCCAAGCATTTTGAAACAACAGACTTACTGGAACATAAAATCTCCATCTAGCGCTCAGCTTTCACATTACAGAGCACTTTATTAAAAATGAACAATCCCACTCTGCCTCCAAGATCTAAGTAAAAAGAGTCTTGAAAATAAAAACTAACTCTAGAAGCTGGCATTTACAATTGGAGAGGAAAACCACCACCACCAGACGAAGGCCTTAAGGTAGTGAAACCCTTATGGCAGTGATGTATGTTATAGGTACAATTAGCTGTCAACATCATTAGGAAAAACTCCTAATGTTAGGAGTTTTTCCTAACTTTAGGAAAAACAGACAGTATTTATTATCACTACTTGGAGAAGAATATTGTCATATGCAATAAACAAATGATGGTCAATGTTCCTATGGACAAAACCAAAAGAACAGTAAGACAGTTGCTTCTATCATTGTAGTTTAAACACTTGAAAATTTATTGTCAAGAGTGAGCAGAGTGTAGTGATTAAAAGCATAGGTTTCAAAGTATTATGGACCTTCATACATATATACAATCCAGGTTCTGTCCATGTAAGTTTGGGCAACTTAACCTAAATGTTTTCATCTATAAATTCAGAATACCAATGTATATTTATCAGAAAAGTATGTAAGATACTTACCATAGGTCCTACATATACAAACATTAAATACATGGTAATTATTATTAGAAAATATCTGACTTTAACTCTGCAGAGTGTCAAACAAAAATAGGCTCATCTTACTCCAAAGAAGATCTCATTGAATATAAGGAAGAATTTTCTGATCATGTGGTTAATTAGACATTCAGCACACTAAAATGAGAGGTATGTCTTCACACTTAAAGATCACCTCCCACCTCCATGTCTGTAACTGGCAGTCATCCCAGATTCTCTTGAGAGTTTGTAAAAAAGATTCTATCAATTCTTAGTGCTGTCATCAAGAAAATAAAAACAAACCAGCAAAAAAGAATCCGTGTCAAACTATGTTGAAGATCAAAACGTGAAGTCTAACTTTAAAAAGTTTTCTCTGCCATGTGAATGAATAACTTTATAAAGAAATAAAAATGAAAATCTGCCCTGAGCACAAATAATGTAACCATTACTGAGCTATAAATACCCGAGGCTGAATGGGAGATATGGAGGAAAAGGACAGTGAAACTCATGACACCTTTAAAAAGCCCTTATTTTTTACAGGTTCTAAATCAAAAAGAGATTATTCACCAGAAGCTTTTTGATACATTGAAGGGTTTCTTGGCTGTTTCTTTGGAAGCTATCATTCACCAGTTCACACTGATGCAACATTAGCTGTCACTCAGATATGAACTTAAAATTGCTGTCACATGGATGGAAAATCAGTACGAGGAAGAAAGTGCCTTTGTAAACTCAGGAAACATATTTTCTTTAAAATGGAAAGGCTGACCATGTGATAAATGCTTTTCATATAATGGATAAAACCACTTGCTACTTCAAGAAGCATGCACAAGCCTTCTGAGAACTGCGGCTCTCAGAGTTTTTTCTTTAGATCACATGCATGATTTATCTTTTCCAGGTGCCTTCCTAGAACCTACATCTTGCATTTCTCCTCCTCATCTGGCCACTTTCTTTATTCTTCTGCTTCAAGTAAGACCAATTAAAATAACTTTTAAGTTAGAAAATAAGGCTTTGAATCGAGATTAAAGGAGCTAAGGGTTATTTGGCAGACATTAGATGGAGAATTGAAGCTTTTAAATGTGTAACATATTTTATAGTGATTCAATTTAATTCAACAAATGTTTGTTGAACACTGAAAATGTTCACAGTTTTGTACTAAGTATCATACAGGGACATAAAGAAGAAATAAAGAAGATATTGACCATCAAGGGGCTTTAATATAGAAGGCAAATATTTTCAAATATGCAAATGTTTTATAGTTTGTTGTAAATGCTTCGATGGCTCTAAAGAAGATTTAGATAGATAACTAGGGGGAGAGTGGTTGCAAGAAACAAACAAATACTTTTCACTGGTTTTAATCAAAGAAGGCTATATGGAGCCAAATCTATAGAGGTGGACCTAAAGGTTCAGGAAGGCAATCTAAACTGGGAGAAGAATCAAAGGCAATGGATTCTGGGATATGGAGACTTCAAAAAATGAAGAAAAGGGATGGCAATTGTCTAAAAAAGGTAGGTTGGCATTAGATCTTAGACTTACATGTTATACTAGGGAACTGGGGTTATGGGAAACTTACTGTTTTGGAGCCTCCATAGTTTTTGAGCAGTGAAGTTACAAGATCAGAGTTATAGGCTGGAAGGATAAACAGATCGCCATATAGGGATTAACTGGAGGTGGAAGATATCAACAAGGCCAATTTAAAGATTATTGCAGTACAAAACACAAAAACATAGGTCTGAGCTATGCAGTGTTGATGAAGAAGAGGGAACATATTTAGAAATGATGTGTGAGGGTATACTTGATAGAACCAGGTCATATAGGGAAATTGACTTGACAATTACCTCAAAATTTTAAGACTAGTCTGCAAGAGAAGTAATATCTTCTAATTTAAAAAAAGCAATAAATGACAAAAATGACTAGAGAAAAACTAGGAATAAGGGTCAGTTTTTGGATAGATTAAGATTATTGGCTACAGGCCATGTGCAGGGGCTCACACCTGTAATCCCAGAAGTTTGGGAGGCCAAGGTGGATGGACCACAAGGTCAAGAGATTGAGACCATCCTGGGCAACATGATGAAATCCTGTCTCTACTAAAAATACAAAAATTAGCTAGGTATGGTAGTATCTGTGCCTGTAGTCCCTGCTACTCAGGAGGCTGAGGCAGGAGAATCGCTTGAACCCAGGAAGCAAAGGTTGCAGTGAGCTGAGATCATGTCACTACACTCCAGCCTGGAGACAGAGTGAGACTCCGTCTCAAAAAAAAAAAAAAAATTGTTGGCTATAAGAGGTTAAATATTAATAGACTGCTCACTTATTCAGCAAAATGTTGGGAGAGCTTCCAGACAACCAGTATATGACATGGAATGAACATAAAATAAATTTTAGGTTGCTTTCTAAAACTATGTGACACAGTGATCCCATTTATTGATTTTTTGTTTTGTTTTTCTAGCACATAGTTTAGAATTAACTGTACATTGAAAGCTTCTGTTTCACTCAGTCTGGAATTTCTATACTTCTATGAAAATGTTTGCTTTTGTCTAAGGTACATATGTTCACAGAAATGTAAACATTGAGAATAAAAGTTTAAAGTGATTGTTTTAGGTCATCATAACCAATAAAATGTGCAATCCATTTCAGGTAGTAAAGAAAAGCAGATAATTCTGATGAGTACTCTTTTTAAAAATTATGCAGTACAAAACTATAACTAATGTGTTAGATCCTGGACTGCCCTAACCTTAAAATCTTCATGAGGTGAAATTAAGAAAAAACAAATAACAAAATAAGTAGTGTTGATGTTTGGTAAGTGGATTGCATTTATATATTTGATAGAACATGGAACTTTATTTTAGGTCCTTCATTGTGAACTTTCCCAGCATGATTTAATAAAACTGTAGAATGTGAATATACAAACTAGTATAAGAGTCATTACTTTCATTAAGAATATTACAGTGAATAAATTAACCCAAAACAATAAAACCTGAGCAGTTGATATATGTAAGTCATTTACATCTTGTAGACTCATTTGGGGTAGGAAGAATAAATGGTTATGGTAGAGGTTTCATTAGTACTTGCATTTCAAATGACTTCAAATACACAATAAGAATACAAAAGCAATAAATATCATCCATAAACAAGAATATCATACAAGGCTGTGGCTTTTTGTTTTTTAACAAGATGTTCTGTGCCATTACACTTTAATAGTCCTGCTGAATTGTCAACATGAAAAAAAGCTAGAGTCCTGCCATGGTGCCATCATTGTATTCTGCGGCCATATTTTATCCTGCTTTTTATATCACTCTGCATTTAAAGCTACGTACAGGATGCTGTCTCCTGGGAAATGGCAGAGATGCTACAGGAAAACTTAAATGTAATATAGTAGCATCTTTCAGTATTCTGTACCTGATGCTAAAGAGTCTGGTTCAGGCAGTACAAAATACTCAGTGTAAGTAGCATAATAACAGAACGTCATATCCACTGGATTTATAAGCCCAGAAATTTATTGGCAGATACAGATATTTAAAACATGTTTTCATTTAGTATCTTATTAGTATCCCGGTAGATATACTAAAAAAACCTGCTTACTGCACTCTTGTGGGGAGTATAAAGCCAAAGAGATTTCCTCTTACAGCTGGCCATGTGCTGCTCTATTTACACTGCATCCTTTTGGGGATAAGATTTCTTTTTAATCCTGTCTAGACCAGTGTTATTTTTCAACAGACTTTCATCTTGTATATCAGACTAGAATGAGAACTCTAGGTTTCAGTGTAGAATTAGAAAAAAACCAACAAGCCCATTCAAAAGTGGGCAAAGGATATGAACAGACATTTTACAAAAGAAGACATACGTGAGGCCAACAAACATATGAAAAAATGCTCATCATCACTGGTCATAAGAGAAATGCAAATCAAAACTACATTGAGATACCATCTCACGCCGGTAAGAATGGCGAACATTAAAAAATCTGGAGACAGCAGATGCTGGAGAGGATGTGGAGAAGTAGGAACACTTTTACACTGTTGGTGGGAGTGTAAATTAGTTCAACCATTGTGGAAGACAGTGTGGCGATTCCTCAAGGACATAGAAATAGAAATTCCATTTGACCCAGCAATCCCATTACTGGGTATATGTCCAAAGGATTACAAATCGTTCTACTATAAGGACACGTGTACACGAATGTTCATTGCAGCACTGTTTACAATAGCAAGGACCTGGAACCAACCCAAATGCCCATCGACGATAGACTGGATAGTTAAAATGTGGCACATATACACCATGGAATATTATGCAGCCATCAAAAATGATGAGATTGGGTCCTTTGTGGGGACATGGATGAACCTAGAAACCATCATTCTCAGCAAACTGACAGAGGAGCAGAAGATCAAACACCGCATGTTCTCACTCATAGGCGGGTGTTGAGCGATGAGAGCACATGGACACAGGGAGGGGAGCACTACACACTGGGGTCAGTTGGGGGGAAATAGGGGAGGGACGGTGGGGGGTGGGGAGCTGGGGGGGGATAGCGGGGGAGAAATGCCAGATGTAGGTGATGGGGAGGAAGGCAGCAAATCACACTGCCACGTGTGTTCCTATGCAACAATTTTGCATGTTCTTCACATGTACCCCAAAACCTAAAATACAATAAAATAAATAAATGGAAAAAAAAAAAAAAGAATCTTGGTGGTCCAACAAGTTATAGAGAAAAAAGCAGCAAAAACAAAATAAAAAATAATCGCTTTGTGATGAGGCTTGGAGAATATTTAAACTGCACATTGAATATAGCAATTACAAGAAAGGGCCTTTGGAGATACATTTGGAGAGGAATTAATTAATACAGATCAGGCCCCACTTGTCATAGCTATGGTGCCTACAGAAGAGGAAACTTTGTGGTAGCCCATACAGAATCATGAAGCAAAGTCCTAGCCCTTTGCTAGGATAAAACTGATGATCGGGTTTACACTGATGATCACAAGCCTGAAAATCTCTCAGCTCCCTGGAGGACTTGTACTCCAGACTCAATTCAAGTACTTCAACTTGCAAGACAATAGGAATCAGAAAAAACTTATGCCAGGCTGACCATAATATATCTATGCACCTCACCTGTCTCCTCCTTGACAGGCTCTTCTCTTCCTCCAACTTTCAGGAATGCCTCTTCCTCAGAGAAGCGTGTTGTGATCATTCTGCCTAAAAGTAGCCCCTATCCCCAACTCATTTTCTTGTTATCGCTCTGCTACATTTGCTTCTTCATAGTATACAATATATAGTCATTAAGGTAACAGATTTGTTTTCTTGCTTACATGCTATGACTCTCTCATCAAAATGTGATCTGCAAAGAAGGCAACATGTCTTCATTGCACTACTCTAGTCCAGCTCTTTGCGTAGTACACGACACATGCTCAAGCTTAGTCTATATTTTGAAAGGATAGAAGAAAGGAAAAAATAAAAAGAAGGAATAAAAAGGGGAAAAAGGAAGGAAAAGGAGCAGAATGCTATACATTTTTGACCCTTTTTGTTTGTTTTATTAAACTTCTGCTAACCATCAATAGTGTTTGACTAGGGTTGCATGACAACTGCTTTGAACTTTACTTTTTTAATGAAAATAACAAACAGAATTGGCTGATACTTGCCAGGGATAGATGATGGAATTATCTGTGAAACACTTTGGAAATTGCCAAGTGTAATATATAAAAATTTGAGATCTATAAAGCCCCCATAATTGTAAAATATAATTATTAGCTGAAGTTACTACTTCTCTACTAAGCACAATCACACAACTAATAGTTTCATTCTGGTAACCGTAAGCATAATTGATTTAAAGGAATTAAAGGTCCCTCAAATATATATAGTGTCTTTATTCAATTCAATTATTATTAACTGTTAATTTGGCACTTGAGAATGCCCTTTCCATAGGAAAACATAATAAACATATTTCTGAACAATTTTATGCCACAAGTCACTCTATATTTTTTATATATTTTCTCTCATTTAATTTTTACAGAATCACATGAGGTAGCTAATTATTCTTACATTTGTTTTACAATGAGTTAATGAAGGCACAGAGAGATTCAGTAACCTGCTCAAGGATCCAATGCAGTAAGAGGGAGGTAGGTGCTGGATTTGAAGAGAACATCTGGCTCCAGGGCCAGCCCTTTTAACCTGAGCAATGCAGGTCTCTTAACAGGCAATATACATGTAATTCTGTAATTACGTGGTCTCTGAAATTGCTCTTGGAATCGGATCTTGAATCTGAAATTCTGTTCCTCTAATACTACCAGGATGGTTTTCTTTCATATACTAAGTAAGCATATAAAACAGTGACACAGAGAGGTCAGAATTTTCAAACATCCAAAAAGTTTTTAAAAGAATTATCGACTTAAAACAAAAATAAAAACTTGGCTTTGGGTTTAGTTCTGAGATTTTTCCTTACTCTTCCAAAGTCCTCATTTTATGTTGTACTTAGAGACTCTTTTTTTTTTTTTTAAAAGAGATGGGGTCTCGCTATATTGCCCAGGCTGGAGTTCAGTGGCTATTCATAAGCGTGATCCCACTATTGATCAGAAGGAACAAGTGTGTATCAGAAAGCTGAAAAGACTCCTCTATACAACACAGGTCTCTATGATCCACTCCTCCTCCTACTCACCCCTGAGAACCTCTCCCCATTACTCGTTGGTGAATACAATTAATGATATGTGGGTGCTATACCTATCGTTGGTGTGTTCGGCTTGAAAAAACTGAAGAATAGCTGGCTTAACTGGTTAGGCATTCATGTGGGAACGATGATGAGGGCAGATGGGGGTGGATTTTGTTCTATGCTGTTTGAATAAAAATGTATTGTTGTTTCCAAGACTATCAGTAGAAATATTGTACCAATAATAAATACAAGAATAATAGCTAATATTTTTTAAGAGTTTGCTCTCTCCTTACTCGATACCCTAAGCATTTTAACACGAATTAACATAAGGCTTCCTAATAAGTAATCTGCATAACATGTACCTCTATTATCAACATTTTACAGAAGAAATTGTTTCAGAGATTTTGTCCACTCACCCAAGAGCATCCACTACTATCTCACAATACCTCCTGCACAACATAAATATGTGCACCACACACTAAACACACACACATACACAAACACTTTCTCTTTCTTCTTTATATTTCTGCCTGGCTAATTGGTGACTCCTTGGCTCCATATAAAACTGGAGAGAAACTATTCATGGATGATATCTATGTTTAGGTTTGGGCTACCCTAGGAATGCTCTAAAAATACTTTGTAATTTCCATACTTACGTAGTGAAATAGAGTTCTTTCTCAGCATATTTTATGTGCATCAAAGTCTCATAGTACGTAACATCATAAAGCAAAAAGATATTCCATATTCAAACAAAACTCTTCAAGTGCTACAGCTTTCACATGTTTTATTCTCAATTACTGTTGATGGATATTCCAGTAAAGAATTTTATTAACATTCGTGCTTCCTAAGACCAGCCATTGAACACAGAAGCACAACCATCACCTAGTGCACTGATATAAACAGTATTTCTGTCCTCCTTATCTTTTGTGCCATCAAATATCTTTTTTTTTCTTCTATTCTCCTTGTGCTTAGCTCTAAGAGCTTCTGTATAGACTGGGAAAATAACAAAACTTGCTAAGAATTTTGTGTTAAATGAAAACTAATAAGGTGTCCAAAGGAGAGCAGTGTTAGAAATAGTCTCATAGGGTAGAAATGAGGAAAAGAATGGCCAGCTCTTTCAAACAATCAAAGCTCGTTTGACAAGATAATGTTAATGCACATAGATTCCTGCATTCTTCATTTCTCATTTACAATAACTTTCATCAAAAAATACCTCTGCTATGTAATCATTGAGGATCAATGAAAACTTGATTGTAACCTCTCCTAAATTCTCGAATTAAAAGATCTATGATTCTTATCTAGAAATTATGCAATAAAAATGTTACATATTTTAATTATCTCCTGAAATTGAGCAGTGAAATTCTAATATTTTTAATACTTTTTCTGGAAAATCTCCAGATTTTATGATTAATTTAAAAAGCAAAGAAACAGCCCTTTGTACCTTTAAAGACTTTTCTAAACACCTAATCAATCCTCACCACATTTTGACAGCCACATATTAATTACTCTCTTTTTATAGAAGTGGGGCATGGGTTGCAAAAAGCTCTTGTGAGCTCCCCCAGACACCACATTTGCAAGACTATCTGGACTGTAATTGAGGAATTTGGAGGATGGCCTGCACTTACTAATATCATACAAGATTTTGAAAGCGAGGGAGGTTTTAGGATATTTGTTTTGCTTTAGGTACCACCCTGAAAAATGTCTGACATTATTTCATTGCCATGAGAAAAGAAAAATTAAAATTTTACTAAGTTTAATTAGGAAAGTGTGATAATAAATTTCAATTCCAGTGAAAACCTGAATTACATACTGGGATATTAACGTTTCTCTTGACCCTTAAATAAATTACTGTGTATAATCCTCTGAGAAATGACAGACTATTTCTGATTAATTTTATGGTCAAGTGAAAGCAAGACATCTGCTCTTAGGATTTATCACAATTTAGGTGTTTAAGAAAACCAGAATATTTTCATACCTTAGAAAAATGAAGGTTGCATTTTTAAACTAGTATTTTTGAATGCACCAAGGATTGGTTGATGTGTTCAGCATTTTCATAAACAAATTCTAATCTCCTCTCATGTTCACAATGAGGTAGATTATTTCCTTTATTAGATGGAAAAATGAGACCCAGAGAGGTTAGGTAAAGTGTCCAGAGTCATACAGCCAGTGAATTCAAATTCAAGCCTGCTAGTTTCACTAAGCCCAAGCAGTTACATCACCACTCACTAATACCTCTCTGTTTTCTTTGGTAATTTACATTTATATTGTGGAACCACAGTACTTTAAAATCATCCAGATTCAATAAAATATAACAAAATAAAGAATATTTACAGGACTTCTCAAGACTAAAATCTAACAGGATATAACACAAAAATTGATCTTTGCTTTTGTATTCTTCAGCTTTATAATCTCAACAGGAGACCAGAATTGACTTCAACACCACAGCTAGAAGAATTTTGCTTAGGCTTTCCTGTCTGTATTTTCAGGTCACCTTTGCTCTTTTGGGCAACAAAGCATCGTACCTGTTATCAGAGCCAGTTTCTACCTTTTCTCCACAATTTTCTAAATTCCAGACTGTAATAGGAAACATGGAATCACTTGAGACTGGCTTTATTAAGGAGATGCTTATATTTTGCATCAGGTCATGAGATTAAGCCAAAATCAGACCGATTTCCCAGAATGCCCCTGCTTGTTTCAGTTACAGACTAATAAACTATATATCCAACTTCCTAGACCCAACTTTACCCAGGACACTTTGTCACTTTGTTCCAGGTGTTCTAAAAAGAACACATAGTGACAAAATTTAATCCTGAGGCTTAATTAGGTTGGGATCAACTCTGCTGATATGTATGAGATATCTGAAAAAAATAATAAAAGAGATAATTAAAATTATGTAGGATAAAAGTTCCCACTCTAAATGACTAATGCCTACACAGACACCATAATTTGTACCAAGAAATATTTAGATACATATAAGACAATGCACCTGGACTCAATGTCTAGGTGGGGAATTGAACTACAGTCATATGAAGGCATGCCTGAGAATAGCAAAAAAAAAAGTAACTTTGGTGTCAAATGAAGAGCATAGGAGTTAATAAGCCTTCTATGACTTGGATGTAGTAGGTAAGTACCTAACAGTGGTAGCACTGTGGCCAGTTCTACAGGAAGATAAGTTCGGCTGAGGCTATCAATGAGCAGGATGAAGCTATAGATGAGCAGGAGTACAACAGTTACTCAGGGAAATATGTCCAATTTTTCTAAATATATTTTTAAATCAGTCTTTTTAGTTGCACCAATTTATCCCACTGGTATTTTTTAATGGGATCATGTTAAATATCTAAGTCAATTCAGTGTGAAGAGATAACTTTATGATTGCTTGTCTTCCTCTGCAAGAACATGCCATACTTCCCATTTGCTAAAACATCATTTCATGAATCTCCATAGTGCTTTACAGTTTTTTTTTTCATCTACGTATTGATCATTCCTTTTTTAGTCCTAGGCAGTTCTTCTATGTGTTGCTATTATAAAACATACTGCTTCTTCTTTCAATATATGAAAGCAATTGATAGGGCTCTGTGCCTACTTTACTAAATTCTGTTGCTTTTTATAAAAATTCTGTTGATTATCTTGAATTTTCCAGATAAATGATCTTATTATTTGCAGGTAATGATTATTTCATATTTCACTAATTTCGGTATCTCCTTTTTCTTTCTCTTTATGAATTGTATTAGCTAGTAACTCAGTATAATATTAAATAAAAGTAGTATAAAGCACATTCAGGTCTTCTTCTTTGTTTAAAGGAAAACTTTTATATTGTAAAAATGGTTAAATTGTGAAAAAGAATAGATCAATGAGGCTGAAAAGAGGTTGGAAAGAAGTGGAACTGCATAAGAAAGTGATTATAAGACCAAGAGAGATGGTTGAGGAAATTGGACATTTATTTCATGTAAACACAAGAATCCATCAAAGGTTTGTTAATGAAGAAACAAACTGAGGTGGTAAAGAGTGATGAAACAATAATTAAAGGTAGCGTGAAGTGTGACTGAAGACACAAACTAAGAAGGGAAAGGAGGAGCCCAGGAATATTCATCTATGGCTAATTTCTTTGGAAAGTTTAAATGTATGAATGGATTTTGATAGGAGCCAAGACCATAAACATTACAAGTATAAAATTATGAGACCTTCATTTATAATGAAAGTCTTGGAATCAAGCTATTTAGAGGGATTCAAGAGCAATCCATTGTTTCATCCACATTGTTTTTCTATAGAACATGACTGTAAAGCTGAGGGGAATTTAGAGGTGTTAAAATATTGATGTTACTCCTTTCCCTAAAATAAATAGTGTAGTTGAGTAAATATATAAACCAAAATATACTAGGTAGTACAGTGAAAGGGCTAGAAATGCTACAAAACAAGTGCTCAGAATAATTAATTGGGCAAGTTAATCATGGAGGCTTTATGTTTGAGGCTGAGTTTGAACATATAATTAAAGAAGAGAGTGAGTTTTGATTGAAGATATGCAATAAGGAGTACTTAATGTAGGACAGCAGTGTGCATTAAAGCAGTACATGTCTGGCATAAACAAAGCTGAAATGAAAAGTCCTGGGGAATAACAAATAAAAGCATTTGAGAGGTTTTTTTTTGTTTTTTTTTTTTTAAGAGTAAATAGTAAGTCAAAATTACTAAAAAGGGACATCAGGACACATTATCTAGAACTTTTAATAGTGAAAGAAAATTTCAGGATGTATTCTTTTCAATATAAGTAGAAAAACCCAGAAAGTTTGGTTGGCAAGAAGATCTATGATGAGAGTATTTTTACTTATTTATTAAGTAACAGGAAGCAGGAAGAATGGATGGGAGTAGGAAGATGCCTACTCTACAGTCCAAGACGTTACAACATTACCTTGTCTTTTTTCATCTCCATCTCTAGCCAGTATCACAGATCTGTAACATCTATTTTGTTGCTTTAATTCCACAAATGCGAAGTTTGATTTACTAAAATATTAAAATAAAGAACAGTTACGGTTCTCCCTTTCATATTGTTATGTATTTGTGTGAAGTACTGTCATTATTTAACTGATTTTAAAAATAAATTAGTATGATGTCCTGTAACTTAATCTCTAGGGTCCTCTTTATAATGTCTGTTTCTATGCAGATTGTAATTTTTCAGATAAAATTAGCCTATCATATTTTAATTTCCAAAATCAAACCATGGTTTATAGTTTTTGCTGGCACATAAAAGTACTTTAAATAGAATTGCCACTGAACAAGAATTCACACTGTTATGTAATTTGAACAATACTTTATTTATTTTTAGAGACAGTGTCTGTCTCTGTTGCCTAGGCTAGAGTGCAGTGGTGTGATGTTAGCTCAGTGCAGCCTCGATCTTCTGGGCTCTGGGGATCCTTCAACCACTCAAAGAAGAAAAGCAAAAAGGATTCCCAGAAAGTCTATGGAAGCTACAGCATGAATATTGCATCCCATAGAAGTGATTTATACATTTTCTGTTTCTTTCTTTAAATGGGCACATTCATGCTTTTGGTGAGGAATACAGTGAAGGAGCAGAAGCATTCTCTCTGCGTCTGGTCAGACATGTTTGGAAAGGGGTAAGGGGGTGAAGCACAGCTTACCTTCTCATGTCCCCCATGGTCTTCTCTCACAGTGTTATCTTTTAAACTCATAACTCATGAAAATGAAAGGTATATGGCACCAACTGCATGCACACTCAGGGTCCCCATACTCACAGCAAATTGTGCTGGAATTGGGGCCTGCTGCATCCGTGTTGTGTGCAGAGCAGCAAATGTGGTATGTGACTGGGACATGGGTCCCCATAGACTAGGAATAGTTGCAAATAAGTTTGTTTTCTTCTCTCCACTGAGCATAGCCTAGTTTCAGTGAAAATCCAAAACATTAAATGGAAATTTTATTTGCATGTAAGAGAAGCTTTAGATATATTAAAAAGGAAAAAAACACTCCTCAAAGGCCCCCTTTCTTTGAAACAGACAAAAAGGAAAGGTGAAATTCATCTGAAGACTGTTCAAAGGAATCAATCTCAGTAAAAAGGGAAAAATGAAAATATGTTAAAAGCCATCTTTGTATCTTCAGAAATATTTTACAAATGGAATCAAGGAATATTTGCTTAGAGCAATAAAACTAGACCCACCAGGGAACTGAAACGATGCACATGGATGTTTATAGAAAAGTGTTCTTCATTTGAAGTAAATTCCTTTTATAAAACACTGAATCTACAGGATTCAAGTGAATAACTATTAAGTTTAAGGAAATGGGAAGCTTGGAATATAAGAACTTTCTACCTGAAATACATTATGGAGCATACTTCAGAAATATATAGGAAACTGACTCTATTTAATACAAAGATAAAATAATTTATGGGCAACTTACAGAAACACACTCAGTTTAAAAATACTGAGAGTGCCATAGCCAAAGAATAATTGGCCCTCAAGTTTTCCAATTCATTTATGATCATTTGAAACTACTTCTAAAACTGGTGCCAATCTTAGGCTGGAATATAATTAGATAATAGAATTTCACCAATTTTGTTGAAACACATCTATGACTGAAATGAAGGAATTCTTGCATTCTCAAAAAGCATCTTTATTATTTTTAATTCATGAAGGGGAAAACTTACTGAAAGTTAATATAATGCTTGGAGGGTTGAGGATGTTTCAAAGATGTTTGATCCCCAGATTTAATGTGGAAGAAGTTACTTATGTTTTCACAGAGGAGAATGAAAGTCACACGATCAATTCAACTTTCCAAAGTGACAGAATGATGTCCTGTCTTACTTAGTTGAAATAGTTGATGAAGAGATCTCAGCCTTTGGCATGGGAAAGGAGGCTGGAATCACAAACCCTCATGATTGACTAAAATAGGGTCTGATAATTAGATGAAGCGGTGTAAGCAGCATTTGCCTGTGAGAGAAGAGTGTGTGTTTAGAATCTTGTTCTGCACTATTTAGCTGAGTGGTTCCAAAGAAGTTATAATTTCTTGAAGCCATAGTTTCTTTACATGGAAAATGACGATCATACTATCTAATCTCAGAGTTCTTTTGAGGATACTAATACTACTTAAAGCATTGAACAAAAAGAAAGGATAGATATCATGTGTGTTTATGCATGTTAATTATGAATATGCATAACACATTAGGTATCTGGCCTCCACATGCCAAATTATATATATATTGTATACATGGCCAGAAAATTTATTGTTAAGTATTATAGGAGATACATAAATATACATAAAATACTATATGGCTCCTTCTTCCAAGTAATCTATATGTACACTATTTTTCTTTAGTCATTTAATTAAAATAAAAACTTTATATACTATTTTCCATCTCTTTGTGTAAATGAGAAAATAAAGCACTGAGTAGTAATAAATAATAGTCCAGTAAACAAAATATCTAATATTTGTGAACAGAATTGGGGCCATCACAAAGAGGGAAAAGGCTCATTTGTGGATTATTTCAGTACAAAATTAAAGAATTAAATATACATATTTTTTGCATGGGGAAGTAACATTGGACTTAAGTGTAGAGGATCACAAGTTTTACAAAAGGCTATTTTGGGATATGTCTCTGGTAAGATATGATGCCATTGAGTGTGAGTATCTTGAAATAGACAGCCAGATATGTATAATGTTGTCATTAATTATTGATAATACTATCATTTCAGGATTTTTGAAAGTGGCATGAGACAGTTGGTACAAAATCTGACCCTAAAAAATCAATAGACAAAGGAAGGCAATGCCTAAGACTGTAGAGGCCCATGAGGAGGAGCTTTCCATATGTTTATACTCTTGTAAAAAAGAAGAGCAACTTTATTTTTTGAGTAGGAAAAGAAAAGTAAGGGAAAATCTAGCACAAATTTTGCAAAGTAAGGAATGGCATCAAAAGGAACTAGAATGTATGATGCATTGATAATGATAGTTCCACTGATGGAGTGCCAAACATGAAGTAAGCTCTTTGCATACATTATCTTATTTACTACTCTTTGTTTGCTTGCTTGTTTTTTGCTGAGGGATCTGGAGAAAACTGAATAGAAATGACTTAGCATCTGTTTACTTCTGGGTTTCAGTCCTTGGGATAAAAGAAGAGAAAACCAAAAACTGATGGAAGTATTCCATAACACTTGATAAAATTCTGGATGAGATCTGAAACCTTGATATAAAACTCATTGGGATTTTGGTCTAAACAGAGATGCTTAGTTCCTCATGGCAAAGTAAAACATTGAGTTAGAGAGGAGTTCACTCTAACTGTCTGCTGGAGGGAAATCAGTTCTGCTCAGGTGCTAGGAGGATCAGCGGAGTCCATGCTGGACCCAGCCCTTGACTTTCTCCTTGAGTGCCCAGACAACTGGTAAGACCGTGCCAGATACTGACCTTTGCTTTCTCACCACACACACTGTCAGGAACACCAGTTGTGAGGCTTCTGCAAGTGGCATCAGGTAGGAGATAGAGGAGGAGAGTCAGAACAGGTAGGTACTATGCTGTGACTACATCCATCAGCTCCCACCTAACTTGAAGATCCCCAAAAATATCTGGGACTCTGTGAGACAGGTTTCCTGCTGGGTCAGGTGGACAGCAGCATGATGTAATCACCTAATGGGTTCTTCCTGCCCACTACACAAAGTCAATTCACTGAGACTGTGGTGTTGCAACAGAGAAGGAGCTTAATTGACATGAGTCCAGCCTACACAGAATAACTAGAGTTATAACTAAAATCAGCTCTCTCATTTACTACTCTTAAAAACGATGTTAGGTAAGTTTTATTATTATTCCCATTTTGAAGCTTATAATTTACTATCCTTCATGTGATTACACAGATTGTAAACAGTAAAGCAAAGTTTCAAACACAGGTCATCCTGCATAAAATATTAAAATATTTAATTGACCAATAAAAATTGTATATATCCAAGCTGTACGATGTGATAATTTGATATACATGTACAAAGTATAATGATTAACACAAACTAACATCTCCATTACCACAGTTACGATTTGTGTGTGTGTGTGTGTGTGTGTGTGTGTGTGTGTGTATAAGAGATGAAGACACTTATCTGTTCTCTTATTGAATTTTTAAAAAATAATTTCAACTTTAGTGATTCAAGAGTACATGTGCAGGTTTGTTACATGGGTATATTGTGTGATGCTGAGGTTTGGGGCATGATTGATCCTGTCACCCAGATAGTAAGCATAGTACCTGGTTGTTTTCCAAACCTTGACCTCCTCCCTCCCTCCCACCTCGAGGAGTCCCCAGTGTTTATTATTGCCACCTTTATGTCCATGTCTACCCAATGTTTAGCTCCCACTTATAAGTGAGAACACATGGTATTTGGTTTTCTGTTCCTGCATTAATCTGCTTAGGATAATGGCCTCCAGCTGCATCCATGCTGCTACAAAGGATATGATTCTTTTTATTCTTTTTTATAAGAGTGTAATTTTTTTCCTTTTTTTTTTTTTTTTTTGAGAAGTCTTCTTGCACTGTCACACAGGCTTGAGTGCAGTGGCTAGATCTCAGCTCGCTGAAACCTCTGCCTCCCAGGTTCAACCTATTCTCCTGTCTCAGACTCCCAGGTAGCTAGGATTACAGGCATGTGCCACCACGCCCAATGAATTTTTGTATTCTGAGTAGATACAGGGTTTCACCATGTAGGCCAGGTTAGTCTTGAACCCTTTACCTCAGGTGATCTGCCCACCTTGGCCTCCCAAAGTGTGGGGATTACAGAGGTCCGCCACCATGCCGAGCCAATTTCATTCTTCTTTATGGCTACATAGTATTACATAGGATACACACACACACACACACACACAGTGTGTGTGTGTGTGTGTGTGTGTGTGTGTGTGTGTGTGTGTGTATCTCCTTTGTTGATATCCTACATATTCCGTTGATAGCCAATCAACAGTGGATTGGATACATAACATTTTCTTTATCCAATCCATTGTTAATGGGCACCCAGGTTGATAACATGTCCTTGCTATTGTGAATAGCACTGAGATAAATATTCTACGTATCTTCCTTTGGGTATTTACCCAGTAATAAGGCTGCTGGGTCACATGGTAAATCTGTTAAGTTTCGTAAGAACTAGATCTTATTTATTCTAACTATTTTTTGTATCCATTAACCATCTCTACCTCCCCCAGAGACCCCCATTCCCTCCACTCACTATTCTTCCCAGCCTCTGGTAGCCATCCTTCTACTCTCCATCTCCATGAATTTGATCGTTTTGATTTTTAGATCCCATGAATAAGTGAGAACATGTGATGTTTGTTTTTCTGTGCCTGGCTTATTTTACTCAGTGTAATGACCTGCAGTTCCATCTGTGTTGTTGTAAATAACAGAATCTCATTCTTTTTTATGGCTGAATGGCACTCCATTGCGGATAAGTATCACATTTTCTTCATTCATTCATCTATTGATGGACACTTAGGTTGCTTCCAAATTTTACCCATTGTGAACAGTGCTATACAAACATGAGAGTGAAGATACCTGTCAGATACTAATTTCATTTCCTTTGGATTTATACCCAGAAGTGACATTGCCAAGTCCATATTTTAACCACAAGGATGAAAGATGAAGGATTTATAGTGGGAAATACAGTATTCATGTCCAAAAATAGCATCAACATTTAGCTCAGTTTCAGGTGATGAATAAAAGACTACCCACTGTGAAATACCTTAAAGAGGGGAGCTGATTCTGGCTAAGATGTAGAGGTAGAATCATATTTGCAAACTCTTAGAACAAAAATGATCAAATTATAGAGATAAAGGCTAATTTTTTAAAGATTAAATTTAACATAATTATGCCTAGATGGCTGCCACAATGAGGAAAAGGGCAAGTTAGAGTCAATTTCATAGGCCAAGTAGATTCTGCATTATTATACAGCAAGGAATACAGAGTTTAGGATGCTTACCTGTAATATTTTAAAAGCATTTTCTCTTTTGAAAGTATCCTCCCACACATTATCAATAAACTCCAAAATAGTATAAAAGGTAGAATAGGGGCTGGGCGCGGTGGCTCTCGCCTGTAATCCCAGCACTTTGGGAGGCCGAGGCGGGTGGATCACGAGGTCAAGAGATCGAGACCATCCTGGTCAACATGGTGAAACCCCGTCTCTACTAAAAATACAAAAAATT
>NW_016107352.1:6422661-6531447 GCF_001604975.1 Cebus imitator | reverse complement strand
AAAAAAAAAAAAAAGATAGAATAGGACAGCTATGTCTTTCATTACCAGGAATGAAAACTAGAGAACATAGAAACCAAGGAACTTGCTCTGTCACAAATGTAGTAAGTTGTAGGAAGCAGAATGCAACCCATATCACCGTCTCCCAGTGAGTTACTTTCAATATACTCTATCACATAATCTGTCATATAAACATGTTCCCCTTGCCACATCAGATAATTTTTAACTTGTAATATGCTTTCTATGAGGGGTTCTTGTGGAATTATAGAAGTGATAATCATTAAATATTAAACTTCATGAAAAGTAGAAATGTGCTTTATAAATATTAAACGGTAGGCGATTAGTCAGATAAAGCAGTTACACTTTGCACCTCTAACAATGATTAAACATACTCTTTAAGGGCTACTCTTTGAGGGTTCTATTTATTTTTTAAATCTAGTGCTTGGCAGTACCCTCTCTTATTGTTAAATTGTGTATTGTTTGCATCCTGCTACCCATGAAGCCTGTTTCATTATATTGGCACAAATAAATATAGAATATTCTTTAAACAATGATTGTACTAATTTGGGACCACAAAAAGCAAAGCAGTGGGAATAAATGTTGTGAAGATATTTTAAATCCAAGAGAAAAACTGGCTAGGTTGATTATTGGGAATGGTCTGTGCTTAAAGAAGAGTGGTTCCTAATGAGGATGGATGTATCACCTAACTGCATACGAAAAGGCAGCAGCAAGGAAGAAATTGTGATGCATGTAGAGAGGCTTTTCTTTGAATGATAACTGTTCTAAGCCTGTGTTTGAAGCCCACAGAAAAGCATTCTGCTATGTATGGTACAATAAGTAAAAGGCATGATGGAAACAAATGTCATCAAGCTATAAGAAGCCAGAAATTATGAGTTCTTCTGTTTCCCAAACAAAAGAATTTTTCACTGTCCAAATGTCTTGACAAACAGATGCTACTTTTTTTACTCATTTGAGAATTTGTTTCATAATCAAGATAAAATGATGCAGGATAAAAAAACACTTTGTGGGGGGATAAAAGATATTTATGGCCTTGAGTTTATTAATAAATAATTTTAGTTCAGATTTTATTGAAAATAATTGAGACAATAAAACAGTAAGTATAATAAAAACACTTTCTAGCTGCCTGCTAGAGGTATATAAACAATTGTGTGTATTTATGTTTTTACTTTCCAATAGTTTAAAGTAAAACGTGCCTATAAATATACAAGTACTTATTTTCAAAATGAATATTGCACTTAATATGCAGAAAGAAAAAATTACAAAAGACATACATTTTTGTCCTTCACACTATTATGAAAAGATAAGAAATCTATTCCATTTCCAAGTAACAATAATATCATCTTATGGTTATATAATCCATTTTTTCTGAGTTCTCAAAAGGTCAACTCTATGCAAGGTGTAACCGGATTTTATCATTAAAATTAATGACATTTCTGGTGGCGAAAATACAAAAATGATAAATAGCATCTGATTTTTGCTGTGTTGGCACAATACAGGTGCTGACAAAAATTCAGAAATTTGTCGCTTCATATTTTCAGATCCATAAATAGGTAAGAACCACCATCTAGAGACTCCTATAAATTTTACTTGAATTTTCTGGGAGTCCAGTACCAATTTTACAAGCAAAAAATATGTCAAATATAAAAGGTTCATTTCAATTTAAAGTACTCATCTGAGATCAATGTAAAGTCATTTTTTGAATTTGGAAATTTGTGAGATGATCATCTGTATACTTCCAGATGTATAAATACAAAAATATTTATTGCAATATTATCTGGAATTCAGACATACTTCATCTGCTTAATATATTAGTGAGAAACAGTCAACTCAAAATTATGCTTTCATTTCATTCAATGTGTTATCTGTGATCACTAGTCTCCTGATAATTTTATCTGTTTTTATCCTCCAGAAAGAGACTTTCTGATCTATTGTTAGCAAAGAAAATAAAAAGACAAATGATAAGAAGGCCTGTGTGCTCCCTGCAGATGTCACTTGCTCTTGGTACTTAGCGTTGATTACACTATAATTTTAGATGACATTCTAAAATATATAAACATACAGGAAAAACGTTTTATATAACAACCACCTCGCAGAATTTCAGAAGAATGGACCTTAGGAATCATCTAATCCTATCGCTAATTTTATAGCTGGGGAAACTGGAGTGCAGAGAAATTAAAGTGACTTTGACTTATGTTATATTGTGTGAATTACTAGTAAAGCTAGTTCAAAAATCCAAGTTTACTGATTCATTTTACTTATGTTACTCACAAACATTGTTTTAAGAGTAAATTAAGATTTGCGATTTGCCTATTTGCATACATTAAAAAGATGGAAATATCAGGGAGTAATTAAATTTTCAGCATAGAACCATTAGTGTAAATGCAATTTATTATATAACTGATTAATCACCAACATACTACAGCTAAAGTAAATGTGACCTGAGTAAAATGTTGCTGAACTCTAACGCGTCATATGCATCCAATCCTTCAGTCAGTACAGAGTAGGTGCCTATTAAGAGCTAGCTGCTGTTCTGCAGATGTAGATTATAGCAGCAAACAGGAGTCCACTTTTACTCAATTTACATTTTTTAAAGAGATATAGCACAAAATAAATACCTTAGTTGGCAATAAGTATTTTGGAGAAAAAATAAAATAAACACTGTATAAAGGAGCCCTGGACAGGATGTGGTTTCATTTAAATAGTGTGTTTAGGAAAGGACTAATTTGGAAGCAAAAACATAGCAAAGATCTGAAGCCAGTAAAGAAAAAAGCCGTAAGGAAGAGCCTTCCAGGCAGCAGGAAAAGCAAATGTTAAGATCCTCAACAGGTAGGATGTCCAGTGTGTTCAAGAAACATCCGAGTCCAGAGCAATGGAACAGGTAAGGGTTTACTAGCAGAGGAGACCAGAGCAGAGCTGTAAGGGAGTCAGGTGGGGGCAGATTGTTAGGGCTCCGAGGCTATGGAGTTATCTTGGATGTTTAGATTTAAAGCCCTCTGAGACCTTTGAGCAGAGAAATGAACTGATCTTCCTCACATTTTAACAATATTATTCCGACAACTATGTTGAAGATCCACTTTGATGATTCAAGGTTAGAAGAAGGGAGACCAATAAGAGATTATTGCAATAAAGCAAGCAAGAAATGATGCTGCCACTGAATGTTACTACTTCAAAACTCAGTACCCTGAGGAATCCATTCCCCACACTTTAATAGATCCAGCCAGGGAACAAAGCATTCAAGTGGGGTAATTTGAGGAAATTTTATTGAAAGAATTATTTTCAAAGTAGGCAAAGGTTTAAAGACCTCATCCATAGATAATGCAGTACATTGAGACTAATACTAGCAAGAGAAAAAGTATTGCATCTGGGCCTCAGGTAAAGGGATGCCAATTAATACTGGAGCCTGAAGAGAACAGCTGCAGGAACAGGGCATCCTGAAAGAAGTTACAGCCTTTTCTAGAGGGACAAAATCACCTGACCTCAGTCTGGCATGGAGACAGCAAAAGGAAATGCATACTGCTACATCACTTCTCTCTCTTCCTCTGATCTTCTGTTGATGCAGCCTGTTGAACAAATCCAACTAGAAACAGAGGGTAAAGAAATGCATTGATGTGGACCATCTCAGATTCTTGGGGACAAAGCAGAGTAGAGAGGAAATTGGAAGCAGAAGCAAAAGATAGCAGCACCCGGCCCTCATTTGCCTTCTGTATACACACAGACACATTAAATTGTTACGAACTTATGGTATCTTGTTTAGAGACAAGATATACATGAGGAAATTTAAAATATACATATTTCTGGTAATAATTCATGAATATGAGTAAGTCATCAAAATTGTGTCTTCTTATACCTGTAGAATGATGTATAAGGTTTATATTTTGTGGAATTTATTTTAATGAAATTATTCACTATGTCAATTTTTAAAATGATATTTATTCATCTCTATGAGATCAGGCATTTAGAAATTATTAGGAATTATTGAAAATGTTGGATATTTGAGAGGCTCTCCATAAGATAAAAACGTATTTCACTGATCAAAATTCTACCTATCATTTTCTTCTTTATTTTCTCAGCCTTTGTAGTTGCATCAGTCTAAGCAGATATTTTAAATGTCAGAAATCCATTTCATTTCTCAAGATAATTCCTCTGATTCCTACTAATGAAATAATTTGGAGTAAACTCAATACTTCTTAATCTAGCAGAGTTCCGAAACATAGAAAATAAAACAATCCTATAATTATCTTTTATAGTGCTTTTTTATTTTTCAAAGCATTTTCAAATATAAGAATTTAAAAGGAAAGAAAAAAATCAATAGTAAAAGATACAAGTTGGCTGAGATAGGGAGATATCTGGATTTTACAGAAAAAAAAGTGTTTTTAGCAGTCCAAAACAAAACTGCCAGGTAATCTAACACAAGTTAGAATGAATTCAGTTATTCAGAAATCATTTTCTTTCTGCATGATCTAGTGAAGACCGGAATCAAGACTAGAGATGGCAATTTTCACTGCCCTCTCACCTAAACTTTTCAGCTGTGGTTCATTGGTGATTTTTCCAGCAGGTGTATTAAGTTGCAATTAAACTGAACCAAGCAAATAGAAATAACCTGAGCCAAGTAACTACAGAACCCATTTGACGACTCATGGGAAGGTATCAAATTTCTTCCCATTTTCTGTATATAAACAACAAGCAGTCTCCAACTCATCTCACAAAAAATACGAAATGTTATAGATCATTTAACCAATGTCAACATCCAGCAGTGTCCTAATGCAAATGAGGATATTAAGTACATTAAAAGAATTAAAACATATGAACAAAAAAAAAAAAATAAGGCTTTCTTCTTGTCCAAATACATCCACAGTTCCTGACCTTCGGCAAACCACTAAATCTTAGTTTTCTTTTTTGTAAAATGGAGGCCACAGTGCCTTTCCTGCTCTTTTTGGGGGCTTATAGAATTATCTACTCTCTCTGTGTTCTGATTCCTTCCCTTGTACAACTAAATATGCTCAGGACTCTTCCTTAAAACAAATGATTTAACAAACAAAAAACAACCTTCTCTCAATCTATTTCCTTTTCAAGAATCACCTACTTTCTCTCCCATTCACTGTTGAATTTCTTGAAAGGGCTATAGCTGTTGCCTCTGTTCCTCGTCTATTTTTTACTTTCTCATTTACTCAGCAGCCACTTCACTCTTTATTCACTTCTCCTCTTCACAAAATCTGTTTTTATTTAGGTCACTAAAGTCTTCCAATTTCAAGTCCAATAGAAATTTTCAATCAATACAGTCGAACATTCCTTACTCAGAATATTAACTTCTTTTGGAACCCTTCCTTCAAAACTCAGTTTTGTCATATGCCTCCTTTTTTTTTCTTTTTAATTTTGAGAGAGCTTCCCTGTGTCGCTCAGGCTGCAGTGCAATAGTGGGATCTTGGCTCACCGCAACCTCCACCTCGCAGCTCAAGTATTCTCCTGCCTCAGCCTCCCAAGTTCCCTGGATTACAAGCATGAATTACCACACTCAACTAATTTTTTTGTATTTTTAGTAGAGATAGGTTGTTGACTCCTGGCCTCATGTCATCTGCCCACCTCTGCTTCCGAAACTGATAGGATTACAGGCATGAGCCACCGCACCCGACCCTTTTTCTTGTACTACCCACTCTGTAGAGATTGCATTATTCACTCCTCTGACAATTTTTTCAAAGTTTTTGTGAAATCTCCTGGTCCCCAGTGTAAAATCCCTTGCACTAACTGGCAACCACTGCTGAAGCCTATTGCTAGGGAAACCTGTGGCCTGCTTTTCACTTTATCTGGCTCTTATAAATGCCCTTACCTGGTGTGGTTCTTACCTGGTCTGGCTAGGTAGGATACTACCTTGCTATGGGAGCATTCAGTGCCTTCAGACACCCAGCTGGGCACCTTCCCTGCAGCCTCATGGCACTGCAGATACTGTCAGAGGCCTAATTTCTCTTCTTTCCCTTTCTCTGTGGGACTCTTTGACCTAACTGGATAGAGCTCGGTGTGAGGCACAAGCCAGATCATATCCCAATTATCTTCCACGACCTTCTCAAAGCATAAAGGAAAACCACAAGCCCTGTGGAATATTGGCAATCCTCCCTTTCTCAGCTGTTTATGCTCCTGCTTCACATACCACCGGGGCTGCACTGGCATTCCCTCTCAGGGAACTTTTAAATTGTCCTAATATGCAGCTAGGAAAGTGAGAAACAAACACCCTTGTTCTAAAACTCCTGAAAAATTATGTGGTTGTTTCCACTGCTAGAGTTATGATGTTGTCGAGAGCAAAAATGCAGGGGAGGACCAAGGGAGAGCTTTCTCCTTCGCTTTCTCTTTGCCTGCCCAGCTCCCCTCTGGCAATGGGAATGGCTACTTCTACTTTCAGTTTTCTGAGTTAACAATTTGCTCTTCCATTCCCTGGAGCCAAGATGTAAAAAAAAAAAAAAAAAATCAATGAGGGGGACAGTACTGAGAACTGTTTCAAAAAGATTATTACCCTTGTCACACTCTCAGTGACTTCTCATTTTCCTAAGAACAAACCGCGTGATCAGGGCCTCCTCCTCCTCCCCTCACCTCATCTCAGTAATATTTCACCCACATGCTGATTATTAGCTATGTTGGCTTTCCTTAATTTTCTTAGAAGTACTTTGAATTCTTCACATAGTTCTTTCTCTTTACCTCAGGTACTATTCAGTCCCCCTCCACCAATAAGATAGATGCAAGGGTACTTGTGCTTGATACTTTTTGTGACACTTCTTTCCTTGTCTCACATCTTAAAACATCATGTATCAGCCTCTATAAGGCATAGCTTGGTAAAAAGTTACCATGCCCATCTGATTAACCATGCTCTGTCTCTTCATTAAACATCCCTCAGTGCTTGTTGATGGATAAAGAACGTTAAATTAGATGGTAAAATTACATGTGCTGTCTTCTCTGTTGAAGCATTAGCTGGGTTAATATAGGCCAGTGTAAAAACCAGCAACAGTGGGCCCTGGTGGTGTCCATTTCGCCCAGCAGACTGTAAAACAGAATCTTAAAGGTGCACTGCTAATGCTTTCTGTGACAAAAAAGGATAACTTATTAGAATTATAAGTATAAATTCACCAAATCTCCAAAGACAATTTAATTTTAATAATTTCTATTGAAGATGTTTGAGGTATGACATTATATAATCTCCAATTACGTCTTTCTGTGAGATTCTGGAATTTATGTTAAAGATCACCAAAAGTTTGGAAGTGGCATTCTCTAAAATTAATAATGAGTGGCTGTGGTCATATTTGCCAAAGAGTGGTCAATGAGATAGTTACATCTAAATATAATCTATTTCAGCTGGCTATGTAGTGTCTTAATAAATTCTGTTTGATGCTGTGATTTTAGCCACTTGGGATGAGCTTTTATGATTAAACCCTTTTTCCTCGAATTCAAGCTCATTTTTTAAACACTTTTTATTACCTTCTACAAATTTATGTAGAGCTCCTATGTTTTATAAATTTGCATTTTGATTTATGCAATGTTAAAACTGATTAGAGGTGGTTAAAACAGGGAAAGCATCCACCTATAGGTAGGGCCTGAGGGAAAATGAGAAAAAGCTGTAAGTATCCTGCTAAATAGTTTCCTTATAAATAACCATTGAAATTATACAGAAAGAAGGCAAAAAAAAATTGAGAAGTTTGGTGTATGAAATGGCTGTAGAAATTGACTAAAATAGAATGCTTACCACCTAAAAATGGGAAGTAATGTTAAGAAGGCAATTACCTGTAATCTATTAATTGTGCATGAAAATGAATTTATACATTATGAAAATGAACTATTGCTTCTGCACTGAGTGAAAATGGTAAATTCATTTATTTACCCATTCATTCAACAATTATTTATTAAGAACATGATATGTGATAGGCACTGGAGTTTCAGTAATCTGAAAAATTAGTGAGACACAAAATAAACACACGGATAAACAAAATACCTAAAGATTGTGTTAGGTTCCACTGGAAAAAGAAGCAGATGTTTTGGTAGAGAAAACATACATTCAGAGGTGGGAAATCTATCCTAGATAGAATGGTCAAGGAACAACTCTCCCAGTGTGTGACATTTCATAGGAGGCCTAAAATAAAAGAACAATGGGAAGTGGTCCAGGCAGTGGTGAGAGTGGATTCAAAGGATCTAAGGTTAGAAAAACTTAATGTCTTCAAAGAACACAAAGAACAGTGCAGCTGAAGAAAAAGCCAGGGGCTAGGGTGATGGTTAGAAATCCAGACAGAATCCAAATCATCCAGTATCTTATAAACCAGTATGGTGAGTTTCCACTTTATGCTAGCATGACAAAAAGCATTGAGGTGTTTGAAATGGGAAAATGATGTTATCTTGATGATGTTTTAAAAATATTTTTGTGGACAAATTTGAGGAGCCAAAATACATTGACTATTTAGAAGATTGCTATAATGAAACAAGCTGAAGATGACTTGGACTAGAGAGTTGCAAGGGAGGAAAGGACTGAATAGGTATATATATTGGAAATAGCCCTGGAAAACGTGTTAACCGAGTAAATGTGGTCTTTAGAGAAAGAGGAATTAAAGATGATTCTTTGCTTGCTTAAATGATGGTGCCATTATAAAAATTGGAAATAACTTGAGGGGAGAGCTATAATTCAGATCGTCCGATTAGTTGTTTGCTTGTTGTTGTATTTTTTTTTTCAGTTGAGGGTTTTTTATTAAATCTATAAAAGATCATATATGGATTTGAGGAATCATCAGCATTTTGTTTTCTACACTTGACAAATTTTAGATTTTACTTATCAGCAAAATAAACTGTTCCTTTTTCAGAGATTTACATACCATACAAATTTTTCTGACATTTCTGTTTTTAACTGTTGTGGCTTGCTGAATCAAAGCAACTACATTTGATATAAGTTCAATGACATTTCCTTCCATAATTAACTCATTTTTCTGGGTTTGAGATATTAGGCAACCAGACTCACCTGAACCTTGTGGATGCATTTTTCACTAAGAAATTTTGAATTTCAACAAGAGACCCATTCTTCTGAATAATGATATTGATAGCAAAGTAAGCATGCACAGATCTCATCTTGTAATGGAAGCTCATTGTAACGCCTTGATCATGCTCTGTGGATGGCCACAGATAATGTGCACAGTAGCCAGTTTCTTTATTTCTCTGCCATTTGTCAAACTGGAGAGACTGAGTCCTATATTCATATAATGAAGTCCCTCAATAGAGCTGCCCAGAGCTCCTTCAAAATAACTATACCTCCCTTCAGAGTGATGGCAACATTTTCTGGAATGCCAGCAATCTGATTACTCAGTATAATCTTTATTCTTGCAGATGTGGCAAAATGCTTAGATTACCTGTTTTGAACACATTATGCTTGAATTACCCTAAGGGAGACATCAAGAAGACAGATCAATATGCCTGACTGAAGCTCAGAAGAAGAAAACTGGACAGAAGATAGAAAGTTGGAAGTCATTCTTGTGTAAGAAAATATTAATGGTCATGAGACAAGGCAAGATTATCTAAGGGTCAGCTGTTAGAGATCAGAGGCAAGTCTCACACGTGGAAAAAAACAAAGAAGTCTTTGGAGGATACAACCTGAAACTTAAACTATGTTTGCTTGCAAAGATTATCATAGAGCAGTGACTATACCACATTTGGGTTTTGTTTCTTGATTCATTTATGCCTGAAATTCACTCTAGGGCAGAATAGGGAATTAGTGTAACTCGGGGTTAAGGCGTCAACAAAACAACAGCAGGTGCAGCCAGTTCTTGGCAAGACTGGGTGCATATAGGCCACATTCTGGCTCCTGTGATAAGGAGACAGAAGTTTCCACTTCAACCTTTGATTGACTGTGGGCGAAGCATCTACTTCAGCCTCTGATTGGTCACAGGGCGTCCAATTGGAGGCCTCTAAAGACACCTGTTGCCACGTTCGTTTGACTTTATAAAAACCCTGGGAGCGTCGCAGTCAGGAGCTCTGCTCTCTGCTTGAGCTTTCTCTTACTATTAGTTATCTCAAGTCTGTGCTTACTTTTTTCAGTTCTTTTGTTGCTGTGTCTTTTTTTGTTGTTTTCTTCCTTTGCTATTTTGTGAGTCTTGTTCCGTTTTTGTTCAACATGCGGAACTTGGAAAACAAACTAGGAACAACTTAAGATCTTTTTCATTGTTCAAAGAAGCTTTTGTAATTCTCTAAGTTCTATTTCTTTCTTTCAAGAATGAGTTAGTATGTTAGTGATTTTGGTGACTTACACGAAGATTTCACTGGAATACTTCAGAAAAGCTAGAGCTAGCTTAAGTTTCTTAAAAAGTGTAAGGTGTTGAATGACAGTTTTTACAAAAACTCAATAGTTTGGGGTGACCTGGAGCAGTAGAAACATGTATATGAACTTCTACATTGCCATTGAAACAATTGTTCAATTAGAAAATACAGGATGCTTAGCTATGTAATAGTTCTCATTCAAAAAATGTTAGAGGTTTTAAATATAAAAGCTAAACTTCAACTGGTGCAGATACTTCAGAGTTAAATAGTGTAGAAATCAGTTTGAAATCGGTCAAACCTGGATTATAGCCTAGGCTGTCAATTCTTAGTAATGTGACTTTGGAATCTTAATGTTTTTGTTACTTGTCAAATTGCATAATGTAGGCAGATAACCAGGCATGAGAAGGAAAAGGAAATACCTGAGAAAAGGGGTGCTCCGGAAAATCTCACAGCCTAGGGACCACCTGAAACCTGCATACTATTAGATGTGAACAGAGAGGAGGGGAAATTCCGCGGAAAGGAATGCCCAGTAAGATTCCCGATACTCCTTCACTCTGCCTTTAACTTGTTAGAACGGAGCTAGTTACGTGTCCAACGAGAGGCAAAACGCAAAGAAGGTTCTAAGGGATAATGTAGGTGCTGTTTGTGTCTGAACCCAGACCCAGGCATGCACACTAGCTAAAAGTAGAGGGTGCTACAAGCCTGGGTTGGGAAGTCGGTGGGGAAAGGAAGGGACCTTATGGCAGGAGTGGAAAAGCTAGACAACGAAAAACAGACTTCAGACAGTGAAAACTTCAAGAAATGGTTCAACATCATAAAAACCCAATGCAGAACTTTGAGGGGTTGCTGCTGGCCCATTGCCTTCCAGCAGCTGGCTTTGACTTACCTTTTCAGAGTGTGCTGTCGCTTTAAGCTCTCTGCATTCTACTTTCCTTCAATCAATTCTCCTTTCTTGGCTAAATTAGTTGGCAGAATTATTTCTCCAAGTAACACTAAGAACTGAGGATTCCTGCACTTTCTGTTAAAAATAACGTAGAATATAAGGAATTATAGTTTTACTTTGCCACATTGAGATTTTCCTATGTTAAGCCTATTAGAAAATTATCTTAATTTCACAATTACTGAAAGTAATTTTCACTTACTGAAAGTTCTAGAATAATTATTTCTCACTATTACCTTGATGGATATTTGGAATATTTTCATTTTATATTTTAATACATCCTTTGTGACTCTAAGCCCAACATATTCAGAAATTTCATATTCACCTAGTCTATTCACTTGCCTCCTCTCAATGGATATTGCTTACCCTCTGCTCTCCTCTCGTACTGTCAAGACCTCTTCCTCTTCGGCCTTTTTACTTTGCTTTTATGTTAAAAAGAAAAAATTTTGAAAAAATAATCAGAAGAGACTATCCCCAGCTGCTACACTCATTTACTCACCGGTTTCTATATTGCCTATATACTAGCTTTTCCTTCTCTGTTATAGGACAACCTGTGTTCTCATTGAAGGTTATCGCTTCCACTCCTGCTCCTGCTAAAACACATGGCTCTCATTTCTTTTTTCTATTAGATATTATCTTCTTCCCCTTTTGACCGAATTATCCCAATAGCCTGCCAGCATTTTATTTCTCTTACCTGAAAAATTTAAAAATAATTCTCAATACTGCGTTCTACTTTCTACTCTATCCTTTGGAGAAAAACTTCAAGATAATTTTCTTTGGCTGCCTTCAGTTGATTTTTCTCTTGAATTTACTCCAATCAGGATTCATCCCATATACCACCAAGATGTCCTTCAAGGTTATCAATGATCTTCACCCACATTGTTCTAAGCTGGCAATAAATTCTTCCTAATCTTACCTAAAAGAGCAGCAGGGCTTGGCTGATAACTTATTTTTGAGGCATCAAATATTTCAAGTGCTCTTGTCTGTTTCCTCATTTAACTAGCTGTACTCGAATATTGCATTTTGCTGCTACTTTTTACCATATCTGCATGACCTCTAAAATCTGAAAAGCCTCAGGTCTAACCTCTGAAAATCTCCTTCAACATTACTTCCCTGTGATCTCATCCATGTTTCATAATACCACCTAGATGCCAAAAACTCCCAAACTTCTATCACTAGCCAATATCTTACTGAACCCTAGATGTGCAATTGTCTATCATTACTACTGGTTGGGATGTGTCAGATATCTCAAGACAGAACTTATGATCTGGATCTCCAAACATGGGCTTTCCACAATCTTTAAATGACAGGTCTGCCTTTCCCATTGCTCAGGTGAAAGTCATTGTTTCCTTTTTCCTTTTATACTTTTCCTCTGTCAGCATATTTTTTGGCTCTACTTTCAACATATCCAGCATGTAAATATTTCTCACCACTTCCACTACTCCTAACAATACAGGACAACTTTGTATCTCAGTTGGATTATTACAATAGCCTTCTAATTCAGAGATGTGCAAACTGTTTTCTGTACTTAAAGGATCAGATCTAAGGTTGTTTTAGATATAATAGACAACAGGATCTTCTTATAACTAAATTCTGCTACAATGTGAAAACTGCCATCAACGCTATGCAGTTCAGTGAGCATGTCCATGTCCTAATAAGGCTTCATTTACCAGAACAGGCAGGCAAAATTAGATCCTTGTATTGGAGTTTGCCAAGTATCTGCTCTAGTTCATCTACCTGACTTACTCTTTTTCCTAGTGGACATCTTCAACACAAGAGACACCATGGCCATTTCAAAATAAAAATCATAGCACATGATGCCTCTAATCAAAATGTCCTGTGCTCTTCAATTCACTCACAGTAAAACCTAAAATCCTTAATATGGCATACTGAGCTTCTAAGGAGTATGTTTCCTCCACTTTTCTCCCTGTGTTCCAGATACATTGACTTAACTGTGCTTTGAACTTGCCACATGCATAAGGGCATTTGTTCTGTGTGGAGAACTCGCATGAGCCCATAAAACTGCAGAGCTGATTCTCCACCTTCCTTCTATCCTTATCACAAGTCAAATTTTCAGTGAGGCCTTTCTTCCCTGAGAAATTACAATTGATCTCCTACCAAAATATTCCATCTTCTTTTTGTTTTGTCTCCATAGAAAGTTTCATTAACTTGCTAGCATGTTAAAAATGTATTTTTTAAATCAAAAAATAACACGCTGGTGAGGCTTCAGAGAAAAATGTATATATGGTGCTGGTGGGAATGTAAATTAGTTCAGCTTCCATGGAAGGCAGTTTGGTGATTTCTCAAAATACGAAGACCCCACCATTCAAACCAGAAATCCTATTATTGGGCCTAAAACCCAAAGAAATATAAATGGTTCAACAGACGCATGAACACATGTTCATTGCAGCCCTACTCACAATAACAGACATCTAGAATTAACCTAGATGCGCATCAACAGACTGAATAAAGCAAGCATGGAACACATGCAGCATGGAATGCTGCACAGCCATAGAAAAATAACGAGATGTTATTTTCAATAACACGGATGGAGCTGAGGACGTTATCCTAAGTGAATGGATGCAGGAACAGAAAAATTTTGCATGTTCCCACTTAAAAGTGGGAGCTATACTTTGAGAACACTTAGATGCAAAGAAAGGAACAACAGATACTGGCACCTATTTGAGGCTGGAAGGTAGAAGGAGAGGGTCAGGACTGAATAGCTACCTATCAGGTACTCTTTCACCTGGTGATGAAATCCGCCCACCAAATCCTTGTGACAAGCAATTTAGCTATATAGCAAACCTGTACATGAACCCCTGGATCTGAAATAAGTCTAAAAAGGAATGGAGGAAAAACTTTTTAAAATTTATCTGCCTCCCCCTTAGAATATTGGAATATACGTGAGGACCATTTTGCTTCACTTGTTTCCTGCTTTCACCCCGAGTCTAGACCAGATTCTGACACATGTTTGAGAACCAATAAATATTTGTTGTATGTGGGAAGGGCAAGAGTGAGCCTTTGGCTTAGATGCAGAGAAACTTACTGTATCAACCTGTTTAAGGATTTTAATAAACTTTCCAACTTTTATGTGCTATTTATGTGAAATTTTGATGTCCTTTTTCCCGTGTCTGCAAAATGAAAATGACTAATTTTCCTTCAATATTATCCAATAGAAACACCTGTGTATGCCATAGGTATATCATTTCAAATTGATGTATTTCATGTTTCCTCACAAGAAAAATGGGTGGATCAACTATTTTATGTAGGTTAAGAAAACTTCAGTGACTAAAGTATTTTGCAAGTTACAACCCTATCTAAACTCTAATCATGATTTTTGTTGTCGGCAATTCCTAGGCCACTGCTGCTGAGCATATCTAATTGAATTAGTAATAGCTAAGATCTTCCATAGTTTCAGGTATGAGGAAGGCACAGAAGGAAGGAATGAAGGAATAGTTAGCAGTGCTAGAATGGAGATTTGGGCTTGCCTGATTCTACCATGTTTTTCTCTCCACTTCAATGTACTCCCTTTATGATAACTTCATGAATACTTGTTAAAGAGGTCAAAATATCTCTGGACTTGAAGTTTAAAAAACAGATGAACAACAGCCCTATACACATTCATTTGGCATTTTAACCAGACAACAGTTACTTCATGGAATGAAAAGACTAGTGCAAGACAACCATAGAACTTGTTTTACAGTTATTTTGAAAGTAAATGCAGTAAGAAACTTAGTGCCTGTGTTTGAAAAGAGAACCTAAACAGACTAGAGAAGAGCTGGTAAATAGTTTCCTTCCATGACTCTATGATGATGTACTCAAGTGTATGAAGTTTGGTCCCTGGATCTATGGCATCAGTATTATACAAGATACATCTTAAAAATTTAGAATTTGTGTCCCCACCCTGATCTCTGAATCTCTAGACCTAACCTTGGAATCTATTTTTAACAACTCCCCAGGTTCTTTTATTTGGTTGGTGGAAAAGTAATTTCAGTTTTGCCATTAAAAGTAATGATACAACCAAAGCCTTGCTACTCAGAATATATTCTGGAACCAGCGGCAAGGTTATCACTCAGAAGTGTATTAACAATGCATCTTCTCGGGCCTCTCCCAACTTGCATCAGAGTGGGCATTTTAACGAGCTCTCCAGGCAATTTGAATCTGAAGCTTAAGAAGTACTACTCTTGAAAGCATCTTTCTATAAGCAATGAAACATAAACTATTATTTCCTTTATGGGCTAGTCTGTCTTTATACTTACCCTTAGTCACTCTCCAGTGTTACTTTAGAGGCCTACATGGAAAATGGAGCATTACTTTAAGTAAGATGGAATTATAATAAAAACAATGTTAGAACAGGAAAGGGCCTTGGAGAGCATCTTCTCATTGAATTCCTTCAGTTTACAGATTGAGGAAATTGGGGATGAAAAGGTCATCTGTGTTCAGAAAGGTGGTAACTAATGGCTAAGCCAAGAATATATGTCACCCCGCTGATATTGATATCCTGGCTATTTTAGTTCTATGCTGCTTTATTCCAGAAGAATCTATTCCAAAATTGGGATTTTACTAAAAAGTTGGGCTTTAATTTACATAGATTTTTTTATGGCAAAGTCAAGTTGTTAGTGTATAAGAACTCCACTGTGCTATTCAAATGTGATACCATCATACTTTCAAAAAAAGGGACTAATTTAAAACGTGAAATAGACTCCTCTATAATCTGGAAGATTACTTTTAATCTATTTTTTCAGGATACTTACTTAAAATCAATCACTGTCAATTTGTAATGAGAGTTAGGAAATACTAGTGATATCTCAGGGTTCGATTTCTTTCCAAGATGAGCAGATCAAATGAATCCAGCAACTGGGAATTACATTACGACTATTTCTAAATGGAGGTTAGCTGCATCATTTTACATTCCAGGCCCTTTGGTCTCCAATACTCAATTTTTTGTTCATGAAAAATATATGCACAGTGAATTTAAGATGGTGTTTTGGAACTAATTACAGCCCCTCTCAGCATTCTAAAGGAGGCTTTCTTAGCACCGCCAAATGCCTTCTTTTATTTTCTTTCTTTGCTTTTTGTCTAGTCAAAAAGGAATGACAAGCAACTGAGTCTTGTATGACTCTTTTGAGTTGTGAAAGAGACTAAGAAAAGAATGTGCCAGTAAAGCAATAATATGGTGAATTTACATATTAATTATAATCCACTCTTCCTTAGATTGATTTCTTAAACAACTTAACCTATTCTGCCTCTCCATGCTAATAAGTGTGAAATCACTTAGCATAGTGCCTAGCATAGGGGTTCTAAATACTGTTTTTATGAACCCTAAACCATAACATAGGCATTTCCTCCATGTATTAATAGTTTAGATTTTTTATAGAATCTATTAAATGATCACACATATTTCAAGTTATATGTAATTGCTAAATATAACTTTGCAAGCATTGAGATTATTTTTTGCCTGAGGTCAGAAATTTTTTTGTAATGGGGAAAAGATTCTTATTCTCTTAATTACAAGTGGTTATTTGGTTGTAAACAATAGAAACTAAACCAAAAAGTGAAGATACTTGTAGCATACTAGGTGGTTTGCAGAATTGAAGAAAGAGTTTGGCCTTTGGTGCTAAGAATGCACAGGAATCGTGGCAGCTGGGGAGAATTTAATCTATTAAAAATAGAATTGTAATTAAAGTCAGATTTTAAAAATTGAGTACTTTTCTTCAGAACAGAAAACATTACATAGCTCAAAATGTAGCTGTTTTTACTTGGAAATTATGTAATGCCTGTGAGGATACAAACAATTTTAACAGAAAAGCCCAATTGAGTAAATTGTGAATCTGTGATGGGGGAAAAATCTGTCCTGACTCATGGTCCATCTGACACTGTTTTTCTGGCCAAATGCCTCATTATGTAAGAATTTATTCTGTAGTATGGCCACTTGCTGTTGAAACTTACATCTCAGTGCTCACAGTGACCACAAATATCACAAAGAACAGTGCAAACACAGAGGGTTACCAAGTATTTACATAATACATGATGACTCAGTTGGTCTAAATGGCTCTAAAGTAATTGCTGTTGAGATAGCATTGGGATACCCATTTGAGAATTACTCTAGTCTAATCGAAGTCTCAATTTCTTCTCTAAACTGGGGACAAAAATATCTACTTTAGAACGTTTTTGGAAGGGAAAAATGAGATGCTATCAGAAAGTCTCATAGAATGTACCTTGACACAAGTAAGCTGTGAAACATTCCTGATACTTTTCATCCTATTACATGACGGTTGGTGACCTTTTGTGTATGCTCCTAAAAACAGTAAAAAGTACAGTATTTGGCAATCTTTATTCAATCCATACAAATTTACATATCCCAATATATACCAGCCATATAATGGGCATAATTGCCACAAATGGTAGTGGGCAATCAGGAGGATAGTACCTTTTAATTAAATCTAGTGCTGTGTATGGAAATACATAGAATTTTCATGACTTAATTGCAAAGATGAAAAAATTACGTGGGTTTATGTCTTGACAAAATATTTTTTCACGTAAAATCAATGATCAATTGTTTATACTTCCAAAGTCTGATACTGTACGTTGACTAAGTGCCTGTAATTTTGTAATGGTCTCCAATAGTCTCAAACCAAAATCTGGGAAAGTAAATACATAAAAACAAATTCTCCAAGACTGGATTCAGCTACTTTTTTTATGTTTACCTATATTTCACTTAATTGAGATAGAAAGACAACATTCAATGGATGTTTTTGATCAGTATAGGCATTAGAATAATTTGGTCAAAAGTTCATATTGGGAAGGTTTGTAGCCTAATAAAACAGTGAAATATTATTGAGATCTTTGGAAGTGTGTTCTCGGGTTGTGCAAACACTATGAGTTTAATTCAGTAAAATGCTTTTCTTTTGCTAAATTCTCTGCTGCTGAGTTTCAACAGGTTGCACTTGAATTTTTAGCACACTGCAAAAATCAAAACTTTAGACTCTACAACATATAGAACTAAGGGCTGGGTTCATAAACAAAACAATGGTTAAGACATGGAATAAATCTAGAATGCATAATGCCTGCTCTACATTGGACACTTGGAGAATTGAAAAAATTACCTACATCATAAATAGTATTTTAATTGTACTATGGCCCCCAAGAGAAAATCTAATTCATACAAAAGGGGTAAAAACACTGTATAAAAGAACTTTAGGAAGATAATTTAGTTAGCTAGGGATGCCATAATGAAATTGCACAGATTGAGCAGCTGATATAGCAGAAAATTATTTCTCAGTTTTGGAGACTGGAAGTCCAAGAAGAAAGTGTCAACAGCAGGTTGGTTTCTCCTGGGGACTTTTTTCTTGCCTAGCTAATGACTGTCTTGCTATATGCTCACGTGGCCTTTTCTGTCCTTTCCTCTGAATTCAAGAATCCCTGGTGACCCCAGTCATGTTGGATTAATACTGCACCTATGGGCCTCATTTTAACCTAATCTGTTTAAATGCCTTCTTTGCAGATAGTGTCCCATGGGTTAGGGCCTACCCATATAACCTCATTTCTTCTTAAATAAATTTTTTTAAAGGTCCTGTGGACAAATAAGGTCACATTCTGAGGTACTGATATTGGAACTTGAACACAGGAATTTGGAGGGAGGTTTAAAAGACTGTTACTGAAATCTGTCTGCATATAGGTAGTTCCTATTTCTTGCTGTGATTTTACTAATAACAAATTCATTTCCCTTTAGAAACACGCCTAATTAGTACACTTGGGTGTTCTGTTAAATCTGTATTACTGTAGTATCACTCTTACAGGGTCTGTAGGTTGGCCACTCACATAAGAAGTTTTATATTTTGCTGGGCCTTTTTACTTTGACAACAATTTTTACAAAAACTTTTACTTGGGACAAAGTTAACAGCAGAGGATAAGACTAAACAACTCATTTGGCATCCAAGTCTCTTTTATAATTTTCATTGGAACAAATTACCATGTTCGAATAGTTTAGTAACTCTTTTCTTCTGAATCAAAGGATGAAATGAGAACTATTAATGGAAAAATGTAACTGATACTGTTATATAAATATAGAATATGAAGGTTTCTCAATAAGTACTTGATATTTCTAGTTTAACTTTACATAAGTCCTTTTTTAAATATAAAACTAATACACAGTATAGCAAATTGATAGACTGCAGCCCAAATAGTGAATTTTCTAATTCCTTTTGCAAAATAAGTGAAAAACATTGTTAGTATTTGCTGCCTCTGGAGTAATTTGGATATTAGAGGCATGGCAAACTCTCCAAAATACTTGCTTTACTTAACTCTACCTTGGTTAAGTAGAGCCACAAAGTAGCTTCATATGGAATCATGTTATAGTTCCAGTCTTCTTAATGCTCTGCCTGTGAACTTCCTCTTATAGCCCATTTCGATGTGGTAAGACACCACGTGTGCTTGAGGATGCCTCTTTATGCAAATCTGGGTCCCAGTATCTCAAAGACAAGATGGAAGCTACTTTGCCTTTCCCAAGTAGATGTTCTGTAAAACGTGTACTTTAACTCTGTTTTATCATCTACCTCACTTTTAAATCTCTATTTCAGCTTCTTCCTATTAAGATTTACAACTACAATTTTTTGATTAAAAACTTATTCCAATAACAGATTGAGAAATAGTAAAGATCAAGTTTAGATTTTTTATAGAATTTACTAAATGATCACACATATTTCAAGATATATATAATTGTTAAATATAACTTGGCAAGTATCAAGATTTTTATTTTTTACGTGAGATCAGAAATCTTTTTTGTAATAGGGAGAAGATTTTTATTCCCTTACTTACAAGTGGTTGTTAGGTTGTGAACAATAGAAACTAAAACCAAGTGAAGATACTTGTAGGATGCTATGTGGTTTACAGAATTGAAGAAAGAATTTGGCCTTTGGTGCTAAGAATGCACAGGAATCGTGGCAGCTCTGGAGGATTTAATCTCTTAGAAATTGAGTTGTACAGAGAATGCAAATGATGCTAAAATTGAAATTCACTAAAGATTACTAGATAATATTAAGATACCACAGATTTATGGCAGAAGGATGAGAAAACAAGCATTCCTTACCTGAAATGATATAAAATGATCCATTGCTTCTCTAATTGGAATCCCAAGATAGAATATAATGAGAATACTTATCCCATGAAAGTACTGCCAAAATAAGCATGGATCACAATAATGGCTCAATTTCCTAATTTTCTTCTACCTTTCAAATCCTACATAGTAGAAATAAAGCTTTGGAAAATTTAGTGGTTAAAGTGAACTGAGCAACAGCTCTATACACGTTTGATCTTCATAGGAAATCACCCAAAAAAGAACAAAATGACAACCATTGTTCTAAACTGGATTTATGCCATTCAGAATGAATATTTTTCTTTATAAAACAAACCTTGTGTTTACCCAAACCAACACCTACATAATCGGGTGCACGTTCTAATATTCTAGCAATATTCAAGTCTACCTACAAACATTCTCCTCCATATCTAACTTAATGTTATATAAAATTAAACATGTATAAGACATTACAGAGAATGTATTTTATAGACAACAAAGGACCCAATGTGTGACCCTGGGAAGAATCAAATGAAACACAGAAAAATGAGCCAAAGTAACTAAAAATTTCATTTGAAGAGAATTTCTGAAACTAAAGATTTGAACCCAAGAACTTATAAAGAAAAAGATAAAGCAAACCATATGCAAATTTGCTGCAAAACATGCTATTTCATTTAGCTTCTTTAGTAACACCCAACTTTAGAACACTGTAGCATAATATCTTACAAGTTCTGAGAGTAGAGGAGCAACAAGACACTTACATGTAGGCACTTTGTCTTACCAGAATAAAATAACAAAGATATTTCCCAGGAAGCTTCCACACTGGCAATACTGCATACAGCATATGAAAGTTCTATTTGATGTCAAACTATATCAGACTAATGGAATAATCAAACTGAAGAATCCAGGAATTCATATGTTGTGATAATAGATTTTGAAAATATGTAACTATATAACAACTAACACTCAACTATATAACCATAAAACTAATATTCAGTAAAGGTGGGGATGAAGGTTCCATTACTGCAAATATGTGGTATATATTTTGACAATATAAAAATAAATATAACTAAACAAAATACAGAGGGAAGAGAAAAATAGAATTTTTGTCAAGAATTTAATATAGCCTAAAATTGACATAATGTTAAAAGAAACACACGTAATGAATTCAATGTTAAAGGTCTCTGTAATACTTTCATAAGTTGATATGTTTCTTTATGTGCTAATATTATTTGTTAGAAATATTTGTCAGAAATTTAATCATTTGATTTTATTTTTGTTTTGTAAAATACATTATATTTAATGGCATATCTTAAAATCGCATATAACCCAGTTTTTAAAAATACTTATATCAGCATTAATATTTTTATAAAGATAAGCCTGGAACAATGTTCCCCAATTATTAAATGATTGTACTTCAGAGAAATTTTTTTAATTTTTTTTTTAATCTTTGCACGTTTTTGGGCTACTTTGAGTTTTTAATAGCTATGTGGAGTTTTAAGAAAAGAATTTATCATTTTAAAAAATGCATCCTATATCATATCTATGGAAGATAAAAAATATTAACTCAACTATAAATTGGAGAGAATAATAGTATCTATCCTAAAGTTGACATGAAGATTAATTGTAAAACCTGAGAACAGCCCCAAGCACATTGTTAAGTGTGCAATTATACATTAGCAACTCCTGCAACTAATCACATTTATACTAGTAAGGTTATTTTTACATAAATGGGAATTTGATAAATTATAATTTGTAAGCATTACTAATATTTTCTCCCTAGAAAAATGAAAATAACAGTAACTATTGGGGCATTATTATGAGAGTTAAAATTATTTAAATGCAGATGATGGATAGTATTCTAGGCTAACCCTAATTTAGTCTTTCACACCACTTCATTGTACCCATTTTTATTTAGGTAAAGTATTGTGCTATGGATTGAAGACAGTGGTGAACAGGACAGATAAGCTCATAGACATTCAAGATTTCTTACGAATAGTTAAATTTTTTAGTTAAATCTTAAGTCTAAAGTCCCGATTAACCTCTTTAATATATTCCAATATTGACTGAAATTGAAATGTTTAACTATAATTTTTAGACAATTTATTGAGAGCTTCAATAAGTTTTTAATACTGATTCAAACAGTTTTGAACTAAATCTTCATGTGATCCATACTGTATCACAGTTAAGGCAGTGCTAAAGAAGTTGTCATTCTGGGCAACACAATGAAACTCCATTTCTACAAACAAAATAGCCACCCATGGTGGCATGTGTCTATAGTCCTAGATACTTGGGATGCTGAGGCAGGAGGATCACTTGAGGCCAGAAATTCAAGGTTACAGTGAGCTAGAATTGCACCACTACACTCCAGGCTGTGTGACTATCTCAAAATAATAATAAAAAATAAATGAAAAAGGAGTTGTAAGATTGAGAGATCACCATTCAGTGTTCAATAACCAGCGATTTCCGAGTAGAAACCATTATGTGTTCTTACTATGACTTCATCATTTTTTGATTGTCAGCATTTTGTAAATTAGGGCAATGCAATCCTTCAGTAAAAAGGCATTATGGAGTAAAATGATTCCGAAAATCACTAAATTTATAATGTTAAAAATTCTAACAATGAACACATTCCCTAAATATATTTAATAATGGGCATAAATCATTATATTAGAGTCCTTTTAGGGCCAAACTTATTTTAAATATGTAGTGTTTTAGATAAAACAACTGAAATCTTAAGCTAAATGTTTACAAATCGTCTCAAATAAGACCAGAAATTTGTTTTAAATGTTTATCCTAAGAATTTGATAATATAAAATTGCCAGGCTTGTTATACATGATTCACATACATGCTTTACTATATAATTTACAATTTTCAGAAATGATAGTTTCTTGTAATTAACAATTCTCTACTATAACCTTGGCTTTTATAAGTGTTACTGAGTGTGTTTGTAAACTTACAGACTAATTCTGATATTGTACACTAATAACAATGTCCACTTTAAGGAGAGCTTTTTGGAATGACCATGGTAAACTGGTTCTAACCAAGATGTGACCCAAAGCCAATATGGGAAATTATATTTCACTTGGGTAGTCTTGAAAGTGTCAGAACTGGGTTAACTAATATAAACTAAGGTGCCATTAGGTGAACAGAGAATCACGAATATGCAAAGCCAACAGTAGAATGTCCTGTCATACCAGTTAGGTAAATATCACAAGGACAAAACTTAGCAATAAGAGGAGCCTTTATCACAATGCTCCAGAGGACAAAATGATATAGCAATCAAAGATGAAAGCAGGCAGTACAAACTGCCTCTGAAGCAACTCTGCTGACCCAAGAAGGGAATTTTTTACCAAAATCAAAATGTCCAGATGAGAAGAGCCTTGACATTCTCAAATGTCTCTGATGGAAAGACAGGAAGAGATTTTCTTAACATCAAATTTATATACATAACAATCTTCAAATAAACATGCCAATACATTGAGTCTCACGCAAAAAAATTGAACTTTAGAACTTAATATGAATGTGCAAAAAAGATTTCCTTCCAGGAATGTTCAATGCAAGTGTTGATCAGCCATTTTTCTAAATACTAAAATAGTCAAAAGGGCAATTGATTAATTATGGTAAAAGCATGGAATCCTAAGAACTACTCTTTTGAAACACTTAAGTGAATTATATATGTTCACACACACATGAACATAAAGATAGCTGCCATATATAATAAAAACTAGTTGAACAATTATGATATACACACATATATTTATATAGTGTGTGTGTGTATATATATATATAATATATACACACATACATATATATATATATATATATACATGTATATGTGTGCTTTGGCCTAAACATTATTGTTCCTCCGGAATTTACATGTTGAATCTTAATGCCCAACATAATGGTAATTGAGATAAATTGCCCTCGTATAAGAAGTTAGGGGGAGGGTGTTTGCCCCATCCACCCTGTGAAGACTCACAGAGGGTACCATCTATGAGGACCAGGCTCTCACCAGACACTGGACATTGTCTAGACAAGACATTGCCTTGATCTTGGACTACACAGCTTTGAGAACTGTGAGTAATAAATTTTTGTTTATAAATTACTCAATCTCAGATATTTTGTTATAGCAGCCCAAATGGACTAACATGAAAGGCGATTCATGTGCAAAGATTACATATAGATTTTATGTCTAAATCCAGATACAGATACGTACATATAGTACAGAATAGATACGGAGATAGTGCCTATCTGAGAGATTACACTATGTATATCCTATTTTTTTTTTTTTATTGGCCCAGGTGACGGTTGAGTCAGGATCCAAAACTTCTAAGTTTCTACCAAAATCAAATCCATTCAATAAAGCTTTAACTAACTTTTACTCAAGATATTGTGGGAAAACAGATAAAGGGAAAATACTATGTATAGCACAGCAACGTAATTCCATAACCGTCATGAAATTTATTTTCTTGCCAAATTCTCTTATCTGTCACTGGTTTCTCTCTCATTGTCTCTTGCCATCTCTTGCTCCCACCTTTCTTCATATTAGTCTTTACTTATTTTTTTCTGAATAATTCTCATTCTCGGGAACAATGAATGTGAAGAGTTTATTAATAACGGGTTCCTTGGGAAAAATTAAGTTTCAGTATATTGTGTATGAATATATATATTGTTAAATTACATCATGGTATTCACCAAGCTATTGATAGTATTTGTGGTAGTTATTTCTGAGGAGTAAGGCTGAGAGAAGGAAGACGCATCATCTGTGTTAATACACACCTGGCTTCATCAAATGCTTTATAATGAATTTTTAAAATACTTTGTGTAAAATATTTTAATCTGTCTGTACTCATCTGGGCCATTTTTATGCTTCTTTGGTCTCCTACGTTCAATCTTGCAACTTCTTATATACTCTTAATGAAACCAGAATGATTATTTCAAAATGTAAAAATTATAATGTCGCATACACTTATACCCCTAAATAAATTGGTTTCATATTAGGATGGAGTTCAGTTGTCTTAACAGAACTTACCGACTTCTTATGAACTGCTGTTCTCATCTTTTTTCTGTAACCTCATCCATTTACTATTCTTTTCACATGTTTTTATCTTAAAGAGATTTTTTTTTGAGACGGGTTTCGCTCTTGTTATCCAGGCTGGAGTGTGCAATGGCACGATCTCGGCTCACTGCAACCTCAACCTCCTGCATTCAAGCAATTCTCCTGCCTCAGCCTCCCGAATAGCTGGGATTACAGGCGTGCACCACCATGCGCAGCTAATTTTTGTATTTTTAGTAGAGACGGGGTTTCACCATTTGACCAGGATGGTCTCGATCTCTTGACCTCGTGATCCACCTGCCTCAGCCTCTCATAATGCTGGGATTATAGGCGTGAGCCACCGCGCCCAGCCAGAGATTTTCTTTCTTGTATAATGTTTAGTGAACTTTTCTTCTATTACCAAAATTTGTCCTTTTTTTTTTTTCCTTTCAAATTCCCCTACCTCCTGCGTGAATAACATCTATTTAATCTTTAGGACTATACTTCAATACTCCTTTTTTAATTAATTCTTTCCTAAACTCGAACATCTCTGTCAAGTTCTCTCCAAATGTGTTTCTATAACACAATGAATTTTTGCTCTTACTGCACTTGTGTTAATTTTTTTTCTATATGATATGAAACACCTTGAGAAGAGCCATCTCATGTTCTTGATTCATTGCAGCATACAAAGTGCTTGGCACATAGCAGGTGTTAAGAAATATGCTTAAATAATTTGGTAGGAGTACTCAGTATCTGCTCAAAATTTAGGTAGCAAATAATTATAAGATGTGCTATCAGCAAAAATAAAAAGAGGTAACTTGTATCAGACTGACCTCACCAATAACGAATACAAACTTTGAAAAAGACAAAAACATTTCTTTAGAAACATACAGAACAACTAAGGAACGCTCCTTATGTTTCTGTATGTAAACATACAGGAACACTCAGTACTGAAGAGATTAAGGCTCTAAAGAAAAAAACAAAAAAAAAAACATATTAAAGAGAGCTCTATATTCACCACTGCTTTTTACCTCAGGACATTTCTTTTAAAAAAATCTGCTTCGGAGGACATAGTTCCAACAAAGCTGTGGTTTGGGGCATGGGAAAGTTTTACTGGGTTAAAAACTCAAAAGTTGGAGTCTGAGGCTACCAATGAAGCAAGAAAGATGGGAGCTAGGATTAGAGATAAACAACAAACATTGAGAGTCCAATATTTATTAATTCTCTCTAAAGGCGTTTGGAGATTCCTAAGGTACACAAACACTAAGTGTTTAAAAGGCAGCTGCTAAGAGACTAAAAATCTGAAAAAAGACTTTGAAATATGGAGTTTGTGAGACACAAAGTATAAAATTCACCAAAGAAGAACATTCTTAAATGCTCTTCATGGAGGGCCTAGAATCATCTCAGTTACTGATGGGGCAAAGATAATTTGTCTGCCAGGAGAAAATTAAATTCTGTTCTGGAAAGATACAGTTGATCTTCATTATTCGAAGACTATATATTTGCAAATTTGCTTACTCACTGAAATTCAGTAGGCATCAGAAATCAATACTTATAATACTTTTAAAGTCATTTATGGCAATGCACAAAGTGATGAAAAATTTGTTTTCCCAACACTTAATGTTCCCAGATAAGGTAAAATAAGTTACTATTCTGCTTTCGTTTCAGCTCTCATAAATAAGTCTCATTTTGTGTTCTAAATAGTGTCACATTTTTGTTGTTGTTGATTTCATTTTTTTAAATGAGCCCAAAGCATAATGCTAAAGTGCTATCCAGTTTTCCTAAGCACAAGAAGGCTATATTTCCCTTATGGAGAAAATGCATGCATTAAATAAGCTACATTTAGACATGAGTTATATAGTGCTGTTGGCCATGAGTTTAATGAATCAATGTATGTTAAATAAGATGTTTTAAAACAAAAACACCTAAAACAAGACTGATTAATGAGAACATTGTGACTAAAGATCCCACAAACCTCACGTTGTGTTTTTCCTGGGATAATTGATTTCAATATCCTCTTATTCAGTGTTTGCGGTGACTTGATAGAACATAACTACTATAATTGAGAAATTACTGCACCATGATTCAGAGTCACCACAATTATTTTATATGAAACAATGAGTATTTAAAAATTAGGAATTGTGGCAGAAAAGGGGCCAACACTGAAAGTCAAGTAAAAGTACACAATGAAGGAAGACCCTCGAGTAATCCAGATATTGGTTACCAGAAAACAGTTTGCATCATGACTGAGTGTATCAATTTCATAGATTGTATTATGATTGACTTTATCAATTTATTGACTTTATCAATAATCAGAGAGAAATGCTAAAGATACTAAAACTTAAAAAGTTGTTGTAATATCTGCATCTAGTAATTCTAACAACTCATATACAGTAAAATTGACACCTAAGTCATAATTAGTGATACACGTCCTTTGCTAGTTTCCCTGCACTCTATTTGTGTGTGTATGTGTGTGCATGTGCTTTCAGCCGGAATCTAGGCAAACATGCTGTGAAAGCTACATATACGAAGGCCTTAAGTGTGTGTCAGTGACCAGTATCTACCGCCAAACATAGTCATTATTGAAAATTCAGATAATTACATTCTGAATGTTGACCCAGACAATGCTGGGTGAACAAAGACAAGTTGTTTCACCAAGTCTTGACAAAATTGCCAATTTTTAAGAAGCCATATCTTTAAGGCACTAAAGGTAAATTGTAAAACAAATACCAAGTTTTGGAAAGAATGTGAAAGAACTGAAACTGTCATATAGTTTTGGTGACAGTATGAACTGGTACATCCACTATGAATGAAAACTTCTTGTAGTATCTAAGAATTAATACATTAACATTCTATAAACCAACTTTTCAATTCAAGTTGTATACCAAATATATTTTCTAACATATATTATAGAAAGATACTGAAAGATACTTAAGAATATAGAAAGACACTGAAATATACACAAGAATATCCATAGAAGCAACACTTTGATAATATCTAAAGAAAATAATCCAAATGTTAGAATGTATAAGGAAGTTGGGGTTTATTCATACAACATGATACCAAGTGATTTCTACCATACAATGTAATGTTATACAGCAATATGAAATAACTAATGATTGTAACAGGGGAAGTCTCTTGTAGTACCTTTATAGGTCATTCCAGCATAACATCAGAAATTTGGAGACATTTGAAATTGAGATTTATTATACTCACAGGTACAAGAGCGAGGCACAGCATACTACATAGGGAGTCATATAAAAAGACCTCCCAGGGCATGTGCTCAGTGAAGCAGGTGGGAAGCCAAGGAGTGTGGAACCATGAGAAAGTGCCTGTACTGGGAGTCAGGTGAAAGACATGAAGGGATTTTTTGGTACATGTGAATGTTACCAAGTCATAGTCAAGGGCAAAAAAGAGTGGTTATAGAAGAGACAAGTCTTACACTAGCACACCTGGTTACATGAGCAGTGTTCACAGCCTGTTTGTGAGAATGTTGAGGCATCAGGTTTTGAGAAATGCTGAGTGTATGATTGCTGAGAAATGCTATGTTAAAATATACTGTGTGCTAAGAACTACAGCAAGGAACACCAGCCATGCCCCCAACCCCCCACAAAGGGGAAAACTATTTGGGTATTGTAAAGTGGCCAGACAGCATAGGAATATCATACACCTGTTAAAACAATTCTTTAAATGCGAGATCTGTGACCCTGCCCCTGTGGTTACCTCACGGAGAATACTTTAGTTTGTCTATCGGTGATAAGAGGGCACCAACTGCCTATCTGGTTAATTTTGTGTTGTGAGAAAATACTGAACATCTGTTAATAACCATCACCTGTTAAGAGGGACTAAATACTTGGGTCAGAGGCTGCTCAAGGCCTTCAGCCCGGAATGCTGTCAGTCCCGAGGCTTTCAGTTCAGAGGGCTGTTGGCCCCCTGATAGTCCCACTTTGTTGTTCTGTTGGGGTGTCTGCTTCTCAGTTTCTTCAGTGCTGCATGGGTGGGGGTCTGTACAGCTAAGCTGGTCTCAGTAATCAGAAAAATGAAGTCATAAAAATGCATAGTACATGACAGATTCATCAACAGGATTAATTTACAATTACAAATGAAATTTAGACATAAGCATAGTATTTGAAAATGTGTAAAAATGTATATAGTGTCTAGTTATTAAAAGGTACTTGTTTCAAGGTATTTGTGATGGTTACTATTGAATGCCAACTTGATTGCATTGAAGGATGCAAAGTATTGTTTCCGATTGTGTCTGTGAGGGTATTGCCAAGGAGATTAACATTTGAGCCATTGTCTCGGAGAGGCAGACCCACACTTGATCTGGGTGGGCACCATTTAATCAGTTGCCCACTTGGCTAGAATAAAAGCAGGCATAAGAATGTAGAAGGACTAGACTGGCTGAGTCTTGGGGCCTTCATCTCTCTCTCTCTGCTGGCTGCTTCCTGCTCTTAAACATCAGACTCTAAGTTTTTCAGCTTTTGGACTCTTAGACCTACACCAATGGTTTGCCAGGAACTCTTGGGCCTTTGGCCACAGACGGAAGGCTGCATTGTCAGCTACCTACTTTTGAAGTTTTGGGACTCGAACTGGCTTCCTTGCTACTCATCTTGTAGAGGGCCTATTGTGGAATTTCCACTTGTGATCGTGTGAGTCAATATTACTTAATAAACTCCCTTTCACATGTACATCTATCCTGTACCTCTAGAGAACCCTAATACCGCATTTGATAAAGTGAATTTAACACAGAATTGAAGTATTAAAAACTCTAAGAAATAAAAGAAAAATTAGGATGCTCAGAGACTAGTAAATGCAGAAAGGTGACATAACTCCTTAGAGCAGAAAAAGGAAGGATAATGTGAGAGTCCAGGCCATTTCTGCTGATGTGCCTGCTGTAAGAACCACTACCATGGTGGCTTCACAGGACTCCTGAACAACTACTGGCCCTACAGAAGCCTAGGAGAATAGCTCCTGCTATGTGTGCAGGGACAATGAGTGCTGGGTCTGGATTAACTGATGACCTTACTTCTCATACTGTTAAAACCATACTGCTCATGCAGTCAGGTTCCCACACTTGCCTACCTCTCAGCTACTGTTGCCTGAGACTCTACCAGTAATAGATATAAATTTTCTCCTTTCTTTCCAATTTTCAATATCCTGGCTGTGCTTCCCATTTGAAGAATTTAATCAGAATCCTGTCAGGGAAATCTCTTTAACCTCTAGCTCTCCGCAATACAGAGAGGATACAGTGCAGAATTGAGGAGCAAGACAACAGACAACTAGCCAGCATAAGCCATCCTTATGGTCATTCAAGCTATGTAAAGGGATTTAACACAGCATTAAGGGACTGGAAAAACTGGGAAACAAAAGATAATGAAGTGAGATTATTTGGAGACTAATATAACTAAGGAAACTGTTTAGTACCCTTGGGAAAGGAGAAGCAAAAGAGAAGGTGATGTTACTGAGTGCCCTTAATCACTGTGCTTCTGAGATTTTTGGAGCTGATGAACTACATGTGAGACGTAAGGAAATTTTGTCTCACCCAACTAGGAAAATGGAAGTGCTAGTCACTGAAATAGGCAATGCTAAGGAAACATAATCCTGTTTTGCAGAAATGCAAAAGTCTGTATTTCCTCTCATGCCACAGTGGAACTGGAGCCTACAATTGTGGTAGAGGGGAAGAACAGGCAGCAAAGGTAAAGAAAGCTAGCTGATGTACAACCTGTACAAGGAAAATATTTATTATAAAAATTACAATACTAAACAGTTAACATTAATTAGATTACAACTAGAAAATCAATGTTCTATAAAATTATGTTTACTTGAAATCTATATCCATTAGTTTCTAGAAATACAAATATTAACAAGCCTTAAAGTTATTTCAATGACAGTGCACATTCATATCATGATAATACCAAACTTCATGTAGGTTGATGAGACCAATGTTTGATCTAGAGATTACAAACAGAACATGGAAATGTAAATATAAATACTGCAGGTCAAGAGGTAATATGAGCTACTAAGTGGTTTCCTGGTTTATCTCCTTGGGAGAGTAAATACCCTCGGATAATGCCTCAATTCAAATCATGCTTTTTAACAGGAAGCTCTGATTTAAATATTCAACAATCAGCAGTTTTTGAGTTCATTTGAATTATCCAAAAATACTTATTTCTACTGATAAAAGACACTTTAAGAGTATGTCTAACTGATCTTATGTCTTTCTAAACTATCAGTCAATGATATTGGGCACAGTTAATTGCAAAGAGAATTAAAGTTTCTTGTTCAAATTTTAGACTTGTCTATTTCTCCTTATTCCCTTCTTCTATCTGCTTTATTTAGGAAAGTATGCTCTTAAATGAGCACAAAGTTACAATGCTTATGTTCATTTGGTGAACTGAGTACTATATTACATAGCAACATTATCACTAATATTTGTCTCTAAGTTTGCTATAACTTTACTGTTTTTAAAAATACTTGATGATTTTCTCCATTTAAACCCTATCTCTCCTTATTTAGGTGTGTCTATTGTAAAATATATAAATGCGCTTTATTTCTTAATCCAATTTTGCAATTGGATTTAATTGGCACATTGAGTTCATTTACATTTATTGAATTACACATATATTTGGATTTTTACCACTATATTTTGTGGTCTTTAATTTGCTATTTTTGTGTATTGTTTTTCCTTGTTTCCTATCTTAAAAATTTTCGTGATTATGATTTCTCTATTTTTTGAACACTATACACAATTTGTATAATATTGGTTATTGATAACTGTTTAGAAGCATAACCTGTCTTTGCATTATTACTAATTTTACTGACAATATTTTAAGATTGATGTATTTTTTTACTTTCATTTTCTTTATTTCATTCTGGATAGTCTTCTGTTGAGATTATGCTCTTCTTGAAATGCATCTCTGAAAGTTCTTACTGGAAGTAAGAGTAGTGATAAATATGTTTGTATCATTTTGAAAATATATGTTGTCCCCCAATTCTTAAACAACTGTAAGGTTACCTATACAACCTGAGATTGACAGTGATTTCTGCTTAACTTACAAGACCTGTCTTCCATTTTGCCGTAGGAAGTCTGTAGTCACTAAGTTTTTTCATTGGTGGAGATTAACTGTCTTGTTATTTCAGGTGTTCTTTAGATATTTCTTTGTCTTTGATATTTTAAGCTTCATTATGAATGCTCATTGTATTAGACTATTGTAACATTGCTGTAAAGAAATGCTTGAGACTGGGTAATCTCTAAAGAAAAGAGGTTTAATTGGTTCCAGGTTCTAGAGGCATTACAGGAACCATGGTCTTGGCATTCTCTCAGCTTCTAGAGGGGCCTCAAGAAGCTTTCAATCATGACAGAAGGAAGGGGGAGCAGGTACATTGGATAGGGAAAGCAAGAGCAAGAAAGAGGGAGGGATGGGCAGGGAGGTGCTACACACTTTTAAAGGAACAGATTTCAGGATAATTTACTATCAGGAAGACAGTACCAAACTATGAGTGATCACCCCATGATCCAAACACCTCCCACTTGGCCCCACCTCCAGCACTGGGGATTACAATTGAACATGAGATTGACAAATATCCAAACTATGTCACTAATTCTTTTCCTGTCTTTTGATATTTTTTTTATTTTCAAATTTAGTTAAAAATCTGTAAGTACTATTTTCTATTCTGTGTTTCAAATTCTTCACATCCTCCTCCCTACTTCCACCTCTGTCTCTTCTGGGTTAATATTTCAAACTTATTTTTCAATTCAGCTATTCTTTCAATTGTCTATAATCTGCTTTTAAACTTCTTGTCTTTTTATAATCTCCAATTATTTAGAAAATTTAATAATTTTTAAATATGTCTATTCTTTTTGGCATGGAATGGCTTTTTTTGGTTCATATGCAAAATCATGAAAAGTTGAAATGTTACTCAGGAATTCAAGGAAGATCTGAATGAATAGAAAGATAGACCTCATTCTGTAACAAAAAATTCCATATCATAAAGACATAAATTGTTCTTAATCTATAAACTTAATGAGATTCCCAATAGGATTCTCAGAATTGACAGAGTATTAAATCAGCTTATTATAAAGATTATATGGAAAATAAAGTCAAAGTCATGAATAACAGAAATGTGGGAGGAAAATCTGAATAATCAGGGGAGACTAGCTCTGTTAGATTTAAATCTCCTATAGCTTTAGTTATTCAACCAGTATCACATGACTATGAATATATACAGATTATTATCTGAAAAAAATGTCCAAATGGATCAAAGGTTTAAAAGATAAAATCTCAACAAAATAGAAGAAATGGTGACAGAATAATTTTATATTCTCCAGATACATTTCAAGTAGTATGAACAGATACTTTGAAAAAAAAAGTTGCCACACTTCAGTACCTAAAAATCTTTTCTCCTCACCCCAACTGCAAATATTCCACAAACCAAGATTTAAAAATTGATTTGTTTTTAAATTCAGTTTATATCACAGAATTATTTAATACATATTAGGAGCTCCTGAAATTCAATAATAAAATCTACAATCTACATTTTAAATTTTTCAAAATTTAATTTATATATAAGGAAAAATATAGATGTTCAACTTCATTTATAAAAGTACATGAAACTTATGAGTAAAATGTGGTTTACCCTTAGTATTGCAAATCTCCAAAAGGTTAGCTAATACACTAAGTACAAAATATGTCCAGGTATAGGCATACATTGTTGATAAAATGAGCACAACCCATAGGATGTGCAGGTGTTTTTTTTTCCCTAATAGCTATCAAATTTTTAAATGCATATTTTTATTTTTGACACAGGAGTCCTATGTGCAAGAATTTTCTTCCAGATAAATTCACATTTGTGTGAAATGATTGTATGCAAGGATATTCATTGCAGTGCCTTCAATACTAGCAAAATATTTTTAAAAACCCAGCTAGAAAGATGCTATGCCTAAAATCATATAATTATAGAATAGAATACAATTCAGCTGTTGAAGAGATACTGTCAGGTCTATGTGCAAAAACCTTTCAGATATAGTATATCTAAAAGGCAATGTAAATAAGAATGTACATATTGAATAACTGATTTTTAAAAAGTATATGCATTCATGCCTACAAAAAAAATATAGTCATAACACTAGTTGCATTCATAAATAAAAACTGGCTTAAGAACAGGGGTGGGAGGGAAAGTTACATTCTGCTGTTTGATCTTTTGTGTTTTATAACATGCAACACATACTAAGTTTTCAAACAACTGTCAGATCACATTTCTGGACATTAAGGTGTCATTTTTATCCCAACAGGCAAAGTACTTAGAGGCTGCCATTTAACATTGATCAGCATTCATACAATGAAATTATACCTGGTTTGACAATAAAATTCAAATATCCTAAACCCAAAGAATTTTATGCCAAATAATCCTTGGGAACCATGCAGAAAATGTGTTAAGTTTTCATGGAAATAGTATACCTTTAAAATACTAAAGGCAATATAGTCTTAGTCCTAAACTGGACTCAAGATTTCCGTTTCTATGTAATTGGTGTATACTTAACATTCAATGTGTGCAGCAGAATGAAAGCCACCTGCTGTGCACTTCTTTTTGTTTGCTATCTCACAAATTTTCCTGTTTTATTTTCTTAAATGTTTAAACAAATCTTCTCTAAAAAATCTAGTTTATTATTTTAGCCCATGTGCTCTGAGTCAATCCAATTCTAGCTACCCCAAGCATGTGAATTTACCTAAGTGGGTAAACCAAGAATCCACCAATGAATCTATTATCAGTTTACAAATGGAGAGAATGGAGAGCCTGACTGCCAACAAGTCAGCTCCAGGGATTTTGTTGAAGTAAGAGTCATTCTTTGGCTGTGTGTGTTACTAAGCTAGTAGAATATATACCTAGACCTGTTGGTGTTAAACTTAGTCACTCCATTCTGTTGAGAGTAAAGACAAACTGAAGGAAACAAAGACAGATCGTGGAGAAAACTGATTCCTGAATTCTGTGTTTAAACACCTACATCTAGCTATGCTTGAAGCCAGAATGCCCCTGGAGCTGTTCAGGCAGCCATGCCAATGAATTTCTTTGTTAAAAATAACTGTTGGGTTTTTTTTTTAACTTAAAAACAAAAATTTGACTAACACAGAACAGCATTTTTATTACTTTTTACAAGTATAATTTTCATAAGCATTGTTTATATAAAAAAGATACTATTTATAATTGTTCAATGTTTATCAGTCCTGTTACGTTATAAACTCCATGCAGGCATGGATAATGTCTGCCTTGTTTACTGATCTCTGGTTTCCAGCAGAAGGTCTGGTTCACAGCAGGAACCCAAAATAACTCAAAGTTTAAATCCATTTCTAATAAATATTAAAATGCTTAGAGAAGTACACAACAGTGTAACAGTGAGGGTAAATTGACTTATTTGTTTTTTAGTTATTATTTAGCTTAATATCCAATATAAAGACCAGCACTTGAATCAAGTGTCCAGCCATTGTTAGATTTTCTGTTCAAGCCAAATAGTTTGGGTTTCATTTTTAGTAAGGAGGAGTAAACCCAAGACTGACAGTTGCAAGTGAGCTTTTAATATTACTCTGGGAGATCATTGTTTGTAGCACTAATTTAAAAATAAATACTATACATGCTTTCACAATGTGTTTTGAAATTTCAGTAAAAATGTAATTCTGGTATTCTTAAATACTTAGAAACTGTATCTGCCATAATAGACTCATAAAATTGCATTTATCCCTTAACGTTTGTCTAAGCTCTCATCACATGAATAGCAATTTTTTGAGTTTTCAAATACCTATTAGTTTTCTTCAGTCACATACACATTTGGTTTAACTTTTTAAATTGTGGGTTGTATCAGTGAGGAAGTGTCAAGTTGTATGTACTAGTTTTCAGAGCTTCTTATAAATAAATTGGGCCTGAACTTAACACCTGTTGGGGTGGGGTACAGAAGCAGATGATTATTAAAGGTATTCAACATAGAAAGATTTCTATGCAATTTGCTGACTTTTATTTTCAAAATATAATTATAAATTCTCTATGGCTGACCTTTATATTTTTCAAATGAATTTGAATAATAGAACTCATTTCATCAGATTATTCAAGTTTTTTACCACCTGCTACAAAAAAACCATAGAACAAAAGCTCATTATCAAAATATAATTCCAGCATTAGTATCACTAGAATTTTAGAACTTTTATGATATACTGCTGTTAAAGTTGAATGCAGATTTTTTTTTATAAGTAGGCACAAATATATTACAATGAAACACCAGTCAACAGCAGGCTGAATCTCAAACATATCATAGTTATATCTGCAAAATTTAAAAAAGCAATAGCTGCATGTTCTCTGTATTTTACCAGTTTTCTTGGACTGTGTAACAAATTATCATATCTTCGATGGCTAAAACCAAAGAAATTAATTTTCTTACAGTTTTGGAGACTTGAAGTCTGAAATGCAAGTGTCGGTACAGCCAGGATCTTTGTAAAAACCCCAAGGGAGGATTCTTCTTTGCCTCTTCCTAGTGCTGCTTGCATTCCTTGGTATTGCTTGGCTGGCAGCTGCATCACTCCAATCTCTGCCTAGGTCTTCACATGACCTTCTTCCTTGGGTCTGTGTTCCAACTGTCCATTTCTAATAAGAACGCTAGTGATACTGCATTATGGGCCCATTCTAATCCAGTATGACCTCAACTTAACATGATTGCTTATGCAAGACCCCATTCCCAAGTAAGGACACATTAATAGTTCTGAGAGGGCGTGAACTTCAGGGCCTACAGTTGAACCTGGTACACTACTTAATGATGCAAAACTTGTTTATATTTATGGTAGCCTAACTGTACAGTATTTATAAAGTCTGCATACTGACAATAACATATTTGGCCTTCTCATTCACTTAGTACTCACTGACTCACACAGAGAAACTTTTATTCTTGAAACTTCATATATGATAAGTACCCTATAGAAGACTTCCATTTTCTTTTATTCCATATTTTGATGGTACCCTTTCTATGTTTAATATGTTTACATATACAAATACCATGGTGTTACAATTGCCTACAGTATTCAGTATAGTAAAATGTTGTTCAAGTTTGTAGTCTGACAGCAATAGACTATGCCATATAGCCTAGATGTGTAGTAGGCTATTCCATCTAGGTTTGTGTAAGTATACTCTATGTTGTTTGCACCATAAGTTGCCCAAAGATGTATTTCTCAGAACGTATCTCCGTCATTAAGCAATATGTGTCTTCACCACATTTTATTTATCCATTAATCTGTTGATGAAGCCTTGCATTGTTTCTACCTTTTGGCTATTGGACACACTGGTGTATGAATAGCAGTTTGAATTCCAGTCTCCAATTCTTTTGGGTATACACATAGGAGTGAAATTGCTGGATATTATAGTAATTCTATATTTGATTTTTTGAGGAATCATTAAACTGTTTTCCACAATGGTTACATCATTTTATATTTCCACCAGCAATTTATGAAAGTTCCACTATCTCCACATCCCTGACTATACTTATTTTTCTGTTTCTTGTTGTTGTTGGTATAGGCATCCTCATAGGTGTGAAGCAGTATCTCATTGCAGTTTCAATTTGTATTTCCCTCATGACTAGTATCTTTTCTCGCACTTATTGTATTAAAGTCCCATGTCTATCTTTTAAATTGTTGTTGTAGACATTCTTTACATATTCTGAATATTAAATGTTTACAAGATACACGCCTCGCAAATACTTTCTTCCATTCAGGTTGTCTTTTTGCCTTGTTGATAATCCCCTTTAAAACACAAAAATGTTTAACTTTGAAGTTATTTATCTAATTTTTTCTATTGTTGCTTATGCTTCTGATGTCATATCTAAGAATCTATTGACAAAGGACATGAAGACTTAACCTTATGTTTTCCTAAGAGTTTTGTGGTTTTAGTTACTTATAAGTCATTAATCTATTTTTAATTAGTATTTGTACACAGTTTAAGGGATTCAACTAAATCTTTTTGTCCATAGAATTCCAGTTGTTTCAACACCATTTGATAAGAATATTCTTCTTCATTCAATGGATTGGCCACCTTAAAAGCAATTGGCCACACATGTGTAGGTTTATTTCTGGACTCTGAATTATATTTTGTTGGCCTACATATCTTTATATAGACATCTGCCTGTCCCACAGTGTTTTGTTTATTGTAGCTTTAAAGTAAATTTTGAAATAGGAAAATATGAGTATTCCAACTTTGTTATTTTTAATATTGTTTTTGTCATTTGGGGCCCCTTGTACTTCCATATGAATTTAAGAATTAGCATTTTCATTTACACACACAAAAAAAAGGCTATTGGAATTTTGGTAAGGATTGCATTGAAGATGTAGATCACTTTGAGTAGTATTGACAATTTAGACATGTTGGTTCTTCTTACTCTTAAACATGGAATGTCTTCTTATTTAAGCCTTCTTTCATTTATTTCGTCTATGTTTTGTGGTTCTCATTGACATGTGTTTTGCCTTCTTGGTTGAATTTGCTTTTAGGTATTCTTTTAGATGGAAAAGTAAATAAAATTTCTTAATTTCATTTTTCATTGTTCATTGTAGATACGTAAAAGAAAAACTGATTTTTGTGTGTTAATATCATACTATACTTTGCTAAATTTATTCATTAGCACTTAGCTTTCTATGGAGTTTTTGGGATTTCCTATGAACACATATCATCTGCAAATATATGTAGTTTTACTTTTTCCTCCCCAATTTTGGTACCTTTTATTTTCATTGCCTAATTTCTCTTGATTGAACTTCCAGAACAATGATGAATAGCAGTGGAGAAATTGGACATCTTTGTCTTTTTTCTAATCTTAGAGGGAAATCTGCCTTGTGCTATTTAGTGTAATGTCACCTATGGGTTTTTATAAACACTCTTTGTCATGTTTTCTTATAAGAGTTTCCTTGTATTCCTGATTTTGTTGAGTGTTTTCTAAAGAAGGGGTGTTGGCTTATCTTAAGTATCTTTTCTGCATAAATTGAGATTATGAACCTCTTTTTCCCTTTTATACTAGTAATTTGGTATATTACATTGCCTGATTTTCTTGGTATATTACATTGACTGATTCCTGGGATAAATCCTATTTCACCATGGTATATAACCTATTCAAACACTGTTGGATTCGGTTTCTAGTATTTTGTTGAGGATGTTTGCATCTATAGCCACAAGGAATATTTGTCTGTAATTTTCTTTTTATATTATGTCTTTAATTGGATTTAACATCAAGGTAATTCCTCATTACATGAATTAGGAGATGTTCCCTCTTCTAATTTTTGGAAAAGTTTTAAAAGTGATGCTAATTTTTAAAAATATTTGGTGGAATTCACTGGTGAAACTGGCCCAGAACATTTTCCTGTTACTTTTTTTATTACTAATTCAATTTCTATATTTGTTACGGTTCTGTAAGGATTTTCTATTTTTTCTTGAGTCAGTATAGGTAATTTGTGTGTTTCTACCAATTTGTTCACTTTAGTTCACATAATTTATTGGTATGCAATTGTTCATAGAATTCTCTTACCTATTTTGTTTTTGTAAGTCTGTAGTAATGTCCCCACTTTCATTCCCAATTTTGGTTAATTATGTACACAAACACTTTTGAAGAAAAATTCTCATTCTGTCCTATCTAGAAAATAGTTATGCAGTTTAAAAATGTATTTTATCATTCAACACAAACATCTAACATTTTTACCCTAATTTCAATGTCAGAAACCTATGCTAAGGAAATAATTGGAAACTTACATATTTATTGAAAAGATGCTTACTCCAGAATTCTTCAAAATATCAATCATTTACAATCCATCTAAATTAGCAGCCATAGGTCCTAAATAAGACTATCATATCTTCATACAATGAAATATAAGATAAAAATCTAGTGTCATATTTAATGTTTACTGAAATGGAAATGCTCAAAATATAAATTTTTTAACAATTTAAAATATCTAAAGTATGAAGCTATTCCTAAATTATGAAACATGCTACAGGACTTGGATTCTTCTTATTCTCCTTGATTTTAGCATCATAGAATTCTGGAGTATGGATGAGCTTAATGTCTGACTTTAAATACACTAGCTCAGGGAAAATCACTGAGTAAACTGATAAATATTGCATTATTATAGGCTTGGATTTGGATGCCAGTCATGGTGTTATAAATTGGCTAACCTATTTCAGCTTGTGTTTGCTGAATTTGTATATCAGGCTGTAGGGACACAGTATTTTCCCAAGTTTTCATAATTGTGTTCCTGTAAATTTGGCCAGCTGTACTCCTTCAAGAACAGTCTAAATTGAAATTAATTGTGCATTTATTAGTAATAAGTGTGACTTTGTTTTTTGCTGTTTAAGTGATTTAATACACTTAATTGTTGGCATTTTCAGAATTTACTGTGCCCTGAGGCCTAACAGAATCTAGCAAGATTATGATAAATAGAAACATAAAATTATCTAATTATGGTACATTTTTAAAAAACACAAAATTATGTTCTGTCTAGATTGCATCAATGCCAGTGAAGCTTGAAATGACTGATCAGTGCCACTTTTGCCTCAGGCCCCACAAAGCCACATGGCAGTCGGGTTATATCTTTCGCCATGAGGAGAGAGAGAAGAATGATACTTAATCTGACCACCCCTGCTCTGCTGAAGCAGCCCCAACCCCATTCATTCCCAGGGACCCTCCCTACATAAACAGATGTTTAAAAAAGTGAACTTCCTCCCAAATACATAAAACCTAGAGCATGTCTTTGCAGAAATAATTTGGTTTTATTCTGCTAACGAAGTTATTTTAAGCTTTTTAAAAATGAGTCCCACAAAAATACTAGTAAAAGTACTACTAGTATTACTATGAATACTGCTGTTAATAGAATAACAAGGCAAACATTTAAGGACTAAATTATTTGTCTGCCAGATACTGCCACTATCAAGCAACAAAACTGCCTTCTGGTTTTCGATTTTAGATCAAAACTGATCAAAGAATGAGCTACAGACAACCCCTTTTTTTAGGAAACATCCAGCACTCATACCTACACAATGGTTCTTATGAACTCCTTGATAGAAATCCTGCCTTATGTTGAAGACACACTGCCTTAATGTAAGGTCATGCCTTACTAACATACTCAAGTCAAAGGCCAAGGTAGAATGGTTATAACTTTATTGAATTTTCCCAAAAAAATGCAGGTTCAATATTGCATAACAATGGGTTCAAGCATGGGGAGGGATAACTGAAAGGCGACCACAGGTGACAGTGAAAACAGGCACTATTAGCATTAGAACTTCGAAAACATTTTCATTTCCCTTAATAGAAATTTCTCATTCAAAGAACGAGCTCTTTAAGTCCAGACAATGGGAATTCAAATACATTCTAAGACATTGGGAGAACTGTGTTCATGCCCTGGCTATAACATTAGGCCATTTACTTACTTTGATATTTGTTTGCTATACTCGCTGCATAGAAATTTACAGGGTTCACATGAGAAATCCCAATGTAAAGTATAAAGACCAAAACATCTTCCCTCTTGGTGTTTCTGAAAAGTCAGCTCACCATGAGGGTGATTGTCTAGTGACTGTGGCCTTTCTAAGTGATATGTAGTAGCTGAGCAGTTGCTTAACCTATTGCTCTATAAATGGCTTCAAGTCTTCCAAACCTGAGCAGTATCTGTTCAGTAAATTCCTATCACTGTGGGCAAAGAATCAAGCTTCAGTGACAAACCTAAATGAGCCCCTATAATTTAAAGGAAAGGAAGCACTAATTTTTGAGACTCACATGATTGTCATTATGCCAAGCAATTCTCACCCTGAAAGGCCATTGTTTTTATACCCATTTTAAAGTTGAGGCGTTCAATCTCTCAAGAGTTAAATATGCCTAAGGTCACATTTTCTATGTACAGGACCCTAGATTCATACACAGCACTATATATACTATTGCTCATAACACAAATGTTCATTGCCAACCCCAAATGACATTACTGTAACAAAGATAATGGTTCTAAAATCAGTCAGCAAAAGAGCTGGTTTTTGAAATACTAGGAGGTATTTCACACTAGTATAAAGTCCATTTTACAGATGAGAAATCAAAAGCTAAAAATTAAGAAACTTAGTTGTGGTCACCCAGCCAGCACATAACCCAAATTCAGATCTGCTGACCATGCTGGTATGTGGTAGTGTGTTTCTGACTCATTTTTACAATTCTTCTATTATAGTAAATTTTCATTAAATGCTGATTCTTTTCATTCCTTTCTCATACGATGTCATTTTTTCCTTGATGAGAGTAAGAGTTGTCTTTCTGAAATGTCCAAATGATCATTCACAAAAGATGTTGACCCTTCTCTCTCAATAAAGATTTTGCTAGCGTAAGAATCGAGCAATATAATTTTGTTCAATATTTTGTTGTGTTTATATATAGCATCCACAATGATAAGGCTTTTTAAAAATACATAAGCATATTGACACCTAAAAATTTTGAATTAGAACCATTTTAATATTGATAACAAAAACATTTATTGGCAGCTTTGGGGTAGGTCAGACAGCCAAAGTGTGCCTTAAAAACCTATATATGTACTTAGTAGAAGAAAAAAGCTAATAGAGATAATTATTCTGTTAATTAGAATTAAGTTATTTGCTATCATCTATCTGCTTATGTTGTGTGCTGTGTATGCTTTCTCAAGTCTGGTTTTTGACTACAACCGTTATTGCTCATTTTATTTAAATTTGTTCAGTTTATTCAAATATTCTTAGATTGAGTGCATGTGCAGTTACTTTATGACTTAAAATGTTATAAAATGGTAAAGTAAGATAATCTGATCTTTATGTAAATCGGGCTTTATTGATGTTGGCAGAATAATTCTGAGATTTAAAAAAGCAAACTATAAAGGAAAAGAAAATTAAATACAAATCTGCTCTGCTGTCATTTATCAGTGGGTCACACCTCATTGGCAGTCTTTCTTGAAATTATACACCAGTTCCAAGTATGTGTTTGTTTCCTTTTCTTGCAAACATATTTCTACATGCCCTTTGCCACTCAAAGGAACACTATTTATAAACAAAACCTATGTGGAAATTGGAACTTACACTGGAAAATTTAATTAGAAATCTCACTTTAGACTGCATTTAGGTCATGATAAAATGTGTGGAATGGGGCTGTGGAAGGTAAGCACTTATCAGAATCTGAGGAGAAAATCCTAGTTTAACTATACAAACAGGATTGCTGGGCTACAGTGTTTAAACAAAATTGGTTGAAAGTCATGTATAGTTTCAATAATACCTAATTGATAAACATTTACCTACACAATGTGATACTTTGTAGTTGGAAGAGAGCAAGTCTTTACTGTCAAAGACGATCATTTGCAAAGATAAGGGCATATGTGTTCTGGGAAGAAAAACTGTAGATAGAACATGTTTGCCGCACAGGTTCAAAGCAAGGTGCCATGGCTTATTTGACTGCAAAGGTAGCTTTATTAACCTTTCTGACAGCCCCATTACACTGTGAGCAACTTGAGGAAAAAAGCTTCCATATTCATAGCTGTGAAGCTAGAATAGCGTGGTACATCATAGAAACCCAGTTAACATCTACAGAAAGGAAAGAATCAAGCAAACTAATCTGTGTAGGGTCTCTTACCTCTTGATAAAAAGCATACTTTTCTGCAAACAATTGATACCAAGGTTATTTGACGAGAGAATACATTGATCCAACTCTGGCTACAGTTTGGAGGAGTGTTGTAGAGACAGAAAAAGTAGTTTGAAACCCGTTCCAGCATTTTTTTTTAAAATAGGTTTCAAGACGATGGGAGGGGAGTAAAAATATACAAATTAAGGAAATATTACAAACATTAAAGGCTAAATTTTGCACTATGTATAGCTTTTTAGAGAATGAGGAGAAACACTAAAATGACAGACTCCCCAATATGCCCTATAAAATCTTTTTAAAGTGCAAAGTTTGTATTTCCAATTACCCGCACTTTGAAGGCTTCCAAGCTATTCACTCTCATCTTCCCAATACTAATTTATTTTTAGGCCTTTCTCCACTTTCCCATCCATACAGTCAATGTGTTCGGTTTCTTTTTATTGCCTTGTAACCAATACCAGTGCCTCCATAGTCTTCACAACTATGCCTCTCATTTGAGCTCATGTAAAAAACCCAGAAGGAAGGATGCAAAGGTCTTTTTTCATTAAATAGGGTAAAAATAGCTTGTAAAAGTGGTGTTTGGAAGTGGAAACTTTAGTTTTAAAAGCATAAAACAATTTGTGAGTGCATTTGTATGTGGTAGTGGGAGAGAAGGAAGAAGGGCTATACGAGCAAAATGAATTGAAAAAGATGAACAGATAATGCATTAATCTCCCAGGTCATATGGGTCACAAGCCAAGAAAAAAAAGAATTGCTGATCTTTTTAATTATTTGACTTAAAAAAGTTTGGGTTCTAAGATCTAGCAGGGGAATATCTCAAGATCATCTATAAAAGTGTAAAGCAAAGATATCTCTTGCTCTTAATAGAGACAGAAACAGATAAAAGAAAGTGTCTTACAGAAAAGATCTTGAATTCCAGAACTGAGGCTGGGCACAGTTGCTCACACCTGTAATCCCAGCACTTTGGGAGGCCAAGGTGGGCGGATCACGAGATCAAGAGAGCACGACCATCATGGCCAACATGGTGAAACCATATCTGTACTTAAAAATACAAAAATTAGCTGGGCATGGTGGTGCGGGGCTGTTGTCCCAGCTACTCCGGAAGCTGAGGCAGGAGAATCCCTCGAACCCAGGAGGCGCGGAGGTGGTAGTGAGCTGACATGGTGCCACTGCACTTTAGCCTGATAACAGTGAGACTTTGTCTCAAAAATATAAATTCTAGAGCTGATTTTTTTTTTTAATGACCCTAAAGGCCAAACTGTTTGGGATCAGCTATCTTAATTTCTGTTTATGACTCTATGAAATATGAGTCCCAAAATAAATATCGTGAAGAAAAAAAGGAAAAAGAAGACTGTTTATAAGAAAAAGAAAGTAGGGGGAGATAATGACAAAATTATATAATAATGAGAATATAATAAATGGTAAGTCACCATTGTCCTTGTCATCCCTATCCTTGTCAACACCAAGAGCTTTACTAATACTGCCAAAAACTAGTAGGAAATGTAAAGGAAATTATATTTGTAACCTCAGAAACATAAAACACCTAGGAAGAAATAAATCATGAAATATACAACAGTATGGGATGAATACTAGCAAACAATAAACAGGAGCAAAAAACAAAGCATAGCAAAGAGACCCATATAGATTATCCCAAGTTTAAAAATTAAATATTATAAAAATATTGATTATCTTCACATGAAGCTATAATTGAATCCACTGTACTCCAAATAAATACTGAATTTTCCTGGAGCATGAAAAAAAAGTTATTTTACAGTTCCTTTGACATATAGAGAACACAAAAACAGCAATAAAGAACAACAAAAGAATAAGAAGCATGGGAAAATTTGTTTTTCTTTACTGTAATTTATTTTTAAAAATAGGAATAGTTAAGGCATATGGTTTCACCATATGAATTAAGATGGAATCAGAAGCCAGCCTGTGCATGCATGTGTGCATGCATATATATCCTATATATCAAGACACACATCTTACATTTGAGCACAGTATGAATTTAGAATATGATTTAAGTGATGTTCCCAATAAGTACGAAGTTACTGAATAAATGGTGTTTAAACGATAAACTCGTTTGTTAAAAATCTAGCAAACTAACAAACTTTATATTCTGACCTCATTGTCATGGTATTAATTTACTAGGGTTACTTTGCCAGGGCAAAGTACCATAGTCTAGGTGGTTTAAACATGAGTAATGTGTTTTCTGATGATTCTGGAGACTAGCCATTCAAGATCAGAACGTCAGCAGGGTTGATTTCTTCTGAGTTCTCTTTCCTGGGCTCGTAGATGGCCAACTGTCTTCTCCTAATCTATTCTTGTAAGGACACTAGTCATGTTATATTAGGGCCTATCCTAATGACCTCATTTTACCTTTACTACCTCTTTAAAGGTCCTATCACCAAATGCGGTCATGTTCTAAGATAATGGATATTAGGACTTCAGCATATGAATGTTGGGAGCACATGATTTAGTGCATTATACTCATAAAATTCATTTCAAAATAATTACGAATTTTTAAAAACTAGAATGACTCCTTTGACCTCAATGCACAGGTTTCAGAGATTCTTTAAACTTCCTGAAGTTGTAGGAAAAATTGTCTAAATATGGAAATTTGTGCATATCTTTTACTGAAAGACTTTGCCTTTCAAAATCTTTGTGAAAGAATCTATAATTTTTTTAAGTTTAGAACAGTAAGCTAGAGGAACACGTAAATGATATTTATATAATATTTAAACAGGTAAAGACTCTCTAAGCATAACAGCAAAAGCATACACCCTAAAGGAAAATATAGATGTGGTTCACTACATAAATATTAAACAATTTTTAAGGAGAAAGAAACTTAAAAGTAAAAGCCTGGGGGAAATAATTACTGCATAGATAGGAAGGAAGCATAAAATGGAGTTAAGTACATGGGTTTAAAATAAGATACATAGCTTTAATATTAGCCTATCTGCTACTAGCCATGTGACTTGCAACAGACTAACTTTTCCTCACTCTTAAATTTCTTCAACTTAAAATGGAAATTGCAATACTATCAAATAGGAATATCAAGAAGGTTATATTGGCTTATACTTGTAAAATGTACAATGACTAGCACATAGAATTACATCAGTAAATATTTAAAAGGCAAGAGTTTACTATACATATTAATATAATTTTATGGTGTTCTAAGTAATGTTCAAAAATGTTTCAATAGAAAAATTGGCATTGGACATGAACAGAGAAATCCAGTAAAATAATGAAGATGATCAAAACCATCAAAAGCAATATACAATCTTACACTTAGAATAGTAAATAGGTCAGTCTGGGAGGTTTAGAAATTAATTCACATTGAACCTAGTTTATGCATTATTGTGTAATGCCTAGCATATAAGTACTGAATAAATTTAAAAAGTTTCTACCTTAATACAATAAACACAATACTTCCTACTTTAGCATAAAAATAACATTAAAACATCTGTAAAATTAAAAACAAAACATATATAAACTTTAAAGAAAATAAATGCATGAAGCAAATGACAAAGAATTTAAAAGGAACTCTAACAAGCATAAATCAATTCTAAATTAACATATGTATATACATATTTACCTATATAAATTTGTGTGTGTGTATTTTAACAAACTCAAAAATGTCAATTTACTAAAACATACCACAAAGAGGGAGAGGGGAAGGATGGTGGTAGGGAAAGGAACAATTGGCTGGAGTCATTTATGCATAGAATTAAAATGCCTTAGTTTCATTGTTTAGAGTTTCATGTGTTTGAAAGTCCCCCTCCTGGGGAAGGTGAAGAATCTCACCTTTCTCTTCCCTCATCTCTTTTCGCGACTCATTCTTTAAGCTCATATTGTCACTACAGATGTGGCAGCTGTATAATTAAAATAAGGTCAACCGTGTCACTTGCAAATGGTCCAGGCAGTCCACTTTCCCAGGCACCTCCACCACTATGACAAACTCCTCCTTTGTGTGTTCAAAAACTGTCTTGTCTTAGTTTGGTATAAGAAGAAAATTGGTTGTCATATGTGAATGTACTTTAAAAGTACAAAATAATAGAATGTATTATCATTACTCACATCTATTTTGAAGAACTGATTTCAAAAAAAAAACTGACCATTGAGGTTTGAAACATTCTGTTCAATGACATGAACTCCTATAACTTGTTGCTGATGTTTGACCTCAACCTTTTTTGTTTGTTTGTTTCACTCGATGTATTATTGTCACTCCACTTAAACAATCATGGAGAATGCAGATGCCAGCTGTCTATCTGTTTGGGTTACAATAATAAAATGCTTTACTCTAGGTAATTTATAAACAATAGAAATGTATTGTTTAAAGTTAGAGGCTGAAAGTACAGCCTTAAGGCACCAGATAGATCATGTCTAGTGCACCTACTGTGTGTCCTCACATGTTAGAAGAGCAAAACGGTTCCCTCAAGCCTCTTTTACAAGATAACTAATTCTATTGATGAGGTCAGAGCCCTCTTGACCTTACTACTTCCTAAACATTCCGCTTCTTAATAATATCACACTGTGGAGCAAGTTTCAACATGTGAATTTTAAAGAGCAGGGTTTGAGGCCGCAGTGCCAGGCTTCCATAAAGATATTATCAGTTCCGAAACCTCTGAAATCCCAGCTGACAAAAAAAGGTAATGACATCATGAAACTCCTAATACTCCTATACTAGACTTGTTAATGCTGAGTATGAATTGATATCTTTTGTGTTCAGACGATTAGAAGAAAAAATAAACTCTCTTAGAATAGGGATACGAAATGGAAGAAAATGAAAGGGGGAAACAATATGCGAACCCACATCACAATAGCAAGAAAGTTATGATCTAAGGCTCTGATGCAGGAACACAGTAATTGAGAGTTGTCACTCACAGTTCATCAGAGTGAGAAGGCGTCGTATATTGCTGTTGCTTGAGCAGGCCATCTACCTCCAAAGGTAGCTCTCACTCCAAGTTATGCCACATTGCATGAGTATCTGTTTATTAATCAAAGAGTTTTACAAAATGGACCATCTCATCCAGGAATTTAAGGAGCAGATTTTTGTAATAAGGTTGGATCACTGTAAATACGGATGATATAAAGCTTCAACTAACAGAGCTCATTCTAAATTATTCATAAGGATCGTGCCTCCAGACTGCAGAAATATCCCATGTAAAATGAGCCTACATCAGCTCACACCTGTCTTATTTTTATTTCCCACTTTGGCTTGACACCTTATGTACACAAAAGAATCTGAGATGACTGTGATTTGGTTGCTCGGGAGTTGCTTATATTACATCATTGAAATGAGAACTACATTAACTAGCTCTGTGATGTGCCCTGCAAAAAGTGGAGGTGGCAGAATAGGTCCCCGAATGTATGTAACCCACATCTGGCTGTGACAAGGTACAAATTTCTTCTACACTCTGAGTTGCATTACCTCAAGTGTTAATTTTCATGAGCTGAGAACTTTTTTTAACCCACCAAATTAACTTTCTCAAACACTAAAGTGTGGTTGATAATATAAAAATCTCCTAATTATTTTTTAAGGTTTAATTTTGCCCTATTTACAGGCCATTTAGATAAAGCAAATTAAAGAGTCCATTTTTATTCTGCTAAACTATACAATAGAATGTAAATGAGAAATATTTTAGCTAAGTAGACAATTATATATATAAATTATATATTTGTGACTATACATGTGTAAATACTTATATACCATATTGCTACTTTGCAAAATATATCTGAATTTATTCTTGGGTAGGCTCAAGAAGACATTTTGCTTTTAATTTCTCTACCAAGTACCAAATTGTGTAGCTCCAGAATGTTGCTTACCATTACTGGTTTGGCCTTAGGGACAGTTACTTTATTACCTTTCTGAACCGTACTTCAAAAGAATTAATTAATTGATGCTCTTAGCCTCATTCTGACAAAAACATATGATACTCAAATGTTAAACATGGAACCTCAGATGAAACTGTCAGGAAAAAGCTGAAAGTGGTTATTAATATGGCTTTTGATAAATATCTGCTCAGCTTCACACTGTGCCTCGTCTGTTTTCATCTTGGGAAGTAGTTAATCTGATTGATGAAGATCGTGGTTCAGATTGTCTACCATGCTGAGTTTAATAACAGCACTTTTTTAAGAAAAATTTTCAACTGAAAATGTTTGTGCCTTCTCATTTGACTGTTTTTCAGGAGTACAAATTTTAAGTGTTGTCCCTATCATTCCCTACAATGGTAGAAGCTCCTTACTGTCCACATCTCATAAGCACACGAATTGAGACTGGTTTCCATGCCATCACTCTTTGTAAAGTGAGAGTTAATGGGGATGTTGTCAATGGCTAATGCTAACCCTCCAGGCACAAGCCCATCCAGACAAATCAGGCAGCCAGCACCAATGGGCTACAATACTTGGCTCATTATCATTACCTAGCGTCTCCCATGAGGCCTGACATTTTTTCATCATAATTCCATCAAATGGTTCCATGTCTGTATTAAGCACAGTCACAGCAATAACTGGCACAATAGGCCATGGCTGTGCTTCATGGTAGTCATGCTTTGTGGTGGAGCCACTTAAATGCCCTCCACTCACCTTAATTAATAAGCATCAATGTACAACACACTCTCCATTTCAATGAGAAGGAAATTTGGTACAAGAAGGCAGTTCAAAAATTAATCTGATTGGAAGTATTCAAAGTCATTTTTCTTTTTTGGATGTTAGAATTTTATTTCTAATTTTTTTGCTTTACATTCCAGGATACATATGCAGATGTGCAGAATGTGCACGTTTGTTACATAGGTATATGTGTGCCATGGTGTGTGACTACACCTATCAACCTGTCACTTAGATTTTACACCTCGCATGCATTAGTTATTTGTCCTACAAATATCAGTTATCAACTATCGGTCAATGTCATAGTAATTGGCCAGTGTGGCAAGTCAAGAAAAGAATGGAAACATTTCGTGTGTGTGTGGTCAATATGTTTAGATGACATCATTATGACCCAATTATGAATCAGTGTTTAAATGAGAGAGAAAATGTCATGCTAAAATCCTTGCTCTTCTGGTAAATGGCCTACAATCACGCAGGCAATTAGGTTCCTCTATGACTTCAACATTATAAATCCAGGGGAAAAGTTAACATTTGTCATTTTATTTGTAGATGCAGACTTCAGTACCTTATGCACCATGTAGAGATGTAACTTGGACTTTCGAGCTCTGGTCGCTGTGTATACTCATTCAATGGTACCTTTTCTGTATCAGTTACTAATGAGTTATAAAAGACTTATTTCATTGTTTTCAGTTATTTTCTGAATATCTAAGTGCCCTATATGTGTGTGTTTGAGTGTGTGAACATATATGTACGAATTTATAAAGTCTCTTAAACAGTGTGCAGCTTAAAGGCTTCAGGAGTATTTTAACTAACATTTAGTGAATAGGGCCCATATACATTGAATTGAAATGAACCTCATTTAGTTTTAATTGAAACTAATCTCCTGTCAGTTTTAGCGCGGAAATTAGAAGCTTGAAAGCATGGGATGCTTTACCAAGGAAGAATGGTTAAAGGGGATGACTTCATTACAGTGTGACTGCACAGAAAATTTACAAAACAAATGTGACTTTTTGTGCTCACAGTTGAATGACATTTCGTTATTTAAGAATATCTAAAGATACGCCTTTGATTTTGCAAGGGATAAAGATCAGAGAAGCTTGATCTTGATACTGCTAAATCTATGTTAGCTCTTCTGCTTGGGAGGTCATGGCCACTGTTTTCAGTATTTTACCAGTACCTGGAGCAAAGTATCGTGTTATGGACAGAGATCAGTGGTACAACGTGTTAGAATTCAGCAGAACATAGTCCATGCCGATCTTAGTAACTATGATGAAGGTGGTGCTTGGCCTGTTCTTGATGAATTTGTTGAGTGGCAAAAAGTCTGTCAAACATCATAGCAAGAACTATTGTAAAGAAAATGCAAATCTTTGGCTTTCCATGTGTATACAAGCTAATGTGATGAGGAGGAGAAAAATCTAATGGGTGCATTTCCATTCATATGAAAGACTTCTCATAGTACATTTTCCTTTTTTTAAAGGAGTGATGGGCATTGAGCCACACCTCTTCTTAGACTGAATATTGAAATGTTTTAATGAGTCAGTCACTGATACAACTTGCCACTTGTTTCATATCCTGTAAGGCAAATCTGGTAAATCTAGCACACTTTCTGCATGAGAATCCTAGAAAATAGTTTCCCCCTTTTAAAATTCTTTCTACCTTCACAAGTTATTCTGGGTCATCTATGGGGGAAAGGCTTTGTTTATATACCTGCCTCCATAGTAAAATAACATGTAACTTCAAGTTGATATATTCATTAGCATGTATTCAGGTATGGCTGCCATTCAGAAAAAAATAAAGCCATTACTATGAAATCAAACAGTCCTTTGATAATTTTACTAATGACAAATAGCATATCACCCTGTTTTACAGAAGCAGTAAGACTGTCAGAATCTCAGGACCAAGAAACTGTTTTTTGTCTAAAAAGTCATACAGCACTAGGAAAGTAAATTTACCTAGTTAATGCCTATAAAAAGAAGCTAGATATTATCTTTGGTCTCTTCAAGTTTCAGCCTTCTATGATTATAAAACATGTATTCAAAAATAACTTTTACCTTCTATTTGGTGATAAAGTTTTGCATAAAAATTAAAGATAACATTACCAGAGAGAGGACCCTGGTGATTAATAATGTATTATGATACTTCAGAGAAACAAGAACCAATAGGATACATTATAAAATGGCTCACATGATTATGGAGCTTGAGGAATCACATAATTTGCCATCTGCAAACTGGAGACCTAGGTAAGCCAGTTGGTATAATTCTACTTTAAGTCTTGAAGGTCTGAGAACTAGGGAATCTGTTATAAATTCCAGTCCAAGGGCAGGAGAAGACTGAAGTTCCAGCTCAGGGCTGGAAGCAAATTGGGCGAAGTTTCTGTTCATCCTCCTCCTTGTTCTATTCAGGCTTTCAATGGATTGGATGATTCCCACTGATTCAAATGCTAATTTCATTCAGAATATTTTCATAGACATGCCCAGAAATAATGTGTAATTGAAGCATCCTATGGCACTGTCAAATTGACACATAAAATTATCCATCACACCCGATCTGTATTTTAAAGAAGAGGAAATGTGCTGATAAGGGAATGAGGAGGCAGATGTTGAAGCATATTTCCAGCACACGAAAAATACAGGCAGAGGCCTGGAGGTGAAAAGTATCAGGCACATAAAGGAAAACTTTCAGTGCGAGCTTTTTTTCTGGACTGTTTGTGGCACGCAGATTTCAAATCCCCACTTGATGATATTCATCCCTTCTTGACATCCCCTTATTTTGAGTGTAGGCTGAATGTATTGACTCATTTCTAACAAGTAGAATATGGAAAACTAATAGGATGTCACTTCTGTAATTAGATTCCAAAAGACGGACTTTGGTCTTGTTAGTTTGCTCTCTTTCTTGCAACTCTGGTGAAACAAAGAAGTGAGAACCACTCAGGGTGGCCTCTGACCAAGCAGCAGCAAGGAAATCAGGTCCTCTGTTTACAGCCCAGCAGGAACTGAATCCTGCCAACAACAAGAGCTTAGAAGTGGATTATTCCCCAGTCAAATTTTCAGATGAGGCTGGAGACCTAAGGACACATTGATTATGTCTTCGTGAGAGGCTCTTAGGTAAAGGACTCAGTTAAACAATGCCCAGATTTATAGTCCACCTAATCTGTGAGACAATAAATTTGTGTTGTATTAAGCCTGTAAGTTCTGGGCTAAGTGTATGCATAGGCATAGATAATCACTGTAAGTAGAATGTTGATTAAATAATTTGCTACATCTGAAGCAGGACTAACCAAGTACTTTCCTCAAGAAAAAATAATATATTTTTAATGAAAGAAATTAGGCATCTGTAGGTAGTTTATATGTCTAGTAAACACAGCAATTTTACACATCTAGAAAACATATCAGTATTAACAGTTTATTATTTTCACTGACCTTTCAAATAGTTATTTTTAATTTTTGAAAAAAAAAATGATCACTTCTGACCTTTGGGACACATGCTGTATGAAAATATAAAAAGTGACTACTTAAGAAGTCTGCAAGGAAATTAGTGATTCCAGAATATCTTGGATTCAATCAAAGAATGGAAGGAAGTGTTCGTGTTAACTTAAAGAACTTTGTAAATTGCTCTAAATTGGAAGAGAAGTTTTGCAGGACACAGGAGAAAGGCTTGGGGATAATAGGAATTAATAAGAAAGGCATTAAAAGTATTTAAATGGGAGAAGAAAAATATCCAAACAGAAAATGTGAAAATTTTGGTGAGGAATAAAATAAAATTGGTGCTCCACAACTGTGAAGCACAAGGGCTCACTTCAGGGCTTGACAGTCCCAACTTCTGGGAATATTCATTCTAGTCCTGAGATCATGTCCATATTAATCCCATGCAGGTACGCATCAAGCAGAGGCAGTGAATGTACTATTTTTGCTTTATACCAAGATGAAAGAATATCTCTTTATATACTTATTTAATCTGTATATCTTTATTGGTAAGTTGTATGATGAGTTCTTTAGCTCATTTTTCATATAGGTTGTTTGCCTTCTTGTTGAGTTTTAAGAGTTCTTTGTATATTTTAGATAATTTTTTTAGATGTACCTTCTATATTTTCTCAGTCTGGGGTTGGTGTTCTTCTCTTGGCATTTTCTTTTGCAGAACAGAAGTATTTAATTTTAATAAAGTCCAGCTTATCAATATTTTTATGATTGTGCCATTGTTTTATCTAAAATGTTGTTGCCATATCCAAAGTCACCTAGGTTTTCTCCTATGTTATCTTCTAGGATTTTTACAGTTTTTCATTCCTCATTTAGGTATGTAATCCAGTTTGAGTTAATTTTGTGAAAGGTAGAAGTTTTGTGTCTAGACTTAATTTTTCTTGTTGCTTTTGGATGTCCACTTCTTCCAACACTATGTGATGAAGACAATTTTTGCTCCAGCATATTGACTTTTGTCCCTATGTCAAAGATTGATTGACTATATTTATTGGCTATCTCTGAGCTCTTTATTCTGTTCCATTAATTTGTCTGTTCTTTTGCCAATGACTGACACACTTTCTTGTTTACAGTAAATATATTAAGACTTAAAGTCAAGTAATGTCAGTTCTCTGACTTTATTCTTTCTCTTCAATATTGCCTTAGCTATTCTGTCTTTTGTTCCTTAACAAAGGTTAAAATCACTGTCAATATTTACAAAATAACTTTCTAGGATTTTAAATGGAATTTTATTGTATCTATAGATCAACATGGGAAGAAATTACATCTTAACAATATAGAGTGTTCCTCTTCATGAACATGGAATATCTCTCCATTATTTACTTTTTCTCAGATTTTGTTTATCAGAATTTTGTAATTATCCTTATATAAATCCTGTACATGTCTTGTTAGATTTATATCTGTGTAATTTGTTTTCCAGGGTTCTAATGTAAAAGGTATTGTGTTGTTTCACATTCCACTTGTTTATTGCTGGGATATAGAAAACAACTGATTTTGTATATAAGTCTTATATCCTGCAACCATGCTATATTTGTTTATTAGTTCTAGGATTCTTTTGTCTACTATTTCAGGTTTTCTACATAGGTAATCTTGTCATCTGTCAACCAAGACAGTTTTATTTCTCTTACAAATTTATATACCTTTTATTCCCTTTACTTGTCTTATTGCAATAGCTAGTACATCCAGTATGATGTTGGAAATAACTGGTGAGAAGGGATATCCTTTCCTTTTTCCTAAAGCTTTGAGTTTCTCATCAAGTTTGCTCTTGGCTTTAGGGTTTTTGTTAGATGTTCTTTTTCAAGTTGAGCAAATTATCTTGTCTTCCTAAAACAGAGTTTTATCATAAAGAGTTACTTGATTTTGTCATTTTTTATACAGCTATGATATAATCTTTTTGTTTTCCTTTTTAGCCTGCTGATGTGCTGGGTGAAATAAACTGTTTTTAAAATATTCAACCAGTTAGGATCCCTGGGATACACCCTATTTAGTTGTGGAGTATAATTCTTATTTTTTATACATTGTTGGGTATGATTTGCTAATGTTTTGTTAGGGATATCACACTGATCTTCAAGAGAGATATTGGTGGGGTTTTTTTTTTTTTTTTTTTTTTTNTTTTTTTTTTTTTTTTTTGGTAATGTCAACGTCAGGTTTGTATTAGGATAACGTTGGACTCAGAATGATTTAGAAAATACTATTTCTGCTTCTGCCTAACGTAAGGAATTGCTATTACTTCTTTCTTCAATCTTCAGTACTATTCACTAGTAAATTCATATGGTTCTGTGCGTTATGTTTTAAGGCTAGTAATTATTAAAAATTTTTTAAAGACAGGCCTATTTAACTTGTTTCTTCTTGAGTTCTGGCAAGTCATTTCTGAGGATTAATCTATTTCATCCAGGTTATCAAATTTATCAACAGAGTTCTTTATTTTTCATTATATTTTTAATGTCCATGGGATCGGCAGTGATGCTCCCACTTTCATCCTCATATCAGGAATTTGTGTTTGCTCTTTTCTTTTTAGCCTCGCTAAAGGCTTATTGATTTTAGTGAATTTTTGGCTTTATCCTTCTCTATTGATTTTCTGTATTCGATTCTATTGATTTTTACCTCTAAGTTTTATTTTTTTTTTATTTTGTTCTGTGATTTAATTTCCTGTATATCTAGTTTTGTAAGGTAAAAACCTTGATTTTTAGTTTAGTTTTACATTTCTAATAAATGTATTCAGTTCTATAAATTTATCTCTTACCACTGCTTTTGCTGAATTCCACATATTCAGTGATATTCCTTTATCATTATTTAGTGGTTCCCCTTGAGTTTGTAATATACATTTAGAACTATATCAAGACGACTTTCAAATAACAGTATACTGTTCCATGCTTAGTGTAAGCACATGATAGTAACAAAATACTCCTAATTTATCTTTCCTATCTTTTGTATTTCCTTCACTTATTTCACTTCTTCACAAGCTTATAAATATAATCAAATACAATTTTATAAGCTATGTAAAAGTAAAATACATGTCATTGAAAAATGTTGTTGCTATTATAATATTGAACAATACGTTACCTGTTACATCAATTAAGAGTAAGTAAAAATTTTAATCGTCATCACTCATTTCTTCTCCAATACTTTTCCTTTCTTTACATATGTCCAAGTTTCTGATGTATATCATTTTCCTTCTTTTTAAAACATGTCCTTGACATTTTTTTGCAAGGTTCATCTGGCAACAAACTGCCTAAATTTTTGTTCATCTAAGAAAGTCTTTATTTCTTCTTCACTCTTAAAGAATAATTTCTTCAGATACATAATTCTAAGTCAGTGGATTTTTAGTCTCACACTTTAAATGTTTCATTCTACCCTTTTCTTGCTTGCATGCTTTCTAAGAAAAAGTGGTGTGTAATTCTTATCTTTGCTCTTCTAAAGATAAGGTGTTTCCACTTCTGTCAGGTTTTTTTTCAAGCTTTTCTTCTTCTTTATCTTTGATTTTCCTCAATTTTGGATATGACATGCATAAGTATAGGCTTTTGGCACTTATTCCTGCTTGGTATTTTCTGAGGCTTCTGGGTCTGTGGTTTGGTATCTGATATTTATTTGGGCTAATTTTCAGTCATTACTACCTCAGCTGCTTCTTGAGTTATTCTTATCCTTCCTTTCTCTTTTTATTCTTTCTCATATTTCCCTTACATGTATATTATTTTGTAGTTGTTCCACAGTTTTTTGAAATTTTTTTTTACTTTCTCTTTGCATTCCACTTTTGGAAGTTTCTCAGAAAACTAAAAACAGAGCTATCATATGATCCAGCAATCCTACATGCTGCGTATATACTCAAAGGAATCCAGTATATCAGAGATTCTTTGTTTGCTGTGTCCAGTCTACCAAAAAGCCCATCACTTCAATTCTATTATAACATTTTTATCTCTAGTAATTCCTTTGGATTTTTTCTTATAATTTTCATATCTTCACATACTTTGTCCATCTATTTGAGCATGTTGTTTACTTTATGTGTTAGAGCTCTTTACATATGAATCATTGTTGTTTTATATTCCTTGTCTGATAATTTCAGCATCCCTGCCATATCTGACTCTGGTCCTGACACTTGCTCTGTCTCTTCAGTCTGTGTGTGTATCTGTGCACGCACATACACACGTGCACAAGTATGTGTTGTTCTGACCTTTTGGTATACCTTGTGAGGTTTTCCTGAGAGCAGGACATAATGTAAGGTTTTCCTGAGAGCAGTTCTATTTACTGGGTAAATAGAACTTTGGTAAATAGGCCTTTATAATGTGAGAGAAAGCTTGAGTTGGGGGCAGAACAGTTCTATAGTGCTGTGATTAGGTCACAGACTTCCTCTGGACTGTGAACTTTGTAATTGCTTTTCTGCCTCCCTCTCCCATCATTTAGTTAGGACATGATGACTGGAGTGGAATGGAGTTGGGTATTTTCCTTCCCTTGCCTGGAAGGCTACAGTGGGCTGGAGTTGCTTGTTTACCTTTGCCTACATGGAAGGCTAGAACTGGCTGAAATTTAAAATATCCTTTCCTTCTTAGTTATGACTTGATGAAATCCCAATAGTTGAGGCTCTGGTAAAATGTGTTCTTCTGAGGCAAGGTTTTACTAAGAACAGAATGCTCTAGATTATCTCAAAATGATTTTTTTTCCCCCATCTCCCTGCCAAAGTTACCAGAGGATTTTTCTCAGCTTCTCACTGTGAGAACATAGTGAAATTTCTACAGGTAAAAATTCCTAAAAATCCAGAAAACTGAAACTGGATCCCTTCTTTACACCTTATACAAAAATTAACTCGGAATGGATTAAAGACTTAAATATAAGACCTAAAACCACAAAAACCCTAGAAGAAAACCTAGGGAATACCATTCAGGATATCGGCATGGGCAAAGACTTTATGACTAAAACACAAAAAGCAATGGCAACACAAGCCAAAATTGACAAATGGGATCTAATTACAGTAAACGGCTTCTGCATAGCAAAAGAAACTATTGGCAGAGTGAATAGAAAACCTACAGAATAGGAGAAAATTTTTGTAATCTATCCATTTGGCAAAGGGCTAAGTAAAATCCAGAATCTCTAAGTAAAATCCAGAATTTTCAAGGAACTTAAATTTACAAGAAGAAATAAACCCCATCAAAAAGTGGGCAAAGGATATGAACAGACAGTTCTCAAAAGTAGGCATTTATGTGGCCAAGAAACATGAGAAAAAGCTCATCATCACTAATCATTAGAGAAATGCATATCAAAACCACAATGAGATACCGTCTCAGGCCAGTTAGAATGGTGATCATTAAAAAGTCGGGAAACAATATGCTGGAGAGGATGTGGAGAAATAGGCTTTTACACTGATGGTGGGAGTGTAAATTAGTTCGACCATTGTGGAAGACAGTGTGGCGATTCCTCACGGATCTAGAACCAGAAGTACCCTTGGACCCAGCATTCTCATTACTGGATATACACCCAAATGATTAAAAATCATTCAACTACAAAGACACTTGTGCACATATATTCATTGCAGGCCTGTTCACAATAGCAAAAACTAGCAACCAACCCAAATAGCTGTCAATGATAGACTGGATAAAGAAAATGTGGCACTACATTACATAATTGGAAGACTATGCAGCCATAAGAAAAGTTCATTTCCTTTGCAGGGACATGAGTGAAGCTGGAAACAATCATTCTCAGCAAACTGACACAAGAACAGAAAACCAAACACTGCATGTTCTTACTCATAAGTGGGAGCTGAACAATGAGAACACATGGACAAAGAGAAGGGAACATCATATAATGGAATCTGTCAGAGACTGGGGGAATTGGGGAGGGATAGCATTGGGAGAAATACCTAATGTAGATGACAGGTTGATAGGTGCAGCAAACCACCAAGGCTTGTGTATACCTGTGTAACAAACCTGCACATTCTGTACATATATCCCAGAACTTAAAGTATAATAATAAAAAGTCCTCAATCTTTACTATGTTTCTATCAGGATATGATACACTGTGAGTTTTATGCACAAATTCACTGAAACCACCCTTTTCCACCTGACTAAAGTTTCCCACGTTGCCAAACTCAAAGGCTATTCTCATATTATTCAATATTCTTTAGCATATGGCTTCAATAGACTTCATTTAAAAAAACCTCTTGTTTTCATTGGTTTCTAGGAATTACCCTTACCTGGTTCTCCTCTTTCCACACTTGTTAATCCTTCCCATTCTTCCCTCTCACTTCTCCTTTATTCTTTAGAGTATTTATGCAGAGACTGATAGTTATTTTATTGCTTACCATAGCTCCATTACATTAGGCTCTTTAGCATCTTGTTTATTGCCATATTCCCAGAACCTACAGGCCAGACTGACTGAGCTTAAATCCTCATTCTCAGTGAGCAAGCTCCCTGCACCCCCAACTCCCACCCAGCCTGTCCTTTATGCTACTAAATTGTAAAAAATGCTGTACACTTTAGGATAAAATTGAGTCAATATGTTTGAAGCACTTCCTGGCCTAGTGTTAATACTCAAATATTAATACATGTTAATGCTTATTGAATAATTTATGAGATAAATCATTTAAAAACTAGGTGTTTTAAGATAGAAGAGTTGGTATTAGATCTATGTTATTTTCTTCTGTGAGAAAACACACTATAATAAGAGAATATACGCTTTACAGGGTCAACCATGAATAAAAAGCTAAAATTTAAAAGAATAAATATGTTAAAAGCATATTATTATTGATTCAATTTACATTTGATCAGGTTAATTTGATTATGCTTTGTTATTGCATGTCAAGAGCAGATGTCTGATAATTAGAAATACATAGCATAAATAGCATAATCTTTGTTTTTTTAATTTTTATTCAAAAAGTAAGAAGATAGACATCAATAAATGGTCTTCCACCTATTTCAACAAGTTGAAATTATTCAAAAGTTGATTTGCTCAATGTATCAGTGAACTTGGTGTGAGTTTCGCTGTAGTAACAAATCCATATTCTCAGTGGATTTACCTTAAAAGAATAAAGGTTATTTTTTCATTTATATCACATATTCATTATGGATTGCCTGCAACTCAAGTTCCTTTGTTTCTATTTCAGGACTGAGGTAGTTGGGAATAAAGAAGCAACCCCTAACTAGAGGCTTACAAGTTTTATGGCAAAAAAAACAGACACCATAACAAAACCATACAATAGCTCAGAAAACATTTGTTTCCAAGTGCTACAAAGCTCCTTTACTCACATTACATTGCCCCAGGCAAATCATATATCAAGCCTTGTGTTAATGGAGCAAGAAACTACTGTATTGTAAAAAGGAACTGTGTAAGTCACATATCCAAACAGTACATTAAATGTGTGTGGTATATAATCCTAATATAATGAGAGAAAAAGTATACTTAAAGGTCTTTTATAGCAACTTTAAAATTGTTGGAAGTATGGTACCTAAGATGTAGTTGTGTGTGTATGTGTGTGTGAGATCAGAGTATGTATTTTATATCATACTCAAAAGACTATTTCCATAGACAAAAGTATATTTTATTACAATTAATTTAGTCAATCTTGATGAAAATTCATAATACATAAAATATTTGGTGACAGCAAATACTATTGTGAAACTGGCAAAAATAGGCAACTTGCCTGTGCCACAGGCTGTCACTCACTGGAAGTAGACATTAAGGCTCTTTGATTACTGAATTTAGGAATTTCTTATGACTCAACTTTAAAATTTATTTTCCTATATAAAAATATACATTTTCTCCTATTGCTTAACTAATAAATTCATGTATAATTAGCTATACCAAGAACTGAACTAAAAGAAAGGTTAACTCAGTGTCATTTATATTTTCAAGCAAGATATCCAGAGACAAATATGCAATAATTTTTGTAATTTCATGGAAATTTGCAGGGGAAAGTAGTAATTTCATGGTGACATCTAGGGAAACGTGATGATTTCATGCAGATTTAATCCCGTCTCTAAACCATCCACAAATACTCAGCAGAGTGTAAAAACAGCTCTCTCTAAAATTTTCAGTATTCCAATTATGAAAATTAATGAACAGGTAAAGTAGAGAATTTTGAAAGTTAGAGGAGTTGAACCTAGAAAAATTAAGGTAATAATTACATATCCTCTTAAAGCACACTCTTTAAAAATATAAATTTAGATGAAAATTTCTTTCAAATTAAAACAATTCCCCATGGACAAATTCATAATTCCATTTTGACAAAAAAATATATAAATTTTCCCATGAATAACACAAACAGCTGTCTGTCAAGTCATCTTACAAACTTTAGTAAATTTTGATCACTGATATACTCCTTAAAGTGACTCAGTTAATTTTGAAATTTTTTAAATATTATGCTATGACATAACTTGTGGTTCTGTGGACATGTGGATATTGTTCTATGTGACCTTTCTTAATACATAAATGCACAGCTAACCAGGCCTTTAATTTCAGAGTGTAACCCACATATAAATGGTGAACTCTCAATTCATTTGACACATAGATTAACCTGTAACAACTGACAGTTAAACAAGCAAAGACAAAACACAAAAAATCTTTTAAAGGGAGGGTCTATTTATATCCTACATAAAGATCTTCAGTTTTGCATTGTAACACAGCTCCTCTGGGACCTATTATCTCTTGATTTTGTATTTCAACTAGTAAGAGTCTTCCCATTTGTGAAAGAAAAGGGTATAAAAGAATTTCAGTTAAGGGACCAGTAGAAATATACAAGAGAAGACAGCTATAGATGTTCATGAAGTCTCTCAACTAAGCTGTAGCAGCTCAACCTTCCTTGCTCATCTTCCAGTCTCCCACATAAAGCATAGATGCCAATGAATGTACATAATTAGATTTCTGGTGATGATGATGTACCAGACCAATACATAATATTAAGAAAAATATGCCACAAATGACTTGAGTAAGATAACCATTTCAATATTGAAACAAACTCATTTATAAATTTTATTTATTTATTTATTTTTGAGACAGAGTTTCACTCTTGTTACCCAGGCTGGAGTGCAATGGCGCGATCTCGGCTCACCGCAACCTCCGCCTCCCGGGTTCGGGCAATTCTCCTGCCTCAGCCTCCCGAGTAGCTGGGATTACAGGCACGCACCACCATGCCCAGCTCATTTTTCGTATTTTTAGTAGAGACGGGGTTTCACCATGTTGACCAGGATGGTCTCGTTCTCTTGACTTCGTGATCCACCCGCCTCGGCCTCCCAAAGTGCTGGGATTACAGGCGTGAGCCACCGCGCCCGGCCCCAAACTCACAATTTTAAAGTCTGCTATAATTTAGTATTTTTTTGAGAAACACAACTCAGACTATAGAAACAAGCTTACATAATTGTAATGTTTTCAGCTTGAGTGTATTAATGTGTAAAGTAGTGCATTTACATCTATACATTGATATAAACTCATGAATTATGTCAATCACAAATCAAACATTCTAAGACTTTTATGATAAAATAGATATATACTAATGACACTAGGTATGTACTAGTGATAGTCTTCTTTGATTTTCCTTATTAGTAGTAAAATGGAATGAATTATAGCAATTATTCTCCATATAATTATCTCTTTTTCCTTTTTTAAGTTGGTCTGGCACATTGTTTTCTCTACCATATCCCAGTTGGTACTTAATAATTACAAGCACACAATGTATGAAGTACTTTTTAAGAACAGTGTTTCCAGAACATAGCAAGGGATAGAGTGGCACAATGAGTCTGGAAAGACAGGCAAGTAGTCAGACCAGACCATGCACAGCCCTGAGGAACAGAAGTTGGATGGTGTTCTAGCAGCAATGGAAAGATTATACACTGTTACCATAAGCAGTGTTGGACATGCTCTGATTGACATGTTTAACTTGTCCTTCTTGTGTGTATGAGGAGAGTGGTTTGGAAGAGGGCATGTGTGGAAGCGGGAAAACAAGTGGGTAGAAGGCCTTGATGTCAGTCTTAGGAGCTTGGGGTGATGAGCTACTAAGGGTTTTCTAGCAATGTAAGAATGGGACTGATCCTGTAATTTTAAAAGAGAACTCTGAGAAAGTATATGTTGGAAAGCTATTGTAATAGACAAATAGGATGAGGTAAAAAAGCCACTACCAATATTTTAAATTAGTTAACTGATAGAAACATCAATTTAGGAAACAAAAGATGTTTGACAGGATTTGGGATAGCATCTCAGTTAAATCTCAAAGTTATAATAAAAAATAGTATTAAGATACACAGCAAATTATTGAAATTATTGAAAATTGTGTTTAAGAGAGTAATCTAGATTTGAAAACCATTAAAGTTATAAGAACAGACAAATTTACTCAAGGCAAATGTTAAGATAAACATAAGAGATGGTTACAAAATCTCAAACTGCTTATATTTAAGTAATACGTCAAGGCTGAAAGCATGCTCCGGTTCTCTGAACAGCCTGTAATAACATCTTAGGTAATCAAATGAATAATGCATCAGCTGATTTAGTGCTGATGACTCTTGATGTCCCAAGATTCTAAACAACAAATTGAGGACATTTAGTCCCTTTAATATCTTAACATCTGATAATCGATATACTCTTAATCATTTCTAAATGTCTTTTCTCCAGTGGCTCCATCAATAATGAAGGTTGAACGTTCATGTTTTGACTAATGCTTTCAAGGACATTAGATGGCACCAGTTGCTGGTGGTCAGTTTTTAAAAATTACACCAGTCTGAGCACAAATCTGGTAAACAAATTGACATTATCAATATGGAAATAGATGTCATAAAATAGCAACTGATCATTACTACCAAACTCAAAGGACAATGATTAGTTCAGTGAAAATATTTCCTGTAGTGGGTTGAAATGATCTGGTACTCTTTGAGGTTAATTTTTAATTTTCTTTGCGTTGTCATGGCAACAATCAGCAAAAAAAAAAAAAAAAGCAGGGTAACTTTAATTTTCTAAGGTTAAAATTCTGGTATTGTAAATATGACTGTGGATTTTAATCTATCAAGAAATTAAGCAGTTAAGAAACACAACTTGATGCTGTGACAAATAAAATTATGGTAAAAATTATATTACTTCCGAGGCACAATTGGACCTTATGATTGTAGATAAGGAGTTATTATATATCCCATGGTAAAGCTGATTGCAAGTGCAAAAATAATGGGTCTGCTCATGATACTAACTTTGCATTATTTTAAAGCAATATTTTGATTTAAAGCAACTCTCATGAAGGCAGCAATCACTATTTTTTCACTATCGTGCCTGGCACTGAATAGATTCTATAGTATTTATTAAATCAATATATGAATGAATACATATAAGAGCGTACAATGCATAGCCATAACACTTTTGCAATGTATGCTAAGAAAGGTCTTCCTGTCCAAAAAAAAGCAACAGAAAACCTAAGAAACTTTAGTTCCTGTTAAAGTGATTACATTATTTTATCCACTATCATGTCAGTGTCTCTATATCTGAAGTTATATTTCACATTTTATGATTTTCTAGAAAAGATACTGACTTCTTTCTCAAATTAACTATGCCCTTAAAATAAAAACCAATTTATAACTGTAACATATCCTTAAATGGGCTGAGTATGATATGTTGTTGATGAAAGACATCCTTGATTAGACTATGTAGTTAACTGATGGTGCTGGCTAATGTGATCAGTGCACATAGTTGAAAGAGTCAATTATAAAACTGAGAAAGACAAAATGAAGTCTAATATTTTAGAATTCTACTTCAAAGCAAAATAAATGAATAGTCATCCTGGTGTTTGGATTCTGTTTGAAATGTTACATGTGGCATATTCCAACAAAAGATGCAATTAACGTCATGGCTGGCACTGTCATTGCATAGGAAACACTTCACTGGATATCTGTCAAAATCCAAGCAGCTGTCAAAATTTAACATAAAAAAACCATTTTAAAGAATTTCCTGTATACTGAGGTTAAGTCAAACCAGTAATTATACAGATAACAGACAGTATGCAGACTAGAAAACTAATATATTTTCAGCCAAAAAAAATAGTTTTGCTTTACTCTTTCTTGAGATTTTTTTTTGAAGATTAGACTTCGAAAAAGGGGCAACTCACAAAGATGATAATACTTCTATGACATTAACTTGCCATTCTAGGAAGAAAAGCCATTTTTCCCCATTATATGACACCTCAGATATCATTCATTTAAAATGTAGGAAAATTTTATTCTTGTTCACAAACCAGGCCTAATTTTTCTCTCAGGTTCATTATGAACCAAGGTAAGTGATTTTGTGCTTTGGATGATATATTACATCATTCTATCTCAAGATTATTGGGTTTCTATAAGGAAATGTATTCCAATAATTTTGAGGAGGAAGCATAGATACTTCACAAGGCAAACAAGTAAGCTTACAAGTAATGACAGATCCCAGGGACCAGAAATCGTTAACTTGTGATTGCAAGTACATATTTTCTTTTTTGCTTTCATCATCCTAGAAATAAAAAGTTTCTAAACATAAAATCCAAGAGAATATACATTTAAGAATCTCCTTAAAGATTTCAATTTGAATAACAGTTTCTGGAATGTAGTTGGCATTTTTCAGGTTCTTGTCTGTGACACAGTTTTAAGATAAACTGTAAATAAACATGTCCCAGAGCTATTGTCATGATCTTGAGACAGTCATTTTACTTTCCTAATTTCACATTTCTTTAGAAATGTTTTATTTTCCCATTGAAGTTTTGGAAAAAACAAAACATTCTGCAATATCCATAATACACTGGTCCCAAGAGATATTTAAAAGGCTGATTCCAAGGTCAAGTATGAGAATCAGGTCCATTATATAGCCTTCTTAGCAATTAATACAGCTGTTATTTGATATATTCACCAAAAATTCATTTATTTGGGGAGAGCGGAGCCATGAATTACACTGTATTGATTAGGAATAAATCATATTGGTATCAGTAAGAGTAACCTCCTTTGGAAGAATTAAGAGTGAGTAGTCCAATGATCTTTATGTTTTCAGAATTTAAAAAATGAATTTATCAACTCGTTAGGTGAACTTGGGGTAAAGATTAAGTTGACTGAGTAGAGTAGAAGTATTTCCAAGAATTATTGGGAGCAGATGCACAAACCAGGCCTGATTTTTCTCTGTCAGGTTCATTATGAACCAAGGTAAGTGATTTTATGAGTTAACTGAAATTATCGAAATTAAATATTCAGCATTGGGATCCATAGCATGGAGGCCCATTGGCTAGGTTGGCATTAAGAAAGATCATCTCCCCTTACATTTCTCTAGAGTCTGGGAAAGGATCTGAACCTGTAAGAAGTCATTGGAGCAGGGGATAGACTTTATCTCTCAGGCCAGTCTTCAAACATAATTTTGTTTGGCAGTAACAGGAAATGATAGTAATATACGAATCACTTGCCATTTGGCTTGGAACAGCCAAAAATTTTCCTTTTTTTCTTTGACTGTGTATGTTATTCTGGTTCCTTAACAATATAAAAGATATATGCAAATTTTAAAGAGTTGTTGGTGTTCTTATTAATAAGACAAGTGAAAGTTTAGAAGACTGACTAGAAAAATAAGAGAATGGGGCTGGGCACGGTGGCTCATCACTCTAATCTCGCCAGTTTGGGAGGCCGAGGCAGGTATATCACTTGAGGTCAGGAGTTTGAGACCAGCTGGGCCAACACATTGAAACCCACATCTCTGCTAGGAATAGGAAATTAGCTGGGCATGGTGGTGCACACCTGTAGTACCAGCTACTCTACTTGGCAAGCTTAGGCAGGAGAATTGCTTGAACCTGGGAGATGGAGGTGACAGTGATCGTGCCGCTGCATCCCAGCCTGGGCAATGAGTGACAGTCCTACAACTCAAAAAAAAATAAGAAGAAGAATGGTCATCAATTTTGTGTACCATATTTGTGCCTGGGTACAAAGGCATAGGGTAACATATGAGATGTGAAGAAGTTTGACAAAAAACAAAAGCCGTAGCTTGGAATGGGTAGCTAAACTCTTCTTCATTTGTAATTTTCTGTCATTTAAGAGAGAAAGGGAGGGAAATTTATGCAATTCAATGAAGGAAATTTCAACAAATGGTGTTGGAACACTTCAATACTCAGTCAAAGAAACAAAACAACATAAGGCTCATTTTATATAAACATAACTTAAAATGGATCACAGATGTAAATATAAAATATAAACTTTAAAGCTCTATAAAGCTTTGAGAAAAAATACAGGAGAAAATCACTGGGATCTAGAATTAGGCACAGTTCTTATCCTTGACATCAAAAGCATAATCTGTAAAAGGGAAATTTGACAAACTACATCATCAATCAACAACTTTTGCTCTCCTAAATATCCAGTTAAGAGGATGAAAATGCAAGATACTGACTGGAAGTAAATATTTGCAAGTTACATAACCAATGAAAGATGAGTATGTAGAATATATAAATAACTTCTAAAACTCAATAAAAAATCCAATTAGAAAATGGGAAAAATCACTGGTGTGAATGTAAGATTGTATAGCCTCTGGAAAACAGTTTGATCATTTCTTAAAAACTAAACATGCAACTGTTACATAACCCAGTGATTGCACTCCTGGGCATTTATCCCAGAGAAAAGAAATCACACACACATACACTGTACACAAATGTTTATAGCAGCTTATTTGAAACAACCAAAAACTAGAACCAGCTCAGATGGCCTTCAGTAAGTGAATGGTTAAACAATCTATGGCACATTCATATTACATAATAATAGTGATAAAAGGTAACGAACTATTGATATACAAGACAACTTGGATAAAGTAGAGAATTATGATAAGTGGAAAAAAGCCACTATCAAAAGATTCTATACTGTATGTTCTGGACTAATATGTGTGTCCCCGACAAATTAATATGTGGAAGCTCTAATCCCCAAGGTGATGGTGTTTGGAGAAGTCACCTTTTGGTGGTTAAAGTTAAATAAGGTCATGAGGGTAGGACCCTCATAATGGAATTAGTTGCCTTATAAGAAGAAACACAAGAATGCTGGCTGGCTTTTTCTCTCGACCATGTGAGAACACAGAAAGAGGTGGTTATCTGCAGGACAGGAGAGGAGCCTTCACCTAAAACTAAATTAGCAAACACCTTGATTTTGAACTTTCCAGCCTCCGGAACTCTGAGGAGATAAATTTCTTTTAAACCACCCAGTCTATGGCATTTTGTTATGACAGCATGAGCAGATGAAGGCACTATATGGTTCCAATCATACAACATTTTTTAAATGACTGAATGATAGAAATAAAGAATTAGTGGTTGTCAGTGTTTAAAGAATGGGTGGAAGCAGGAGAAAAATGGGTATGGCTATAAAATGACCACCTGAGAAATTGTCATGGAAAGGAAACTGTTTTGTGTCTTCACTATATTAATGCCAATATCTTGGTTATACTACGGATTTGCAAGATGGTACTGGTGGGAGAAACTGAGAAGTGTGTATGAGATTTCTTTTTATTTTTTCTTATAAGTATATACCCACAGTGTGTCAAAACAAAAATGTTTTAAAATACTGTGAATCTCAGAGAAAGAAAAAAGTTAATAGCATCTAATACTCCGAGCAAGAACCAAATGATTTAGATGAATCAGGACAAAATTTACAATCACATGGAGTAATTAAAGGAGAAATAGATTTCATTTTTCTACTTACTGAGAGGAGAAGTATTTAGCTTGGAAAAAAATGTCCTCAAAGCAAAAACCAATTTTTAATTTTCAAGATAGTGTGTTTACAATAAACCATCAAGAATCTCAAATGGAGACCTATGTTCAGAAATTGCCAGAGATTTTATTGTTACGGTGATTTTCTCTTTATGGTATTATGTAACAACATTTTATTTGTGTCCTTGTTAGACAAAGTTCCAACGAGAAAGAATTCCCTGGGTCATAGATAACTTCAATCTGTAAAATATTACTGGGAATTATGATTAACAAAAAGGACTTCACTTTACACTTTAGATTTGAAAATGAATGTAAACCTTCCTCTAACTAACCAAATAAACAGGTTGAAAATGACTTGGTTCCCACTGAAGGTATTATCACTTGTCAAAAAGTACAAAGGATGGGAAGCAACTGAAATCTTCACTCTTTTGTTTACTATTTTATCCTTTTACCAAGTAAATTTCCATTAAATCTTTGTGTTATGGGCTGATTTCACAGCAGGTACGCCCAGAAACAGACTTTAGAAAGGAAAGAATTGTCTTTTTAAAGGGTAAAAGAATCCATGCATTTATTGATTTTTCTTGTCTTTCCCTTCAAATACTTTGAAATATGATCAAAAACGTGTCTCCATTTTATATACCACAATTTTCTTTTAATAGCTTTTTCTCCACAACAGAGTTAGAGCTGTGCCTTCCTAACTAAAGAGGAAAAGCTGTCTCAAAGGAAAAACATAACTGCAGAGCTAAGCCAATCCTAAACCACTGTTAAACGTGTGAACATTGGAAAGGTCGGAGACAGGCTTTACAAGGGGCTCAACTCTCTCTGCCTTCACGACTCTGCCCAGTGGGGCCTCACTAGATGACATGGTTTATCTTTTTTGCTCTTCTCCCAGTCATCACCCACCCACTCCATTTCCATTTTTATTTCCTATTTTTCTGCTTCACTTTTTTTTGCCTTCTGCCCCTAATCTACCCACGGTATTACCTTGCCTTCCAGTCCCTGCTGTCAGAAGACAGTCTTCTGATAATTCAGGTTCTTATAATGTGTGTGTCCTAGCTAGTTTCTGATATTTGATACCCAGCAACAAAACTTGCCAAAATATGTCAATGAACCCAAAGTGGGGAACCTTACAGCTGTAGGAAATTTGCTCTCTCAAAGCTTTTTGAAATTATTTTTAGACAGTTCTGACAAGTAGAAATAGCTTCTTTATATTTTTGGTGAAAATATGTGCCTAATCCTTCTAATTCTAGTCATGGGGCAATTCAAGATAAGTTAATCCCCCCATATTTCATAATACTTGAAGACAGTGAACGTGTCTACCCTATATTTTCTCCTTATCATGCCTGTCCTAAGTTTTCTTGACTCGTTTCTTTCTGAAATTACTAAGTGTCTTTTCAGTGTGTTTAATTCTGATTATTACATGCTGGATTATCAGCCATTAAACCATAACTTTTTTAAAGGCCTGTGCCATTTGACTGCTAAATATTTTTGACAGCTAAGCATGGATTCAAACATTGGCCCTGTTATCTATTAACTCTATGACCTTTGCAAGTAGCTCACCACCTCATTGCCTCAATTTCTATACCCGTGAGATACTAATAATGTGAGTACATATCTCACAAGGCTTTCACGTAAACTAAATGTTCTCATACATGCAAAAATGTTCAACAGCGACTGGAAGATACTACTCAATACTATGATCGTCATGATCATCTCACCTGACAGTCTTGGAGAAGAGTTTGGTGAGACAGAACTATCTCCACTCTTGCTCGTCACTAAACTTCTTTAATATGGTCAAAACTCTGATTTGATTTTTGATGTTCCAATAACATAACCCACAAAACGTTAAAAGAATTTATCAAAGTGGGCTATAGGCAATCACAGAAGGCATTATTGAAAAAGTTGGTCATGAAGCAGATGTTAAAGACCTAGTGGAATTATTATACAATTGGACAGAGCACTGCCAGGATCTTTGTAAGTAAGGGAATACGGACTCAAGGATTGTTCTCCTATCCCAGTACTTAGCCTGGCATAATTGGAGCAGAAAAGACAAATGCGTGAATGAAGGAAGACAATTTTGGAAAAGTCGATTGAGACCACTCAAATAAGAAAACATGTTGACTTCTGCCAGAGTTGAGTTCTGAGAAAAGCATGGTCTGTGTCACTCTAGGTTTAGACAGTATGAGAGAATCGAGTATCAATGTTAGTAATGTCTAACAGCTTGCCTCTGGAGTTTACAGCTTCTTTAACTAGTAAAATACTTCAAGTTAGTTTAACTTGATTTTTTTAGTACCACAAACACTTCTGAAATTACAGATTTTGGTTCCTGGGAGAAGATGCTTTTATTGAAACAGGTTCCCGTTCTTTAGTCTATAGCGGAATCTGTTTTAAGATATATTTCCATATGCAGCTTCATCTCTGTAGAAAATTTTATGTGACCATAAGTGTGGTGCTATTGCAGGTTATATTCAGTGTGATTCAAAGGAACATGGACACTCTCCTTTAGACAATTTTGTCTAGTAAAAAACCTAAACAGACTCACTAAATCTTCTCTGGTTTGGTGACTGAAGAAATTTTCCCCAGAGCTTAGCAGTAGTGACCACAGAGGAAGTAACTGAATTCCCACCTGAATATGGGCCCTGATTTTTCCACCAACATTACCTAACCATTTCCCCTCAAAGGAATTTTAGGTTGAATAATAGAGTGTCAATAAATCTAGCAGAGAGAGGAACTGCACCTAGCAGCCTAGAAAGATGAGATGAGTTCTGTCTGTTTGTATAGAACAACCTGCTGTCTTACCTTCTGCAACGGAGAGAGCTAGAGTTCATTCAGGAACGACTTTAAAATGCGAAAGGGCTTCCATCATCACTGAGTCCCCAGTGGGGTCCTTGACAGCTTCACTCTGGTGCTGCTGAATATCCTAATATGGAGGAGGAGGGGAGGAGATGAGCCCTGTTGGTGAGATCATCATCCCACAAAGCACTGTTATTTATAGATGTGGCAACCCTGCTTCACCACCCTGCTAGCTATTTCTCCCAGCTTCACTTCCTAAGACACAGTATTATTAGGAATGACATCTTGGCACAGAAAATGCCAATTCTCTAGTGCTGTAATGACATTTCTGAAAGTACTGTCTAAGAAATGCTCTATGAAATTGTGTTTTTGTGGGCCAGGTCAGTGACAACAGGATAAAAGAAATAAACTCACCAAAGTGATATTTTATTACATGAAGAGAAATCATCATAACTAAGAATCTGAAACTGAAGTTGATAACACTTTATTTACTTGTCAGGAAATGAGAAAAAGGTAGTAAAGAAAGCACACTGTATCATTTCATTCTCTATATTGCAGAAGAAAAAATTCTGGCTATAAACAAGCTGTAATTCACTATTTAAGAAAAACAATAATGTAGTGTTTGTATATAACAGAGACATAAATATGAGAATCATACAATAGCATAATTTTTAAAAAGGCAAATTTATCATTCTATTTGTGTAAATATGTATATTAAATTTTACCTAAATTTAGCATTCATCAATAAAATATGCATATGGCTTAATGTTAGGATAGTTGCATGTAAACTTTTAGGATAGTTGCAGATAAATTCAAGCAAACAAATATGGCCTATGCATTGTAGAAACTGATACTGTTAAGTACACTTACATGAAGTGATTAATGACCAGAGTCAGTGTTGGGTTTTTTTTGTTGTTCGGTTTTTTTTTTTTTTTTTTTTTTTTGATTAAAAGTACTGAATATACTCCTTCCTTGTCTCTCTGGCATGTCATGATTCTTCAATAACACTGGATTTAATTATTTAGATTTAATTTGATTACTGTTAAATTTTAAAATCAAATGAAATATTACCAATTTAAAGACATCACAATACTTAACTATTAATGAGGATTCAAAAGTTAAATAAATTGTAACATTTAAAGATTATTGGTGGTTGAAAATGTATGCTCTATTAAATTATTTAGTATACCGACTAGTCTTTCTCATAAAACAATATCAAAATCCACAACCTAAATGAAAATCTGCACCATAACTGTGCTCTCATTTTCCTCACCATCAACAATGAAGAACACCTAATAGTATCTAAAGTGATTTTATGTATTTTTTAGCACATCAGAACTACATAGACTCATTGGATTTTATATTTAATTATATTTTCAGAACCTAACGAATATCAAACAAAACATCCTGTTCTTAGTAGGAACAGGTATCCACCAATATATTATGATACAGAATAGTTTCACTGCTCAAAAAAAAAAATTAATGCTCTATCCATTAATTTCTCCTTACCTCCAACCCCTGGCAAACATTAATCTTTTTACTGTTTCCATAGTTTTGCCTTTCTCAGAATGTTAGATAATTGGACTCATTCAGTATGTAGTATTTTCAAATGGACTTCTTCCACTTAGTAATATGCATTTAAGAGCCTTCCACAGCTTTTCATTCCTTAATAGCTCATTTCCTTTTATTGCTATATAATATTCCATTGTCTGTATATAGTTTATTCATTCACCTACTGAAAGACATGTTGCGGTTGCTTCCAAATTTTGGCAATTATGAATATACTGTTGATATAAACATCTAAGTGCATTTTTTTATGTGTGTGGGCAGAAGTTTTCAATTCTTTTGGGTAAATGCCAAAAACGTGATTCCTGGATTGTGTAGTAAGAGTCTGTTTAATTTTGTGTAATGTTTAAACTGTCTTTAAAAGGGACACCACCAGTTTGCATTCTCACTGGCAACTGAATGTGAGTTCCTGTTTCTCCTTATTCTCACTAGCACTTGGTGTGTCAGTGTTCCAGATTTTGGCCATTCTAATAGATATGTAGTGGTATCTCACTATTTTAATTTACATTAAATTAAAACATATGATAATATAAGATGTGGAATTTTTTAATGCTTATTTAAATGCTTATTTTCCATCCGTGTATCTTTGGTGAAACACTTGTTCAAGTATTTGGCCCACTTTTTGATAAGGTCATTTGTTTATTGTTTAATTTTAAGAGTTTTTGGGGATCCTGGATACAGTCCTTAATCAGACATGTGTTTTACAAATGTATTTCCCCAGTCTGGCTTGTCTTCTCACATTCTTGACAGCGTCTTTTGCAGCACAGAAATTTTTAGTTTTAATGAAGTTCAGTTTAACAATTATTTTTTCATGGATCATATCTTTGGTGTTACAACCAAAAAGTCATCACTATAGCAAATCTGCGTTTATCCCTGGGATCCATATTAATTTTATGGCTACTTTGAAAAAAATTTACCCCATATATTCTCATTGGAAATGCTATTGAGAAGAAATTGTATTTCTGTGTATCATTTATTGAATATATCACAATGCCCTAATTATCTTATTCTACTTGCATATCTATTTTCATCTAGATCTTTTGTGTAAATATTATCATGTCTATAAAAAACTCCCAATATATAACATCTTGCAACAGAAGTCTTCGATACAGACATTTTTTCTAATTAATAATTAGATAATGAGAACTCTCTGGCCTTTGTGTGCACACATGCGAGCTATGTATGCACACATAAACCGTGTGTGGTTTTTTTTTTCCAAATTTGCAATGATTTCTTAAATTTTATTTTTGTGCTTTTTCAATTGTTCATTCTATGCTACAAAATACACATATATTATTTCAACAAGTTGAATAAGAAATAGAAAAATACAAGTTTGTTTTTCACTGTCCTGCATTATTTTGTGGATTTGATTTTTGTTGCTTTTCTTGTCAGAGACTTAAAGAACTGTATAAGGTGTTTTAATAATTTTCACCCACTATCAGTCTATTCTCAAAATATCACTGAGTATTCTGCATAGCAATTACTTCAGTTTTCATTAATACGCCTCACTGCTAATTGACTTTCTGATAAGATTTTGTGAGTTTTTAGGATTAAAAAACTTTAGAAACTACTTTCACTGCAAAACCCTACTAAGTATTCCTTCTCCAATATTACTACTGCCAGTTTCTTTTCCTAAAAAGTGGCCTGTATAGGAGGGACAAATAGTCTGACAGTATATCACATTGCTTGGGGCTTAACAGAATACTGTCTCTAATTATTCTGCTTCTGAATAGATAACATATGCGCATGGCACAAAATTCAATTTAAAGAGAAAACACATTAAAACAAAGAACATCATTGATCTCCCTGCTTCCCTGTTTGCTAGACACCCATTTGCCTCCCAGAGGCAAACACATTTTCTGTCTCCATACAGAAATAGCCTATGTTTTATAAATACATCTATCTGCGTGTTTGTGGATGTGCGTATATGTGTATACATACACACAAACCCTTTTTGTATTTATGTGCGTCGGTTAATTATTGCTATGCCATTTACCACCCTAAAATTAGTGGCTCAAAATAACCACTTACCTGACTCGTGATTTTGTTCTTTAGCATGTTGGGCTTCACCGTTATCACCTTGGTGGTTTTTCTGCTGATAGCTTTCAGCATCACTCATATGGCTTACTATGAAACTTCAGAGAGAGATCCAAGATGGCTGATTACTAGCAGCTCGGGATTATAGCTCTCAGTGAAACTGCAGAGAACAAGAGGATGCCACACTTTCAGACGAATTTTTGTGGCTGACGGACCAGGAGATTCCCAGCGGAGAAACCCCATGGGTCGCCAGCGCAACTCTTGTGGCCACGCAGCAGTTTTGCCGGTGCCCTGGCGCGGCAGTTCTTGGTGCAGAGTAAAGAGCACTGGCTCCCCTTTTGGTTGAGGTTTGGAGCTCCAGGAAGGCAGAGTCGCCTATTCAGCTGATTGTAAAAGGGACTTAAGAGGGAAGCCAGAACAAAGATTCCCAGGCAGAAAAGCATCAGGAATCTTAACGCTGCTGTTTTGGCCGGCACAGGGGGTTGCTCAGATTCTAGCGCTGGGAATCAACAAGTTGGACGTCCACTCAGAGACCTAATTTGAAAGTCGGTAATTACAAAGATGACAGGTGGATAAATTTACAATGATGGGAAGGAACCAGTGTAAAAAGGCTAAGAATACCCAAAACCAGAATGCCTCTCCCTCTATAGGGGATCACAGTTCCTCATCAACAAGGAAACAAGGCCTGATGGAGAACGAGTGCATTCCAATAACAGAATTAGGCTTCAGAAAGTAGATGTTCTTTTAACTCACAGGAGTTTCTTATCATGTTCTAGCCCAATGTAAAGAAACTAACAACCTTGAAAAAATGGTTTGACAAAATCCTAACGAGAATAGGCAATCTAGAGAGGAATATAAGTGAATTAATGGAACTGAAGAATACAATACGAGAACTCTACGAAGTATGCACAGGTTTTAACAGTCGAATTGATCAAGCAGAAGAAAGGATATCAGAGGCTGAAGACCAACTTAATGAAATGAGACAAGAAGAGAAGATTAGAGAAGAAAGAGCAAAAAGGAATGAGCAAAGTCTCCAAGAAATATGGGACTATGTGAAAAGACCTAATTTACGTTTGATAGGTGTACCTGAACGTCATGAAGAGAATGAATCCAAGCTGGAAAACATTCTTCAGGATATTATTCAGGAAAACTTTGCTAACCTAGCAGGTCAGGACAATACTGAACTCCAGGTAATACAGAGAACACCACAAAGATATTCCTCAAGTAGAGCAACCCCAAGACGCATAATCGCTAGATTCACCAGGGTTGAAATAAAGGAGAAAACTCTAAGGGAAGCTAGAGAGAAAGGTAAGGTTCCCCATAAAGAAAAGCCTAATCAGACTCACAGCAGATCTCTCAGCAGAAACCCTACAAACTAGAAGAGAGTAGGGGTCAGTATTCAATATCCTCAAAAGAATTTTCAACCCAGAATCTCATATCTAGCCAAATTAAGCTTCATAAATGAAGGAAAAATAAAATTTTTCACGAACAAGCACTCAGAGATTTCATCACCACCAGGCCTGCTTTACAAGAGCTTCTGAAAGTAGCATTATACACAGAAAGGAACAACCAGTATCAGTCATCCCAAAAGCTTACCAAAAGGTAAAGAGTATCTCCGTAATGAAGAATCGATATCAACTAATGGGCAAAATAGCCAGCTAGTGTTAAATGACAATATTTAACTCACAAATATCAATATTAATCCTAAATTTAAATAGATTAAATGCCCCAATCAAAGACACAGACAGGCAAATTGAATAAAAAGTCAAAACTCATTGGTATACTATACCCAGATCCATCTCATAAGCAAGGACACACAAAGACTCAAAGCAAAGGGTTGGTGGAAGACTTACCAATCAGAGAGAAAAACAAAAAAAAAAACAGGAGTTGTAACTTTCGTCTCTGACAAAATAGACTAACAGTAACAAAGACTAAAAGAAACAAAGAAGGACATTACATAATGGTAAAAGGATCAATGCAACAACAGGAGTCAATGATCATAAATATATATGCACCCAATATTGGAACACCCAGATACATAAGACAAGTTCTGAATGACTTATAAAGAGACTTGGACTCCCGCACAATAATAGCGGGAGACTTTGACACCACATTGTTAATATTCGACAGATCAACGAGATAGAAAATTATCAGGGACATCTATGATTTGAACTCAGACCTGGAACAAGTAAACTCAGTGATTATTTATAGAATTCTTCACCCCAGGTCCACAGAACATACATTTTGCTCAGTATCACATTACACCTATTTTGAAAGTGACCACATAATTGGAAGTAAATCACTCTTCAGCATTTGCATAGCATTTACAGACTTAAATGAAATATTGGTTGGCTGTTCGTTATTTTCTTCACTTATTCCTTCCTGTCTCCGCTGTTAAGCACAACTATCAGCATAAAAAAGGTTTTTAATACCTATTTTTAGATTACATTTTAGCCTGGGCAATAGAGAAAGACTCCTGTTCTCTCTCCCCCTTTTTTTTTTCTCTTTTTTTCAAAAAAAAAAAATATGGAATGAAGAAGTCTAAAATTTTAAAGGAAAAAAGGAAATCTAAGTAGTAAACCAAATGTACCTGCAAAGCAATGCTGACTTGGTATGTTATTTCATTGATTCTTCATCTCAAGTAATTAGTGTAAATATTATAATTTCTACTTTAGACATGAAGAAACAGTTCCAAAGGTTGCAAGTATCTTGCCCACCATCTCAAGGCCAGTGTGTGAGAGACAGGATGGAAACCCATGGCTGTTTCATGCCGTAGCCTATAAACAGGCAGTGTAGGTAGGACCCAAGTCGCCTTGCTTCAGCAAGTTGCCCTGGTTTCTTTCCCCTTTCTTCTACCTATGCCCTAATTCTTCCATCCAGTTCTACAGCCTAGGGACTTCTCACATATTTTGTGGCAGATTGGATATCCTAACAATGGATGCAGATGAGGAGACACATAAGGTGAGGTATGGGGGAAGGCACAGGGAGCTTCCATGCCCTCTATGGGCATGCTACCCTCCATGTGTTCAGATAGCGGGAAGCTCTCCGAACCCTGTCCTTTTCCATTTTCAAGGAGGTTTTCATTATGTAGGTGTGACTGATTAAACTGTTGGCCTGCCATTGGTGATCAACTTAAGCTTCAGCTGTTCTCCCTTCCCTGAAGGTTGGGGGTGGGGCTGAAAGGCCCAACCCTCTTTTACCCCAACATCGAGTCTCCATTTCAAAAAAAAATTAACCTCCTCCTTGGCCTTGAGCCCAAGAGGTCCCATCTTAGTCTCTAGAGTAGCTGGGACTATAGCAACACACATATATGCATACAGTTATGCATTTATTCTTTTATTTTTGATAAAAGGGGGTCTCTTTGTGTTGCCCAGGCTGGTCTCATCTCCTATATTCAAGCAATCCTTCTGCCTCAGCATCCCAAAGTGCTGGGATTAGAGGCTTGAGCCGCCACATCAAGCCACAGTTTTCAATAGTATCAAATACCTGGCAATAACATGAACAAAAGATGTGCAGGACTTTGTTGGGAAGGACAGCAAAGTTTTAGGTTTATGTAACGGACAAAAACCAGAAGCCTAAGAGTCCCCCTTTTGCTTATATTCAGGTAGGCTTCAGGATAGACTTCGATGATAGACATCCAAGCGTATGCATTAAAGATATTTCTAAAGCACACCCTACTTTCTAGTGCTACAAGGAAATTAAAAGATAGTCCAAGGCCCGAACATGTGCATAGTTTTACTCAAAATATCACCACCACACAAAATATCTAAAACTAAAGAAATTTACAAAACGTGTAATTTTTTGTAAACTCGCTTTTAATGTTTTGACTTCAAACTATGGTCTGGATGCTTAGTAGGCTCCTGGAAATAGCCTGAAAAGAATCTTTGGAGAAATCAGTTTATGTCCCATTAGGAACTTAAAAAAAAAAAAAAGAAAAGAAAAGAAACTTCAAATGGGGTTGAAAGGCTGAAGATGTCCTAATTACATATCTGGCAGTTGGTGCTGTGCCTCTGTTTCTACTTGGACTCACTCTCATCTTAGAAGCTGGACTTAGAAAGTCCAGTTTCCTCACATGGATGTCTCAACATGACAAGAAGGCCAAAAAAGAAGATGCAAAGCTTCATGAATCCTAGAGTTGGAGCTCTTACAAAGTCAATTTAGTTGCATGCTGTTGGTCAAAGCCAGTAACAGAGCCAGACCAGATTCAAGGGCTAAGGAAATAAACACCACCTCTTCATGGGAGAAGCTGCAAAATATTTGATAAGTTTTCATAAGGGCATGTGTACATATATACACAAATGCGTATTCATACAAATGGTGAAATGTCATACAACTGTTCTGCACCTTGCTTCTTTTTCTACTTAATATCTTGGTAATGTTTCTATGGATACATAATAGTTCTTTATTTTTTACTTGCCCATTAGAGGTCATTTATATTTTTTCTAGCTTTTTACTATTATAGTCAATGCGGCAATTATTTCTTATGTTTATTGCTTTTCTGCATGTGCTAGCTTATCTATAGGATAAATGCCTGTGTTGGCTTAATGGCTATTTGCACTTTAAGTGTTGACATATCTGTGAATTTCCTTCTGTGGTGAGTTGAATTGTGTCCTTCTTTCCTCCCAAAATTCACGTTGAAGATTTAGCCCCCAGTACTTAAGGATGTGATTTTTTTTTTGAATAGGGTTTTTGCAAATGTAAATCGCTAAGATGAGGTCATACTGGAGGAGGATGGGCTCCTAATCCAATTTGACTGCTGTCCTTATGGAAAAGGGAAACTTTGGAAACAGGCACACACACACACACACACACACACACACACACACACACACACACAGCCATATGAAGACTGACGTTATGCTGACACAAGTGCCTGGCAATGCCAAAGACCTATCAGAAGCCAGGAGAGACCTGTGACAGATTCCTCCCTGATGCCTTCAGAGAGAGTGTGGCCCTGACAACACCTTGATTTTTGGCTTCTGGCTTCCAGAATTTTGAAACAATACATTTCTGTTGTTTAAAGTCACCCAGATATTTGGTATTTTGTTATGGCAGCTATGAAAAAAATGCCTTCAGTGGTTGTGGTAGCAATTTATGTGTTCACCAGAAACATTTATAAATGCGCCCTTTATCTGCTTGCTTGATAGTTTTTTTACTTCTGCTAATTGGATAAGTGAAAAAATTATACCTTGTTTTAGTATTTTTCTTTTCCTCTTTAAGATGGAACATCTTTTAAAATACCTTTAACTGGCATATGTATTTTCTTTTCATTTAATTAGCAATTTGGTATAACCTAGGTCCTAGAAATAAAATTTCAATATTGTTTTCTCTAAACAATGTACTTCTTAGTGATATGGTGGCTCTGTAGAATTTTTAAAAGTGCTTATTTATATAATATTAAAATCTTTTTTTTTCTTTTCAAGTTATAGTCTTACGCAAAAATATTGAGCCTTATCTCCTCCTTCAACCCACCATTTTTCTTATGCTCTTGTTTTGGAATAGTTTTGCGTTTCTATAAATGTTAGCCATATTTCATCTGAGGGGCAGGAAATAGGCATGTCAATACTTGTTTGAGTGTGTACGTGCATGCCAAAGCGAGGGTAAGCAAGCACAGAGACAACTTTGACAGGGAAATGTATGATTGGAAGTTGGTGCAGGTGCCTGATACTATAATTCTGCAACAATTGCCCTGTCGGGGAGAAAATGGAAGCTTTGTTCTTAAAGGGATGAATGTCTCTTCAATCCCTATTAGTTAATAAAGGCATAGAAAGGGCTAAGAGGTTCCAAGGACAACAGTGACCCTAACCCTGAGGGAACTGTTGTATTTTGGAAGGAGAGAGTAGCAAGGTATCTATGAAGGGCCAAGCCCTTTGTCCTAATGAAATTAGAACCTAAAACATATCTATGGGTAAGTGGTCTCTGTTGCCTTCCATGCTGAGTGCCAAGCCCAATTCACTCTTTGCATATGTTATTAAATAATGATCCCCTGTCTTCTCACTGCATAGACTTGTGTTTAAGACTTTTCTGAAACATGGGGATTTGTTCAATCTAGTTAGATCTAAAATCTGATGAAGATGGTAGTCCAAGTAGAGGTTGACTTTGTAAAACATATTGTTACCCTGTAGTTTGGGACAGAAATCCCATAGAATATTTGTAGTGGAAATCACTTAATGGTTTCAAAGTGTAATGCAACAAAGCTTTTATTGCCTGAAAGAGCACTGACCCTCATGGAAGATCACAAGGAAGTCATTCCTATAACGTACTTTAAGCTAGTATTGCAAATCTTTCTTATTTTTTCTACCCACCTCTTTTTAAAGATTCCAATGACAAACATACTATCTAATGTTATTTTTATTCATTTCCATAATTTTGGATGCAACATCCAATAGATGGGCAGAAGAGATATGACAAAGAATAAAAACTGTTTACATAAAGTATAAACAGTTTCCTAAATAATGTAAGACTGCATCTATTGATAGACTACAATTTAATATATATATATAACATCTTTTTCTTTTTATCAAATGCTGTGTAACTAATCACTTCAAAGTTTAATGGCTTAAGTCAGTGACAACACTTAGTCTCCTTGCAAATCAGCAATTTGATCAAGGCTTAGTAGAGGGCAGCTTGTCGGTTCCACTCAGTGTCAGCTGGGACAGCTTGAAGGCTGGGATGGAATCATCGTCGGACTTGTTCACTCACAAGTCTGGCAGCTGATGCTCCGAAGACTCAAACAGCTAAGGGCTTTAATAGCTAGAGTTTTTCAGGCATCTCTCCTTTTCTTTTATGTGGCCTTCCTAGTTCAGGAATCCCCACTGCTTACATCTGATCTTGGAGCTCCCCAGATGAATTTCCCAAGAGAAAGAAAGCTGTGTGGAAGCTCAATTCTCTTTTTGTGACATAGACTTAAAATATACTTCCACACTGCTCTATTCATAAAGGCAGCCACAAGCAACACCCAGGTTTAAGGAGAAGAAATGTTGTGTCCAACTCTTGATAGGGTTTGACAAGCCCCTGGAAGAATATGTAAGACAAGCAATATTGCTGGAGCCAATTTTGAAAAATGTGCTCTGTCTCACATCTCAAGTTAATAACCAATTTCACCCCGTGCAACTTTCTTCCCTCTTTGCAATCCTAGATCCTATGCATTAGTCTTCATGGAAGTAAGTAAAATCAACACAAACCACTGCAATACATTAGGCTCTATCTCAAGTACGTATTTTCTTTAAATCATACAAACATGAACTAGGTAGGATGGAGTTAATGTATCCAGTTTCTTGCCCCAATACCTATTTTCTTGTGTTTCTTAAGTTGCTGCTCTATTTTACAAATAAATCAATTTTTTAGAGTACAAAGTTCTTAGCATGTGAAAGTGACTGATTCATTTCGTTCATTATAAAAAAGATAGAGCTCAGAGTTTTCCAGGGTTAAAACAGACCTGAACTGAATGGCAGATTTCACTCTGGTTCCTAGCTTTTGTTTATGTCTGATTCAGCTAAAACTCAGATTTCTATTTTCTTCGGCTTCCAAAGCGTGAACAGTAGGTAGTGAAGAAGATTGATTAAGAAGTTCAAATGAAAAAATAGGAAACCTGTTCCAGGACTGCTTTGGCAGAGCTTTGAAGTTCATGGCTGGGGGGTAGTTATGAGACTACAGATTTAAGCTATTTGTAATGAAAGGAATGGTTTTCGTTTCACCAGCTAAACTAAATTCTTGCCTTTAGAAATAATTTTTCTCCAGAACTAGTGTCATGATGTAAAAACTTTATTTTTTTTTTGCTATCATGTTCAGTCTCTCCTAAAGTTGAAAATGAGAAATTTTTAGTACATTAAAAATGTATTTTAAAAAGTTACATCATTAATATTGTCAGGAAGTTTTTACAGAGAGAGATGAATATATGTAGCAGGTCATGAATGAGTATCTGCTTCAATTCAAGACAATTTATACAACCTATGTGTACAGGGGATGCTAATAGTTACAACATGGATTTCTAGTACAATAGCAGAAAAAAAGCCCTGAATTTATAAATTTATAAATCAGAAGCAGAATTTGATTCTCAAGTCCATACTTGAGTTCGTCTGTGAACTTCAGCAAATCCCTTAATTTAATTAATTTCTTCATCTGTAAAATGGAAATGTTAGCTGCCTTATTTCATTCACTATTTTGTTGTAAGCACAAAATGGGATATTACATTTAAACTGCTTTGAAATGTATAAATAATGGTACGATTGCGTTATTATATGGCTAATAATAAATTTGACATCTTCCTTCTCACAATCTGTATTTGCACCTTGATAAGAAACATCACCATTACTCAGTCATAGAGTCCCAAAACCTGGACTCATACTAAATGCTTTCTCTCTTAGGCACTCTCTATCCTAGGTGGTTTTTTACATGCTCTCTTGTTGCCAGCCTCACACGTTCCCTGCTTCTGGTACTGACTAAATCAATTCATCCAATACAACTTAATTATGAAGGTTCTCCTCTGAGAAACATTTTCTGACATGCCAGTCATATTAGATAAGTGGAAATTTTGATGAATTGTAAATCACTTCCCTGGAATTCCTTTTGTAATATGCTCACTAACTTAGGGTGAGAACTACCTTTACAGCATTTCTAAGCTGATAATAAAACTGATATGTTATATATGAAAGGCAAAAATAATTAACCTCTTATTGTTAACAACTTACCACCCTATTAAAGAAAATCTTAAAAATCAAATTAACACAATTCTGTATTATATATTGTCCCACTATAGTACCAGACAATTTTAGAATAGGAACAAAAGAACAACTATTGGTATTTTAAAGGCTGCCCTAAATTAAAAATGAGTTAAAACTGAATAAAATATCACATAGAAATATAATAAAATTTAAATATATATTCTAAATGACACAGCAAAAATAACATTTCAAGTATGTAAATTCTAATAAGTAAAATGTAAATGTAATATCTCAAAAAATATAAATACAATAAGATAAAATTAAGTTGTAATTCATTTAAAAAATAGAGATAAACAAAATAAAAATAAATCAATTGTATTTAAAACCATCAATGTATATTCAGTGCAACTGTACTTGAATTAAAGCTGCAAATTCCTGTGAATTCAATGTCTGCTCTTGGGTGAGGTTTGCTTTTAGGTGCCAACTTTCCTGGATTAGGGAATACTCAGATAGTTGGTAAAGCGTTATTTAATCTCAGTGCTTCAGTAGGCACTGAGCCTGTCCCCTTCTGCTGAAGAGAAGCCCAGATGCGTTTGCTTTAGATTGGAATGATTGAGCTGCCCCAGTTGTGTCTTTGAGGTTGTTTCCAGAGGAGTTTGGTGTGTTGAGTCAGTGGACTGAGTGGGAAAGATCTGCCCTTAATGTGGGCAGGCCCCATCCATCTGCTGGGGGCCTAGATGGAACAAAAAGTTGAGGAGGGAGAATTCTCTTTCCCAGAACGAGGACATTCTTCTTTCACCCCTGGATCTCAGAACCCCAATTTTTCACCAGCAGTTCCTCCTGGGGTCCCGTCCCCTGACTCTGGGGATTATCGTCAATCTGGTATTATCCTCAGACTGAGAATAATACCGTTGGCTTCCTTGGTTCTGAGGTTTTTGGACTTGGACTGAGTCACTCTGCCAAATTTCTTGGTTTCCAGCCCTTCTCTCCTGGGACTTCCCAGTCTCCAAGATCAAGTGACTCAATTCTAATCTGTTTTTATATTTCTCTCTGTGTATTATATTGGTTTTATATCTCAGGAGAAAGACTAAAAGCATTTTAAAGATGAGTATTTTTAATTGTTTTGGGCTTTCTTGAATTGGCATTCTGTGGACTTAAAAATACCCTGCTTACAGTAATAAAGAGAGCATTGATAGGACACAGAGTAAAACTTTTATAGTGATATGCAAAATATATACATGGAATATTCCTAATCAGTCATTTGTAAGAAGCAAGGAAATGAGTGATTGTTTATGATACCTTTCAACACTTTTTGAAAACTAGGAAATATAATTGTTGCTTGGTTGCTCTACATATATATATAATTTCTAAGCATTATGGAGGCCTCATATTAATGTTTATAAAAAATAAACTGTCATGAAATCTCCGACTGGCAAATTTCTAATAGAATGCATGTAAGAATGAATTTTTAAACTTGAGTCAAACAAACCTACAGTTTATCTTTTTGGAAAGTCAAACATTTTAGTAAAAATCTTTATACCAAGTTTCCACAGAAGTGTGAAAATACATCCTTTTTTAAAATTTATTTTAAATTTTATTTTAGGTTCAAGGGTACATATGCAGATTTTTTTATACAGGTAAATTACATGTCACAGGGTTTCGTTTACAGATTGTTTCATCACTCAGGTGATAAGCATAGTACCCAATAGGTTTTTTAATCTTCACCCTCCTCCCTCCCTCCACCCTCAAGTAGACCCCAGTGTCTGCTCTCTTCTTTGTGTCCATATGTACTCAATGTTTAGCTCCCACTTATAAGTGAAAAAATGTTTGCCATTTTCTGTTCCTATGTTTATCCCATACACTTAGAATAAAGTCCTCCACCTCCATCCATGTTTCTGCAAATAACACGATCTCATCCCTTTTATGGTTGTGTAGTCTTCTGTGTCATGTATGTACCATATTTATCAAGCCTACTATTGATGGGCATTTAGGTTGATTCCATGTCTTTGCTATTATGAACAGTGCTGCGATAATCACATATGTGCATTGTGTCTTTATGGTAGAACAATTTAGGTTTTTGGGGGTGTATACCCAATAATATAATTGCCGAGTTGCATGGTAATTCTGCTTTGCATTCTTTAAGAAATAGCCAAATGCTTTCCACAGTAGCTGAACTAATTTACATTCCCACCGGTAATGTATAAGTGTTCCCTTTTCTCGACACTGCACCAGCATGTTATTTTTTAACTTTTTAATAATAGCCATTCTGACTTGTGTGAAATGGTATCTAATTGTGGTTTTGACTTGCATTTCTCTGATTAGTGATGCTGAGCATTTTTTCATATGCTTGTTGGCTGCACGTATGTCTTCATTTAAAAAGTGTCTGTTCATGTCCTTCGCCACTTTTTAATGGCATTGTTTTGTGCTTATAAATTCAAGTTCTTTATAGATATTGGATATTAGACCTTTGTTGGATGCATAGTTTGCAAATATTTTTTCTCACTTAATTGGTTGTCTGTTTACTCTGTTCATAGTTTCTTTTGCTGTGCAAAAGCTCTTTATTTCAGTTCTATCTCATTGTCAATTTTTGTTTTTGTTGTGAGAACACATTCTTTTAAACTGAGCATGTGACTCTCAGGCAATTTTAGACAACAAATTGCCTACCATCGGGGTTAGCAGCATTGAACACCAAAGCGACAAAGGCTGACTCAGCATATATTCATTAATTGATTTAAAGAACTTGAAATAGAGCTCAAAGACTATAAGATTTTATGTTGTACTGACTGCCTTACCTGTAATCTGCATTCCCTTACCAATTAGATGTAGTAGATTATATGTGGGGGGTATGCCCTTGAATATGTGAGTCTACTGTGTATGGAAATTTGTGAGTTCAATTCCAACTGAAGTCAATAAGTAGAGCTCAGAAAGCCATGGAGAAGCTTATACGTGAAGAAAGCACCATTGTAAAATCGTGGCTCTTAAATACTAATGTTTTCTATTTTTCTGTGCTAACTTGTCTATTCATAAAGGTCAAAAACTACAGAGGAGCGGAGGGTCAGAACAATGGTGTTAACATGCCAGAAATCTATATTCTCTGGTTTAATGGGATTTAGCAGGTTTATTTTCCAGGTTTTTGCAATGATTGTTAAAACAAATAAATGGTGGCATATATCCTGCACTCCTGAATAGTATTAATTTTGTATCATTTTATGAGGGCATTCAAAAACTTTCCTGGTAACAGTTTAAGTAGTTCTTTGGTGCAAACTCCTTAGTCATGAACTCGTAAATCCCAAAAACTCAAATCTTAAATATGGGCAGTTTCTTATATACTATCTTCATACAAAGCATAATCAAAAGCAGTATAATACTACCATTTGGCAATGTCTTAGTGGAAAACAATAAAATCAATACTCAGCTAGCTATATAATACTGATAAAGTATGTGTCAAGTGCAATTCCAGTATAACATGATCGTTATAATGTACAGCATTGATTTTCATCCACGGAAGTGGAGAATTCACTCACCTTTCCTGGGGGATCTCACAAATACTTGGAAGCTAAATACTGAATATAAGATCTAAATAACTGCCTGACATGTCTCTCAGAATTCTAACACCCCAACCTTTGCCCTTCAAACTACCTCATTGCATTTCACAAGTGTTTCCTTCTCCTAATGCTACAATCTCTTCCCTTTGAAATCAAGATGCTGTTAGAAAAAGGATGGTTTGGTTTGATTATGGCAATTATAATCATAGCCTAAATCCCATCTCTTCTCTCATGTTTAGGCACTACTGGATTATAAACTGAGAAAATTGACATTTCATCTCTGTTAAACTTTAGAGATGCTCAAGGAACTATTCCTTGTTTGTGAAGCCATCTAATTGCTAATCTATAACTCTTTTAATATGTTATGTATTTTGGATTGATCTATTGCCAGCTGACCTAAGCTATATTAATCCTATTATTCACATTCTATTATGGAGTGTCAGTGAAACTGCTTAATGAATTCTGAAAAGCTTGCTTGCCAGATACTAATATTTAAGATGATTACCAGTATTCATTCTCTTATTCCTAATTAAAAAGCTTCTGATTGTATTAATTGTATTTGGTAGGGTTCAGCATTTCTCTTCTCCATAACTATCTGTGAGCTGATGTTAGGTTTTTGGAAATATCAGTTTTTATAAATATTACCATACATATTGTTTTGATCCTTCTTGATGTTAAACAAATTCACAAGGTAAACACTTTTAATATATTAAGAGATTAAATCCTGTTGTAAGGTAAATAAAGTATGGGATATGGTAGAATTAAGTAGGGTTTATCAAGAGTAGATAAAATATTCTAGAAAAAGGTCTGCATTTTGAGTTCCTGATATATTCACAGTACCATTAATCCTATGATAGGATGGATAAATCTGCCTTGCATGATAAGCCTACTTGTTAAGAAAAGTATATTCTCTATTGAATTAATCACCCCATATGAAAGTAGAAAGTATCATCAGTCTGAATAACTATGATATCTTATCAACTTTAGTTTGATGAGTGGCTAAAGGGAAGTAATATTTTTTAACTCCAGTGAAATGTATTGCCAACAAGACACTTTTTATTTAAAACACAAAAAATCTAGAAAAGTATATACACAGAAAATAAAATATTCTTGATGATGATATTGTATTTCATGGAAAAGAAAACAGATGAAGTTTTATAGTGACTAGGATTCTGGGGACCAGAACACATGGCTGGATTTGCTGGTTTGGGATCTGCAGAAGGAGAGCAAATATTTATACAAGGAGAGTGAGGCCTAGTACCAAGGAGCTATGGAATTTGATAGTTAATGACAAATATATACATATTTGGCCACTATTTCCTATCATTGCAACCTCTCTATAGAGAATCTGTCATGTAGAAAAAGTTAAAGAATCTGGAGCCATCATTATCCTCCAGTATACACATTTGCTCCTTTGCCAAATCATGATGACACCAGGAGCTATATTTAAAGACGAGGATATTACACAAAATGTTGCTTTGGTCTCTCTTCTAGCCCTCGGTCGTCAGAAAGACCACCACTTTGTTCCCCACTTGGTGTTTGAGCGTGAGAAAAGGATGGAAGCAAAATACTAGACACTTAATTAAGTGAAACGGATATACATATTAGTATGTTTTAAATATTACTCAGAACATACTTATTTAAAACAAATTAACTGTTTACATGAAATTCAAAGTTAAGTTGGTATCTTGTATTTTCATTTTGTAAACCTGGCACTCTAAAACAAGGGTCCTGAACATTTGCAGAAGAAAACAGAGCAATCTATACCAACACTGCAGGGAGTTTTTCAGCTATGGCTCTTCTTGTACTAGCCAACAGTATGGATGATTTATCTGAAGATATGGCTATGTGTATAATAAAATTATTTGTCTTACTATTTCACCATTTTGGTGGACACTGCTTTTTTTCTCCCTAACTATACTTTTTAATTTTTGCTTTGAAGCAGTATTATTTAACTCGGCCTTTTGGAACATGGTTTTAAAGAAAGACTCTCTATATAAAAGTAAAGTAATATTGAATTAAATAAGACCTTTCTCTGTACAGGTGCAATTTTCAAAACAGCAAGAGAGAGATTTTACACAGTAAAGTAAAAGCATTTAGAATTGAAACTCAAACCAACTAAAATAAATTCACACTTCAATTGTGACCTTCATACCCACTAAATGCATTTTAAACAGTAGGTTGCTTTTCTTTTTATGGCGTAGAGCTGCATGTAATCATAAAGAAGAACAGCAAATGTACGCACTGAGCCAGTTAAGCAGGGAACGTGGAGAGTCCACATGCCCGCCCCCCCATCATCAGCCATGCTTCTTCCTCGATGTTTATCTTAAAACTAGAACTAAAGTTTGATATGCAGCACAAAGTTAACATGAAGGAGACAAGTAAATTTTGGCATACACCCACTTTTGTATGTACGCCACAGTTATCCAAAGTGGCTGGATCTGGTTGAAAGAGCGCTGAAGTATAGTTTAAATTACATGGAAATAGTAATTTGGGGTAAGCATGTTATCTCTTAGCCTTTACTAATAGTCTTTTAAACACAAGTGTTTGTGTTGGGCGTGGTGGATCACGCTTGTAATCCCAGCATTTTGAGAGGCTGAGGTGGGCGAATCACCTGAGGTCAGGGGTTCAAGACCAGCCTGGCTGACATGGTGAAAACCCGTTCCTACTAGAAATACAAAATATTTGCCAGGTATGGTGGTGGGCACCTGTAATCCTTGAACCTGGAGGGCAGAGGTTGCAGCGAGCCGAGATTATGCTATTGCACTCCACCCCAGGCAACAAGAGAAACTGTCTCAAAAAAATTAAAAATAAAACACAAGAATTTATTTTCATAAAATATGAATAAGGAAGATGTACAAGATATGTAGTCACTATTTAGAATATTATTATACATAATACAAATATTTGTGTTAGCTGTAACATAAAGGGATAGATTCCAAAAAAAGCTGCAAAACTATGTACTTAATTTTGTTGCATAAATACTAGACATGAAATTTTAAAGTGCCTTACGTAAATATTTGAAAAATTTAGAAATAAAATTTTTGTTCCTGTGAGAATATGACCATAAACACATATATAAAAATATATAACTTCAGTAAGAATTTTTGTGTAAATATAGACCAGAGACTATGCTATAATTATAATACAAGATGAGCAGTGTCAATAGAGCACTACATAGTGTTATGTTAACGCAGAAGGTAAGATTGATAATATTCTGATCCATGAAGCTCTCTCAAAGAAAACAACATGAGTTCTAAGCAAGCAATCCTGTGAGCAATGCTTCAGAGTTGGTGACAACAAACTGAAACTAGTTCTCTTGGCTTTCCAAAGATGTGTGAAGTGCTTCTATTGTACCAACTCCATAAAAGCTGAGAGTATTTTAACAGGACTATGGGTTCTTTGGTGTCTTGCTGGTGAATAGACACACATGTTGTGTAGTTTCATCTGAGAAGGTGGAAGATAATAGAGCTAAACGATACTTTAGATCTTACATTTTAAAATTTCTTACAGTAGAAGAAATAACATAACTGTTGACTACAATTTTAGGACATGCTGTTATTAGTCTTTGTGTATGGTCAGTGTAATGACTTGAATACCTCTGCTTTCTTTGAAGAAACATTCAAAACAGCAAATAAATAATGTTTCTAATTTGGTGGCATTAAAAAATATCTGTGGCATCTAAATTCTATAAAAAGTTATTCTAAAATAAAGGTTAAAAGTATTTAAATACATTTAAATTTTAATATATAAAATGTGAAATATGTTCTTTATACATACTTTATATTAGGTGTATTTAATCACCTATAATTATTGCAATTTGAGCATGGTGTATTTATTTCTAAATAACAGTCCTTTTAAAAGCTTAAGATGCATCCAATATTTCTGAAATTTTAACACATCTATTTATTCATGACTATAGTTTGTTTGACATTTAGCCTGGCCAGAATCACCAAGAGAAATAAATACAATTTTATTCTGTGAAAAAGTACAAATATTGCAATAACAAACAACATCAAAAATGTGGGATTTTCGCTATATATACTTACATCAAGTATAGGGAGGAAGAAAAGAACAATATATTTAAACATAAAATTTAGCTTCGTTTTATGAAAGGAAAATTTAAAAATTATAATTAATGCATACTTTTTCTGAAACTAAAATATTGCTTTTTGTAATATAAATTATATTCATTTTGACACTTTATCAGATAATTCATTTATTCGAGTTGTACTTATTGAATGTTTCCTTTGGGACAGGCATTAGGGATACAACAATGAACAACATAAACCAAAGCTTTTGCCTTTAAGTAATGTAATTCCTAGTGGCAGAGGTAGAAAATGACTAAAACACATAAAGAAATTACAGTATTTTGATATTGATAATTTATATGGCAAGATCTAAGACAGAAAAGAGGAGGAGTTTATTAGAATGGGTAAGTGATAGTGAGAATTTATTTAAGATGGTCAGGGATGGTGACATTTACTCAAATCTGAAAGAAAGGGGAAGGGTGAGCCTCAGTGTTGGTAGGGAGGACAGGTGTGACGGTCCTGAGGTGGAAGCATGTTTGGGTTGTTAAAGGATTAGCAGGAAGATCATTGTGTCTCTAGTAGGTCATTTTGCTGAGTCTTGAGACCATTTTAAAGACCAATATTGGTTCTTTCTCTGAGATGAGAAAATACTGAAAAGTTTTCAAAGAAGAATGACATTGCCTGATACTTTTTAAAAGTTCACAGGTAGCTACTATGTCAAGTGAAGATGTCAAGCAGGCAAATAGGCATAGATATATAAATATACATGTGCGTATTTAGATATATAGGCTTATAAATATAAAAAACAGATTTATAAATATATGACCAAATTCAGCAGCATAGAGATAGTTGTATCAGTTATTGAATCTATAACTTCTCAGCTTCAAATTCACCTTTCTTCACTCTGTTTGTAATACAGCTCTTTTTTTCTTGGCAAGCTGGTTCCAGGTACAGCTAAGTAGAAGATTCCAGAGGAACACTGAAGAAGTAATGGCTCCTCTTCTTAGCTTTTCTTAGAAGGCCCCTGCAATAAGGCACACAAAAGCACAGAGTAGCTCCCATTGGGTAGCTTCCACTGGCACCCCAAAAGTTGATTTCCCAGAGGGCTCAATGTAGTTTCACTCAATATCATCTCAGGCAGCTGCCCAATACATTCCAAAGTGCAGTATTTCAGTGACCTGTATACCACCCAGCTGGCCATAGCCATACCTTCTTCAAGATTTGGACCTTACACCTGGGGGAAAGAAGTCCTTTTCTAGATTTGTTACTGACTTGGATGTTCTGCTTAGCCCTAGAGATAGTAGCTACCCTTTATAGTTGCATTCCTGTATTCTTTACAGTTCTCTTATCTCCTTAATAGGTAATTACATGTTGTCCATGATAATTATTTAATCTTCCTCTGTTCAAATTTCTACATGGTTCTATCTATCCTACAGATACATGCTGCTACAATGGTATTTAAAGTCACGAATCTAAAAGAAATGTAGAGTATGTTGCAAGAAAAGAAGCTCAATGACCCAAAATGTAAGGTTTGAGCAGAAAACAAAGACTAAGGAATAGAGACTAAGAACAGGTGACAAAAGAGAAGAAAGACCAAGAAGAGATGGGAATCTAAGTGAAAAAACTATTTCAAGGGCAAGTGGGAGTGATCAGTTATATCGATGCAACTGATAAGGACTGAGAATTAACCATTCCATTTCAAAATATGAGAAATTGTGACCTTGACAATAGTTGTTTCCATGACTGCTTGAACATAAAGGCAGATATGCACAGATTCAAGAGAGAATAGAAAAAAAAACTAAAGATTTTAAAAAATAGAGAACTCTCTTAATTAGAGAATTATTATAATATATCAAGTGAAAGGAAATGTATGATCCAAAGAAGGTTGTTAAGGTTGTTATCATTTATAATAGGGGAAATAACAGCATGTCTCATCACTAATGTGAATAATCATTTAGATGGAAAAACTATTGATGCAGGAAAAAGAGACAAGCATTGTTTTCCCAAATAATTTAATGTTTGAAATTATTTGTAATGATCATCCAATAAATTAATGACACACTTAGAATTAGAACTCAGGATTCAACCAAAGCTGTGGTTGCTACAAGAAAATCTTTGAATCAGACATTGTAATGTGAAAGTGATACAAATTATAATTAAACATATATAATTTGACATATAATTAAATACAAAAATTTAAGAACTCAATATTAAAACTTTCTGCTAAAAATAGTTCATTTTGAAAATAGTTTTAAACAATTCAAAATAATTTATGAAAATTTTTATCATAGCTTTAGACATTTGTTCAACTTAACAATCATTAACTTTTGAAGTTCATATAACTATGCATATTATATATGTTCACAAATGTGAAAAAAATGTGCATTTAGGTGTGTGTATATCTAGATAAACAAATAATAACTGATAAACAATATCTGCATTTAGTGTGGCCTTTATCTACTTTAATCATACTATATTATATGCAAATTAAGAAAAGAGCCATAGATAATTCAAGTGGTATAACAAGAAAACTATGTTAATAAGTGTACTTATTATATTTTCTATTACAAGACATTATGAGAATAAAGAGTTAACAATTTTTTTCAGACTAGGTTGCAATGCCTTTTCACACAAAGGCATGATTATGAAACGTGAGACTCCATGACTCTCCTCATGCAAGCTCAGTTGCACAGCATATCTGCCTCTCCTCTGGAGTATCATATTATGTACTATGGACAAAAAGTCATGGAGCTCTGATTAATCCAAACCACAATCCCTTTTGAGCCCCTACTGAGTTCTTCTGTGTTGCTCAGTCCTGATATTTTCAAAATCCCTGTTGTGTGAGGAAAATAGCCAGTAGGACTTAGAATCAACATGAATGGTTTTCTTTGAAGTCATGCATATCTTCCAGAAGAATGTCTTTTTTCCTTGCTGTCTCATATATACTACCAACTGAAACATGGGACACTGACAGAAAATAATAGTGACACTAGATTTCCCCAAGTAAACACCCAAAGAGCATATTAAATTTTTGTTTTCCTTCTGGATGACATAAAGTCTTAGATCCTTCTTTTATATCCTTTATGAAATATGTTAATGCTTTACTTATTGGCAATCTGACTCATTTGATTAATATGCTACAATAAGTACATCATATACTTATAAAGTTTCTAGACAAGAGTAGCTGATCATTTGTAGTTGGCTACTTTCTCTGTTTTTAATCAGCCATTTTTTGCATTAATTACAGGTATTTATACTGATTTATATTAGCCAGTGTCAATACGGCTCAAAGATCCCCTTCGGATTTCTGACATCTTCGTGAGCCCTGAGCCAAACGAGATCATCCATCTGAAAAGTCTGGCTGCTTAGACATCAAAATGTATCTCTACAAACATTAGTCCCCTCCCACTTCACAGAAGCATTCACTACATAAATATGTATAGACTGTAAATGACCTTTTTTCATCTGCATTTGGTTGTGTTGATATTATATTTGGATCTCCAAGTCATGTATTATATATAATATTTTGCACTATAAAATCTGATTTCAGGATGTTTACTATGAAGCACCTTTAGTCTTCTTAAAAAATCATGAATGGCTTCATATGGAATTCAATAATACATTAATTTGCTCACCACATAACTTCTTCACATGCTATATGCTGCAGTATCATTTTTCATATTCACATATGTTTATGAAAATAAACAGTTTCAGATACTTGGATGGCTGATTAGTATGAGTTACACAAAAGAGCCTCTGAAATATATTATTATATAACTTTTAGATTAAAAGATGTGTGTAAATGTTTATGGCTATCTGATATGGGAATTGATCGATCTCACAAGCTTAAACTGCATTATGTTCCACAAAAACAGAACCTTGAGGCAAAGCCATCAATTAGAAATAACAACATTAATCAAAAAGAATCTCCACAATAATTGTAGCTTAATAAGTGTATTGAAGCAAAGCAGTTGGTTAACACTGTATACTCTGCTGAATAAGCAAACCCGTCTTTACATTTGCTTTAACAGAGAATCTTTCCCAAAATAATGGACTCCAATCCCGCTGAGACCTAAGTTCTACCATCAAATCAGCCTTGCTTTTCTGCTGAATATTACAGTTCAACAAGTATTTATGTGCTAGATGCTATGCTGAATCTATGTCTTTCTTTTTCCCTGGGAATAAAAGAAATAGAATAGAAAGATCAGACCAATAAAATTCTTACTTTTATTATTCTAAAGTAAACTAGTCATGTTTTCCAAGCTTGTTATTGAATGACCAAACTTTGTAATTGATGATTAGTCACTGTTAAAAGAACACCTTTTTAATTGGAAAATTATTAGAGAATTATTAAATATTCAACAAGAGCCCATTTGTGCTAGTCTTACTTTTTCAATATAAACATGTCCAGCTACACAGAGCATGAGAAAAGTTAGCCACTGTATTATTACCCATTGTTGATTTTTTTAAATCATGTTTGAGGACTTTATAAAGTATTTCAAGGCTTCCAGATATTTCATGGGTAAAATATGAACATCTAATTTTAGCTTTCTAGTGCTCTATTGCTATAACTAAAAAAATCTCAGGATACTTTGATGCCTAGCCCCCTTGCATTCTCCTTTGATGTCTCTTACCTTCCCATTTCTGAGCAAATTTTGTCCTCTACATACGGTTTCCTTATGCCATGTTTCCAGTAATCAAATATGCCCTTACCACTCTGTATTTTTGCACTGCAAAATATATTTATGTTGTCAGATATTCTTCAGTTAACAGAAGCCAGATATCAACCTAGGCACTTAATATTAAGACCACCTTTGTTTATTCATTGTGGGTGCATGCATATGTATTATATATGAGTGTATCTGTGTATCATATTCTTGCATAAAAAATAAACTCAGGTTAATGTCCCATACATGAAGGGGCTTTAAGCAAATTGAGTAATCGCTACTTTAATAGCTATATTGTAAAGCATAATTACCTAATAACCTAAGTAGAACCCTGTTACGTTGAAGTATCATGCTGAGAAATACTGACCAGGATGGGTTCCTTCTGCCAAATATCTGTCTGTATTATTTATACATGCATATAAATTTCAAGCTGATTATCTTTTACTGAGAGACAGTGATGAGAATAATATAACAAGGAGATTTAAATTAAAACAGATACTTTTCATGACAACAAATGCAAATGTGATCCTAATATGCTAATGGTTATTCCGTAGTAATAGATATCAACTCAAGTCTAGCTTGCACTAGTGTATATATGTAAGATATCTACATTTCCTTCTCTAATAAATAAGATTCCTGAGGGTTGGAATGAAGTCTCATCTGTATTTTATAATTCTTTCATAGAAAGAATTTGCTGCTCAATAAAGAAGTGATTAAGGTAATATAAATAGTGATGTAGCTTAAATCTGATAAGCTGTCAGGCTTCTTATAAAGTGTTCTACTGGGGACAAAACAACCTGGAAAAACAACTCTGACTTTTTTGGACATAAGGATAATCAAGTAACTTTTTAGTAACTTGTGAATCCACAATCATTAACTTACCGAGATTTGCCACCTATAATATCAGAAAATTGATAGTTTCCAAAAATATTGTACACAGTTTCACTGTCCTATTCCTTCTACTTATGTTTCTTTGTGAAAGAATCTATTATAAAATTTTAAAATGAAAAAGAGATGCCATTCTTGTGCCATATATAGGCCCTTGTTTTAAAAAAAAACCTCGATACAATTTAGATTTTTAAGTGTCTTAGAAAAGAAGCTAATATTTATAATTTAGGGTTGCTATCTGATTTTCATTTTGCCATATCTTTCCAAACTAGAATTATACACCAGCATCTTCCTTGAAAATACATAGAAAGTTTTGCTGCAGATGATAGAGTACAATTAGAAAACGTGTTGTGTTGTTAATTCCTAAATGGAAATCTAGTATTAACACTAAGGGTGATTAAGAAAACCGTTCCTTGGATAGAGCCTTATGCCAGGTTACCGGTTATCAGATAACATAGCAAGGAAGGAGATGTAGCAAGGCAAAAAAACACTTTTTAACAAGCAGTTAGCAAACTAAAAAAAAAAAGTTAGGATTTTTATTGTGTTATGTTACTTATAATAACTCAGTGGAATGGTGAATATTTTCCAATTCAAAAACAATTGGAAAGAACAACAAAGCAAAATATACTATTTAAGCATGACAACCAACTTAACTAGGAGGGGAAATTCTCTTCTGTTTGGAAAAATTCTAATTTTCTCATAAAAATAGGTACTATCTGTTCTGTTGAAGAATTCAATTACAAGCACAAGAGGAACAAAACATCAGTCTTAATAATGGATTTCAATCTGGGATGGAAGACAAAAATAGGCACATGTATTAAAATATGTAAATTTCAGCAGTCACATAGTATCATAATATGTTTTTAATGTACTTTGACAACTGGAAACAACCAACATTAACAGAAAATAATAAATGTGGTTAGTCTATGCATCCAGTTGTTAATTTACAAGAGGTGACTATTATATTTCTTGTCATGCATTTATAATGAAATAGCAGCTAAATAAATTAATCTGAAAACAGTAAATAGTGAGCACTGTGATTGGATTTATCATCACTCCAGAACCTAAAAGAAATAAATGGGAAACAGCAAGAAATTTTATATATATATACATATTTCATTAGCACAAAAGAGTTTAATTGAATATGTGGAAAAGTTGCCATAGCTGGGAAGATATATTCTATTTAACCTGTCAATTACAAACTCCATCAGCTTAATGGAACTGATGTTGAGGTTTCCAGGTAGATTGAATGATATTGCTAACTCCATTCAGAAGGAATGGCCAGTATAAAACAGGATTTTCTTAAGAGATAGGGGAATCATACTGACAATTAAATAAACTTTTAATAATGAAAATGTCACAGATATGGAAGTCCTATTAATCATTAATACTTAAATGTAAAGGTAAAAAATGGTAGATTAATTTATAGACCTTCCTTTACCCATTTGGCAACCTTTGATCCACTTTATTTCAGTTGTAATGTTATTCTGTTCTTAAGTGCTACAGAAATTGAATTAACAATAATGATCAAATGATGAGCTTGCATAGATAAAACTAATTTTTAAAGGTGCATTTCTCACTTTCCAGGGATGCCATGGGTACCAGTTGGTAACAATAGTTACTGAAACACTACGTTCTATTTCTATTCATTTGCTTATTCGACCAACCAATATTAACATATGTTTACCAAATGCCAGGCAAAACAGGTATGTTCTGTATATAAAAACTCTATTCAAATCTTTCTTCTTTAGGCAGTTCAATCATTTAAAGAGAGTGTTGAATGCCAATTATCAGTATTTGGGAAAGAGCAGAGATTTGGTCATTGTTTCTTAATACTTATGGGTAAGATGGTTTTAAAAATAATACCTGAATATTGATATAGCAACATGATTCATCCATCATTCTTCTTATATTCATTTATGCTTGTTAGTGCTTACACGTTTAAACATTTCTCAACTGAATTTATCCATTTTGTAAAGAAGAGATATGTATTACAATGTGGAAGTTCTAACTATGAGCACTGCTTTGTATGGAGATACTTTTAAATCACTTGTCAACAAAAATAATGTTTTATATAATTCTAACACAGAAGCCTCAGGTTTTCAGAGCTATAAAGTATTACATAATTTGCTACAACTTGGGAGAGAAATACATTTGGGCTGGTTTACATTTATCCCCCTTCTCTTGGAGGAAGAGGAGTAATCCTGCTCTGCTACTTGTTATTTAAATAACTTTGAGTTCGTGTCTTAATGTCTCAATTTCCTAAATTAAAGTGTAATCTTCTTTTCACAGGAAGTTAGAGGAGTAATTAAAATGGCTGACCCATAGATGGTATTCAATATGATTTTTTTTTTTTTTTTTACTTTGCGTATTTACACTTGGCCAATTTCGAATGCTTTGAAAACCTTCATGTTCCCTAGCAAAAAGAAAGAATATCTGCTCTAGTTGAGATGTGGTCCTCCTTTCCATTGCTGCATCCTCTGCACTTAATCAGTAAATGGAGTGTGACTTGGCTCAGATGGAGACCATAGGGGGAAGCCACTGGAGCAGAATTCTGATGGTTTTAAATCCGCATCTGAACTAGCTCCATGTGCTTAATAGCTTTCCATCCCTCCCTGACCAGCCATATTTCAAAGAAGAGAAAATTCTCTACTCCCTGTCATTTCACTTATTTTATCTCCTTATATTTTTCTCCATCAGCTAAAGACGAATGGATGGTTATCCTCCAATTAAAGGTCACACTCCACCTGGCCTCCCACTCCTCTTACTTCCATAGTCTTTCCTTCTCTAACGGATTTGGTCCAGGATTGCTAAGATATTCTGAAACCTCTACCATCTCCCATCTCCCAAGCAAAACATTTAATTCCTGGGGTCCCACTTAACTACTAATCTATATTTCCACTTCAGATTTACATCCCAACTTGCTGAAAAAGCTCCTTAAATATACAGCCTGTCACCATTTCCTCAATTCCCATTCACCAACCTCAACCTACTCTCCCTGGCTCTTTCCTTCCCAGCAGTGTACTAGGACTGCTTTAGGGGAGATTATTAATAACCTGCATTTTGCTAAATGTAAAGGATGGTGAACCTGACATAGGCCTTTTTGTCCTCATCTTTCCCATCTCTGAGCATTAAAGAACACAGTTGACCCCTAACTCCTTGAAGTGTTCTTCTCCTCAGCTTCCATAACATCAATCTTCTAGTCTTTATATCTCTGATTTTTCTTGCAGTTTATACACAAGTTGTTCTTCTTTCTTGTTTTACCATATGTTTAAATGTCAGTACATAGCTCTTTAACTTCTTCCCAGCTTCATACCTTCTCCCTAAATAATGCCGACCATTTCATAACCCTCAATACCCACCAGTTTGCTAAAGATCCCTTATGTCTCTATCTCAAATACCCATACTGACTTCCAAAACTCATATGGCAAATCACTTTGTGCTCTAAGTTGCCACTGCTCCATTCCTCTTGGTCTTGAAACCATGCCCTCACCTTTCAGTTGGCCTTTCCATAAGTCATGGATTGTAGATCCCCTTTTTCAATAATCTTCCACACAATCATAGATACCATTGTAAGTAACACCATCTCACAATTATAATTTACTCAGGCTGCATTTCTCTGTGCTCAAACTAAGGCTGAACCCTCCATGGCCAGCCTAGCTCCTGGGTGTCAGAATTAGCCACAGCATTGGGCTCTTACTTGCTCAAACATGTGGCTGCTCTGGAATTTCAAAAGCATACTTTCTTTCCAGCAGTCAGCCCCTAAAGTGAACATTAACTAGGAGAGTAGTAAGATTCTCCCTGGTTTGGAACACAGATGCTGTTTTGGTGGGAGTGAGAAAACGTACAGGTTTGGAGGACATCCAGTTGTCATCTACTATATACTCCAGTAGTAATAAAGCATCCAGGCAAAAAAGCTGAGTTGATCGCATGTCTGCTTGACATACATCTTACTTCACATATTTATTTTATACTGTTCTTTTTTTCCTACTTCTACCCAAAATAACTGCATAAAACTTCCAAAGTTATCAAACTTTCTCAGAAAGCACCCTACGTTTTTGAAATAAACCCATGTTTTTAAAGTGGAAGTTAATTCAAAGTTAGCTTATGCTTTTTATTCCTAGAGTGGGATAAGTAAATGTGCAATTGATTTTAATTTAATATTCATGGTGTATTACAGCTGCCAAAAAATATAAGTTGTGTGTGTGTGTGTGTGTGGTGTTTTTTTTAAAGAATGAAAGCACAGCCTAGACCTAACTTTACCCTTAGAATTATTGCCAGAGTTGCAAGGACACTCTTGAATAGTAAAGAACATGTGTTTAGGAAATAACTGTACAAACACATTTTTTAAAGGCTGTGCCTCCACACCACATTCAAAAGCGTCTATGTGCTAGGGAGACTTCAAGCGGAGCTTTTTCTCTAAGTCCGGGGCTACTTCATATAAAAATGCTGCGATGGGCCTGGCGTGGTGGCTTATCCCTGTAATCCCAGCACTTTGGTAGGCTAGGCGGGCAGATCACTTCAACCCAGGAGTTCCAGACCAGTCTGGGCAACATGGCAAAACCTTGTCTCTACCAAAATAAAAAAAGGTAAAAATTACCCAGGCATGGTGGTACGGGTCTGTAGTTTCAGCTACTTGGGAGGCTGAAGTGGGAGAATTGCCTGGGAACCAGGAGGCAGAGGTTGTGGTGAGCCAAGATTGTACCACTGCTCTCCAGCCTGGGTGACAGAGCAAGACTCTGTCTCAGGGGAAAAAAAAAAAAAAAGTGCCTTATACAATCAAGTTTGATAGTTTTATGTCAATTTGCAAAAGATCTAGCACTTTGGTGCCAACTCTATTTAACTTGGTTTTTTAACCTAAACATTTAGAGAGAAAACAAAGCATGTAACAGCTTTCCTTTTGATCTTCAAATTGACAGAAACATCCATTTTCTCAATAAATTAAAGGTGGTTGAGGTCATTTAAAAGCAAGTAAGAAAAATATAAATAACACGGAAGAATAAGTTTATTATGGTGCATTTTGTTTTTATAAATGCTTAGTCCAAAAATGCCAAGCATACTTTGTAAATACTTTACTGTCCCAAAGATGCACCAGATTAAAAAGATTCAAAGGGATGTATAAAGACAGAAAATTTTAGGCCATATTTAAGTAGCTTAGCTTGATAAACAAATCACAGTGGAAGAGGAGTTTGTCAGGTATGTCAAGGATGATCTTATAGCAGTCTATCAGATTTGGACACACCCTATCTGGCAGAAAGGCCACCTTCCTGGTAGCTTGACCTGACCTCTTTAAGCAGGATGAAGCACTATTTCCTCTGTTATTTGGTTCAAATTAACACAAAAATCTCTCACCTTCTTAAGAGAATATATGAAATATTTCTTTCCCTCCTAAACTGATAACTCTGGGAAGGTAGAGAGTTTATATTCTTAAATTGGATGGTTATTAAATGACTAGCGTTTTCACTATATGCATCTTTTATTTGGTTGTACGTGACTGTTCTTGAAGCCTTTGCCGATACGTAGATCATTTTTCCTGACTACTTTATATACCCACAACTATTTTATTTTCTGAGGCCATATGTTAGTTTGTAGACTTTTTTAATGCTTTATCCATGCTGTTACATTACGTATGCCCATAGCAACTTGTTACTCTTAAATCTAGTGTAACGAGTACATGGAAACCACATTGGTATCCCCTGGATTAAAATAAGACTATAGAGATACTTCCTATGCGTCTGCCTGGCTATGACTCTTGGAAAAGGACTTGGTTACATCTGTCTGCACTTCTCAGTGGCCCTCCTTATTGGCCGTTTCTAATATGTCTCAGATTGAATTAATTTCATATTTTATTGAATAAGCATTGGGTTTAGGTTTATTTCATCAGTGAGAATGCTGAGCCGAAGAAAAGATTAGGTCATTTATTTAGGCCTACACAGCTCTTACTGACAGAGCAGAAATCAGACTCAGTTCTGTTTTGTTTTTTTTTTAATATATATTTTTTATTGTACTTTAGTTTCTGGGGTATATGTGCAGATCATGAAGGATTGTTGCATAGGTACATACATGGCAATGTGGTTTGCTGCCTCCATCCACCTGTCACCTTTGTCTGGCATTTCTCCCCATGTTATTCCTCCCCCAACCTCCCCACCCACCACTGTTCCTCCTCTAATCCCCCCCAACAGACCCCAATGTGTGATGCTCCTTTCCCTGTGTCCATGTGTTCTCACTGTTCAACAACCACCTATGAGTGAGAACATGCGATGTTTGATTTTCTGTTCTGGCATCAGTTTGCTGAGAATGATGGTTTCCAGATTCATCCATGTCCTTACAAAGGACATGAACTCATCGTTTTTTATGGCTGCATAGTATTCCATGGTGTATATGAGTCAGTTCTGGTTTTTCATCCCCTGTAATTTTCTTAGAATAGATCACGCAATAATGCCTATCTCCTAATAGAGACTCAGTACTTTTTCCCAGGTATTTTTATATGTAAAGAATAGCAAATGTCCTTTGCTTTTGAAGTGCTATGAAAAAATTAAAAGTATATTTTCTGGAAGCAAAATAGCCAGTATTTACTGAGTGTATTGTCTGTGACAAATTGCATAATGGTATACTTCATCTATTTAGTTTTCTATCTTGTTAGTCTCCTTGAGGAAAAAGCAGGAACAATCCCATTTTAAAGACAAGTAAACTAAGGTTCAGAAATTAAATTAATTATATCATAGTGTTACTTAAATATAAACAGTATACAAACATTTTATAACTAATTTCAAGACATGTGCCTTTATTAATATACAAAAATTTTAAGATACTGAAAGTCATATATACAACACAATGCCATATATTATATTCTAAAAGTCATGTGTTGTAAGTAAATATCACATAAGGAAATAAAAGATTTGTCATAAGTTGGGTTTTGTATATATATTTGTTATTGTTCATGAAAATCCCATCAACAGACAATGCTGGGTATATCCTCAAAGAAAATAAAATGTGGGTGACAGAGACAAATCATCACATAATGATTTTTTTAGGGGGGTTACAGACTCCACCACTCTAATGACAAGTGCATATTCACATGTCTTTTCCAACCAATCATGCTCTGCTGGAGGCAATACAACATTTGAGGCCAAAAAAGATGGGATTGCATGACCTCTTCATTTTAATGTGGTAGAAATTTAGGCAAATTATTTATAATCTGTAAGCTTTACTTTACAATTGGCTAAATGAGAATAATGCCATTCTGTATCACATAACTTAGCCCTAAATATCTACTCAGGCTTAAATTATGTTGAGAAAGTAATCATTTCTTCATATTCCAGAGACAGTGATCTATTTTAATCAGCTTATTTTATTATATGATTCTAGCTGTTTTGTTGTATTATTTTAAAATATTATCTAGCAAAAGCAATGGAATAGACAACACTCAAAACATGGTTGGAAATAATTAATACCCATTTGACTTGCAGTATTAATAGAATTGCAAATAAAATATGCATAAACAGTAAGGAGAAACGAGCATCACCAAGGCTAGCCAAAGATGCTCAAAAACCTCTTATTTCAAATGGGCTAGCATATGTTTATATATTATTTCTTGTCTCAAAATGAGTCTACATATGAAAGAAAATTGCTAAATATGGGTAAAATTTTTAAATTATAGTATTAAAATTAGTAATCCATTAGGTGATTGCATTTGCAAAGTAGGAATCTTTTGAAAATCATTTATAATAGTAATGGTGCTGATTTGGTATTATAAGAACTACACTCATCTGTTTGCTAGAAATCCAGGTGTTCTCTTCTCCCTTTCCTTACTTTTTATTTTCCAGTCTTCCGTTCTCCAAGAACAACATTGTACATATTACAATGTATTGAGATCACTAATACATGGTTATTTGATTTGCTCCTTAGCAAATGGGCAATTGTTCATGCACTGATACTGTCATTTCAGATGTTTAGGCTTGATTAACAAATCAGATTTTCACTTCAGACTGAAAATAAAGGGGAAAGTTGGTATCACTCATTTCACCATCTTCAGGTATTTAACTACTTAGTCATTTTTAAAGGAAAAATCCATTTGTAATTGTCAAGGCTAACATTAGGTTCTATTCACTGCCACCATTTTAAGTGGTTATAAGATGCTTGATCCTGACTCAAAATCCCCAATTAATTTCAATAGCGATTCTGAATATGTATTTAATGCCAGGATCAAGGGTGACGGATTCTGTTCTCATTTCACAGAATCTTCTAGCGTTATCACAGGAATTATTTCCCCCAAGGACAACCACCTAGATAGACTGAAACAATTGTGTGAAGGGTTGCTTTGTATCTACTTCATTTTTAACAACGAATCAAAGACACCTAATTAGATGTGCTATTTTATTATTCCTCAATTTTTGAAAGTAAAGACTTAAAAAGAATTCATCTTTACTTGCTCTAATTATCAAGTCTGGTGTTAGTGCAGATAAAAAATTTGGGTGTTGATTTCCCTGACATTTCAAACTAAAAATTTCAGATTAAAAAAATACTATTAGAAACTTAGTTATTTCTAATAAAATTATGTTAGCACTACTTGATTTGATTGCTTTAGAACTAGAGCTTTGAAACCTGTCACAGGTCTTAAAAATAAAATTGCTTGAGTAGCTGAGGAGAACTGTATTAAAATGCAAATTTCCAGCTGTTAATATTTCTTCAAAAACCAATAATCCCTCAAGGCCACCAATATGTCACAATGCTTAATAGAAAAATATCCCTTAGGCAGAATGGCCTTTCTAAGTTGCCTTTTGATTAAACTTAAAATATTATATGGCAAAAAAATTAATAAAAATAAGGAAATGTAAATGTAAGACTCAACTGAAATGTTGAAATGTCATTGATTATGCAACTAGAAGGAAGAGGGAGTAACACCCATCACTAATTTGTAATACACTCTGTTTAAAGATTAAACAAGTAACAATTGTAATATGAAGTGTATACCTTTTGTAACATAGCTGAATAATTACATATATGTGATGGTGTCTGTGTATGCAAAGCTTCTCAGTTCTGGAACTGGCAAGAAGAATTATTTTGGGAAAATATACTAATTGGACAAAATGACAAAAGCCAGACAAAGGAATTAAATAGCTACGCCTCTAAGATTTCCAGAGGTACTAGAATGCAGGAAATTGAGTTGTGTAAAGACTTTAGCTATTGTTGTAGTGCTTTATGGGATTTGCAATAAATGAGATGTTTTTTAAAATTCAGCCAAATCTCCAAAGATTTCTCTGCATCTATTAAAAAATAACATGAATAATGTAAGCCTATAAATAGATGACATTCTTTAAGATATCTTTGAGTTTCTCCTACTTTGTTACTAAATCAAAGCTTTTATTTTGTTTTTAATAACTTTGAGAAATAATTTGTTTAATTTATGGACCTTCAGTCCAAAAATAGGTAAATGTAAATACCTCTAAAATTCTTCCATTCAAAGTTCTTTCTGTCATATGAACGGCTATTATTTTTGTTCCAAGGTGTTATCCACCTACCAACAAATGGCAACAAGGGTAACTAATTATCTATTTAAGTATGTGTGCTTGTTTGTGTGCATTGATCAAAGAAAATTCACATTATGTACTATGTACTAGACAACCTCACAGGTGCAACTGAATGTAAGTGGTCCCAGATTGCAAATAAATAACAAGTTAGTGTGTGGCATTTCATGCTTTAGATCTTAAATACTGTGATAAATAAAACACCAAATGGTGTTTACAGTTATTAAAAAAAATAAAAACTTTGTATAGGAAACAAACCTCATTTTATTTAATTAATGTTCAACTTTTTCAAATAAACAAGTTTTTCACTTAGTGCTGAATAGATTGATCTTTATGACCTGCTTCTTCTAACTACTCTTCCTTCATATTTTTTAAATGAATTATAGTTGTGTATGCCTTTTAAAGTAAGAAAACTGACAAGAATAATAAATCAGAAATCATACCATATTTGACATTTGTCTAATAAATGACCCTTTAAAAAATCAACTAGAATTAGTATTTGGAATATTCTTAGTTTGCCAAGACTATTTAAATAAAATAAATAGCAAATAAAATAATTTCTTATAATTCTCAATTACTAAGATGAAGAACTTGTGAATATGACAGCTATTGTTTCTCACTACTGTTTAACCTTTAAAAAGTATTAATTTTTTAATGAAACAATATAATAATAAATGCCTGTTTAGGGAATCAGAACAAAAATACCACATATCATATTTACTCTGTAATTACTTAATAAAATTCCAACTTCCCAAACTACTGTGGGGAGCTTCATGGGTTTGGGAGAATCAGGATATTTGTTCAAAATTCCATACCTTTGACCATAAATTTTCATCACTATTTCCAGCAAATTTGAAATAGTTGTTCTGATACTTGACTTCTCCTAGATTTCTGCTAACTATACTTGTCAAAACATTTTTCCATTTCTGATTCAAGAATTTAAAAAAACACTGGAACAATATTTCTGCAAACAATTTCATTTTTTGTGAATCTGAAGTCACCTCTTCATTTTATAGAATAACTTCTAGATTTCACAGAAAATCAGCTTTTATAGTTATGTGCTATCTATAAGAAAATAAATTTAAAATAAAATGACAAGGATGGCTTGGAAATATATTATGGAAAAAGTTATCCCGTGTAAACAGTAATCATAAGAATGCTGGAATATCTTAGCATTGGACAAAGCAGTTCTCAAGGTAAAAAATGTTACACAATATTAAGTGAAACATTACACATTGTTAAAAGGAACAAATCAACTAAAAGATAAACATTCTAAACTTGTATGCATTTAATAACAAAACATACAAAATAAGGAAGCAAAAACTGAAAGAGCACACTACCAAACAACTACCAAAAAAAAAAAAAAAAAAAAAA
>NW_016107352.1:6319751-6421877 GCF_001604975.1 Cebus imitator | reverse complement strand
GCCTCCCAAAGTGCTGGGATTATAGCCTTGAGCCACCGCGCCCGGCCTAGGGAGATTTTTTTAAAAGCCCAACTAGCAACATGAGAAAAGTAAGTTGGAATATTATTCTAGATCTTACTGATATTAAAGGGATTATTAAAAACAAATTTATGCCAATAAACTGACAACATAAAAAATAGATGAATTATTTATAAAATGCAACTACCAAAACTAACTCAAGGTAAAATAGAAAATATTAATAGCTCAGTATCTGTATTAGTTCATTCTCACATTGCTATGAAGAAATACCTGAGAATGGGTAAGTCATATATATCTCCAACTGATTCTATTTCTCTGGTTGGGCCCTGACTGATTCATACCAAAATACTTAAATGTTCTGAGCCTTCACTATATAAAGATGATTTCTGTACTATAAAATTTTTCTTTCATATATTCTCGCAGTGATCACTTGCTGGATCAGTGTTGGTCTAGCACCTAGTAGGTGGTCATTTTTCTATAGTTGGCTTATATCCAATAAGTATTATTTGCATAATTCAAGGTCTGCAGCAGTATCCTGAATGTTTGGAAGTATGTCAAAGACCTTACCTACTCCATACCCCAAAAAAGTGATAGGAAATCTAGAAGAGTGTAATATCACTCAGGCCTAAAGGGTAGAGTTTTTAAGAAAAAGAGTGAAGGATATGAAGGACAGCCAGAATAGTCAGATTATTTGTGATCACAGAACAAGTTTTTGAGTTTTGGTAGCTCTGTCACCAGACTAGAGTGCAGTGGCACCATCTCAGCTCACTGCAACCTCTGCCACCTGGGTTCAAGCAATTCTCCTGCCTCAGCCTCCTGAGTTGCTAGAACTAGAGGCGTGCACTATCACACCCAGCTAATTTTGCATTTTTAGTAGAGACGGGATTTCACCATGTTGACCACGATAGTCTCCAATCTCTTGACTTGTGATCCACCCACCTTGGCCTCCCAAAATGCTGGCAGTAACAGGCGTGAGCCACCACACCAGGCCTCATTCAATATTTTTTAATTGTATCATGAAAACACAAATTGAAAATAGATTAAGGCCCAGTAAAGGTAAGCAAGCTGCTGACACTCAGAAGAGGTATCTTCTTGTAGGTTTTCCAAGAGTAGATAGAATGCAAGTCTCTACCAAACAAACATATTTATTTCAAGATATCTTGGAATAAATCATGGCTAAATAGTTTAGAAATAAGAGAACAAAATTGAATGAGCAAAAAATGTATTTCCGTTTTTCTTTGTAAGCCATGAGCTAACTCAGGTAAGAAGAAAAAATGTAGCTAATTAACTCAGGTAAGGAGAAAATCCATACCTTATTTCTGTCCATGTTTTAGAGCTGCTCAATAATTTGAAGTTTATATCTGTATTTTAGGTTTTGATTTTACTGAGTAGAGTTTTTTTTTCCTCCACATATGATGATGTGTCATCTCCAAATAAAGACTTAAAAAATAAAAGTCCATCTAATCAATTGCCCCAGAGGTCCAAATATCCAACAATACTTCTTTAGTTTATGGTGATAAAAATGGCCCATCAGGGTCTCATCAGTTATCTTTAATATCTGCACAAGCAATTGATTAGATTCTTTATTAAGTGCAGGCTATCATAATGAGTAAGCATATCATATAATCTTCATACAATTTTTATGCCAAAAATACAGCAAATCTTCCCAAAAAGACTTCTAAAATTAAAATGCAATCCACTATGAAAGTTGCCTAATCCTAAAGTTACTTTTAAGCATAGTTTTGTGCTACCAGCTGAGTTGCTGATTTTTTAGCTCTCTGTTTTAAAATATTTCTTTTTTCCTGTTTCTGATCCTCTACCTTGCTGGGCAGCCACATGCCTGGCAGGATTCTTTAGACCTAAACTAATTGGCAAAAATCCTCCTGGGAAGATGAATTTCTAGTATTTTAACATCTCAGAGTATGTCTGTCATCTCGCCTATGTAAGGGCTGCTGGACATAAGCAACCCAGTGTTGTTTGTCAAATGACGCAATTAATATGAAACTACATTGTTACTGTTATATTTTTCCTAGAACCCCCCTGGTGTTTGCACATTAGCATCTGAGTGAATTTCATTATTTTTCTGAGTTTATTATTATATTCACAACGCTTAATCTTTTTTTACATTTAAACTAGAAAATCATTCTTTTATTTTGCAAGTTCTCATGGAGATTATATACTCTCCAAGTCGTATTAAATCCTATAGAAAGGGATAAATTTTGTATTTTCCTAATTAATTCAATTTGCTTATGCATATTTTCTCTGTCTACATGTTGTTCTTTTCTTTTTCCTTCCACGCTTGGTGACACTTCTCTAAAAAGAAATTAGCCCACTGAAAGGATAAATAAAATGTATATTCAAAATAAATGTGTTCCTACACTTACATATAAATGACCTCCTCCCTCATCTCCTCATATCATTGGCTAACATGTAAATCTTGCAAAACAGCTCACAGTTTTGAAGTGTCAAGAAGTTTATAAGGTATGATTATAGAATAATAATGCTCTTCAATCACTATCACTCTAGATTGAGACCAAGACTGACTGAGGGGCTTGACCTCATGATCTCAGTATTATTTAATGTTCTCTTAGTTCTTATTTATTTTCCTTTCTTGCCATTTGTTATATACATTTTTTCCTTGCAGGTCAGGGTTTTATATTCTGATTGTAAAATATTTCAAAGTAAAATTCTATGTATTGATTAATAATTACAAATCTGTATCTGGCATAAATACAATCTACAACTAAGTTCATTATACCAAGTGCTCAACAAGTCAATGCTGCCAGATTTGGTAAGGTGCTCAGATTGATGTGTGTTCAGAAACAAATGCTTATTGCATGAAACTTATTTATAGAACACTAATAACCCAGAAGTGAAATACCTAAAACCAATTTAACCCTTGTTAGACAACAAATAAACTATAATTTATTCACAAGTATCTCAAAATCTTCTCAGTTTATTATGAGACTTTCACAGTGGCTCAATCTTTAAAAATCTCACTTTATACACCATATTCATCATCTTCAAAGTGATTGAAGATTATTATTTAAAATTAAGTTCTTATTAATTTACACCCCCATAACACAGTTCAAATCCCCTCAGCTATGCAGGAGAGCAAATGAATTTTTGATTTCAGATAGAAAGCTTCCAAATAAGATTTTGTTTTATTTCAAATGGAAAAAATTTCATACTCATAGAATGGAAGAATGAATATTATTAATATGACCACATTGCCCAAAGAAATCTACATATTTAATGCAAGTCTCATCAAATTACCAATATCATTCTCCACCCAGTTAGAAAAAACAATCCTAAAATTAATATGCAACCAAAGCAGAGCCTGAATAGCCAAAGCAATCCTAAGCAAAAAGAATAAAGCCAGAGTCTTCACAATACATGACTTCAAACCATACTATGAGGCTATAGTAACCAAAACACCATGGTACTGGTATAGAAACAGATATGTAGATCAATGGAGCATCATAGAGAAGCCAGAAATAAAGCTGCACACCTTACAACCAAGTGACCTGTGACAAAGTCAACAACAAACATACACTGGAGAAAGGACATCCTACTCAATAAACAGTGCTGAGAAACCTGGAGAGCCATATACAGAACAATGAAACTGAACCCTTATCTCTCACCATAAAAAGTTAGCTCAAGATGGATTAAAGACTTAACTATGAGACCTGAAGCTATAAAAATACTAGTATAAAATCTATTTAAAAAAAAAACTCTTCTGGACACTGGTCAAGGCAAAGAATTTATGAGTAAGTGCTTAAAAGAAAATGCAACAAAACAAAAATAGACAAATGGGACTTAATTAGATGAAAAAGCTTTTGCACAGCAAAACAAGTAATTCATAAACAGACAATCTACAAAGTGGGAGATAATATTCATAAATAATGAATTTGCCAAAGGGCCAATATCCAGAATTGACAAGGAATTCAAACAACTCAACATGAACAATAACAAATAACCCCTTTAAAAAAGTAGACAGAAGACATGAACAGACATCTTTCACAGGAAGTTATACAAGCAGCCAGCAAACATGTGAAACTGCATAACATCACTAATCATCAGAGACATTTAAATCAAAACCACAATAAGATACGATCTCATACCAATCAGAGTGGCTATTATTAAAAAGTCAAAAAACAACAGATGTTGGCAAGAATGCAGAGAAAAGGGAATTAGTATAAACTGTTGGTGGGAATATAAATGAGTACAACTTTTATAGCAAACATTATGGAAATTTCTCAAGGAACTAAAAATAGAACTACCCGTTGATCCAGCAACCACGCTACCTGGTATCTACCCAAAGGAAAATACCATTATATCAAAAAGACACATAAACTCATATATTCATTGCAGTACTATTCACAATAGTAAAGTCATGGAATCAACCGAGAGTACACATCAATAGTGGACTGTATAACAAAAATGTGGGTCATACACACCGTGGAATACTACAGAGCCATAGAAAAAGAATGGAACCATGTTTTTGCAGCAACATAGATGGAACTAGAGACCATTTTCCTATGTAAAATAACTCAAAAGCACAAATGCAAAAACCAGGTATCCTCACTTATAAGTGGGAGTTAAACAATGGGTACACATGAACAGAGAGTGAAATAACTGACATTTGAAACTTTGAAATGTAAAGGGAGAGGATCAAGCGATGAACACTACTTCTTGACTACAAAGTACACTATTAGTGTTATGGGTGCACTAAAAGCCTGGACTTCACCACTATGTGTGTAATATAACTACACTTTTACCCCTAAATCCATACAGATACAAAATTCTTTAAATTCAGTTTTAATTTGTAAATCTATCTTTAAAAGTTAATTACTAAGATGAACTGTGATACTCTAGGGCTATAAGATGAATTAGGTTTCAGGTTTCAAGGTCACTTCCAAGAGTATCTATCTATTTATCTATCTATCTATCTATCTATCTATCTATCTATCTATATGTGTGTGTGTGTGTGTGTGTATATATGTATATATATATGTGTATATGTATATGTATCTTATATACACATATATATACATATGTATATATATGCAATATGCACATATAAGTGTATTTTTGCTAAATTAAAGTTATATTTCTACATTATAAGTCTATTTTACAGCTAAGTTTTAGAGATTGACTATAATTTTAAGATGACATAACCATTTCTGGGATTACTTACGTTTACTATCTGAATAAGGATTATAAGAAAGAAAAGAAATTTCTGTTGTGAAAATACAGCAATTTGCAGCTAGAAGAGTCTACTGTTAATTGTAATTTAGATAAACCTGGAAGAGGCTGGTAAATATTGGATATTGCCTAAATGTGATTTTATTCAAAGTAATCTATCATGAAAAATAAAGAGATCATTTCATGATATGATTTTACTGGTGTGACTGTGAAGCAAACATTATAAATCATTTACCCTAGGCTAAGGTCATTAAAAAGAAGAACAAAATCATTGAACTACTGTTGCTTGAGATAGCACTGTTTGAAATTAAGGGATAGCTAGTTCTCTCATTCTTGTCATTTACAGGGAGCTATGCTATTTGAACAAAAAAAAACATTTTTAAAAACACTCTTCATGCAGCAAAGAACTACTGTAATTTAAAAATTGCCACTCACTAATCTTCTGTGAGTATGATATCTTACATCCAATACCGAAGGCTGGCTGCCCAAGAAAAACAAAAAACAGCCTGTACTGTCTGGACATTCTGGCTGATATATTAGTTCATGAGGTTTAATAAAAGTTTCCCCTCAAGTAGCTTAATATTTAAAATCAAATTGCTTCTCAGTAATTGTTTTATAATATAATTAATCAGTCCTTGGAACCTATCCATTTCTCAATGAAGAAAGGAAACGTTACTAAGAAAACAAGCGTTCAGTATTTTTATGTAATTGCTTGGCAAACAATGCTAGCAAGAATGTTCACTACTAAAGCTCACATTTTTAATTTCCCAAGGCTTTGGGTGTATAGCACAAATGGAAGCTAAGGAAAGTGATAATGATTTATCCTGGTGAGTTCTAGTCAAATTGTTTCTTGTTTCTGTGTTCTCTCCTGGAGGGCAGTGAAGACAGTATGAAATAGTAGAAGGAATACCAGGCTGTAAGTTAAGAATCTTGGCGCTAATTGAAATTAGATATGTGGTTACAACACAGTCAAGAAATCTATTGGCGACGTGAGGGTGTACAGTGAATTAGACTAAAACTTCAAGTGGTCTAAGGGTTGAAGGAATAAGATATCCTTTATTTCCTAACAAGATAAGTCACTAAGACTACAAACTTGCCCTAGTATGAGATTTAGTTATATCTGCAGTAATCTAATTTTACATTTCCTCCATATATGTAAGTATGTATCCTACTAAATAAAATTCATTTGAAATGTAACCTGGAAGTGACTGTGAAAGTGACGGATCAATGAATGATACTAAACAAAAGAGACCCAAGAATCACACAGTCCTTAGTGAAGTAAGCCAATTGCCAGACCCTTGAACAAATGCCACCTGCCACCACACCCAGCTAATTTGTGTACTTTTAGTAGAAATGGAGTTTCACCATATTGGCCAGGCTGGTCTTGAATTCCTAACCTCATGATCTGCCCACCTCAGCCTTCCAAAGTGCTGGGATTACAGGCGTGAGCCACCGTACCCGGGCTAGCTTATATTCTAAACTTTCTTTCTCCCACCGTTATACTCAACTTATTAATTACAAAAGAACTGATTTAAGAATGGGAAACGCTCAATGTGTTAATTTACTACTGTATCCCTTCCTTTAGAAATATATTCTGATTTTAATTGGAATTATTTTAAAAGCATCTATCATAAAGCTTTTTCAAGCTTTATGCTTTTTTTCTTTTACTCATTTACTTTTTTCTATAACACTACTATGTGTATGGTTTCAAAAACATTTGACAATCCCAAGAACATGTGCAACAGCATTAAAAGAAGCTATACGATGAATAGATGTGCAGTGAAATTTACAAAAATGTGCACTGACATTTTAGAAGAAGGCCAAATTGTATTTTTAAAGCACAATAACTAAAGAATATTAAATAATCTGAATCTGTTTCTACCTGCGTCACACTTGAACTTCCTTCTTCATTATCTCAAGTGAATTGTTTTGTGAACTTTTGTCAGCCTCACTCAACCTCTGCTAATGTTTTACCGATGTTTTGATTTAATGTAGCAGGTATTTGATGTCTTCTCACATTTTCAAACACCCATTTGAGCCATGTGGGATTTCTTTCTATTACTTTTCCCAGATTGTGTCGGAGTTTGGATAATAAAAAGGAGATAATAGTTTGCTCTTGATCATTGCATTAATAGAAGAAAAAAGTACCACTAAACTACTATATATGTTCACTTTGTATCCTGCTATTTTGATGAATTCATTTAGTTCTAAGAGTATGTTTTGTGTGTGAAATCTTTGGGGTTTTCTACATATATGATGACATCATCTGCAAACAGATCATGGGGACATGGATGAACCTGGAAACCATCATTCTCAGCAAACTGACAGAAGAACAGAAAATCAAACATCTCACTCATAGGTGGCTGTTGAACAATGAGAATACATGGACACAGGGAGGGGAGCATCACACACTGGGGTCCGTTGAGGGGGGCTAAGGGAGAGATAGTGGGAGGGAGGGTGGGGAGGGATAACGTGGTGAGAAATGTCACGTATAGGTGACGCAGGGATGGAGGCAGCAAACCGCCTTGCCATGAATGTACCTGTGCATCAATCTTGCATGATCTGTACATGTACCCCAGAACCTAAAGTACAAAAAAAGACACTAAAGAAATTACCAGTAAATGTGGAGATAAAAGTATTTATGAATTGGGAGATTACATATTGTAAGTTTCCCCAAGTTGATGTACAGGTTCAAAATAACCCAAATGAAAAACTGAGATTTGGGAAAATAAAATGTCAATTCTAAAATTTATGTAGAAATGCAAACTGCCGAGAATAGTCAGCATTATCTTAAGGAAATGTTGGTGAACTTACACAGTTAGATATCAGGACTTAAACTAGTATACAATAATGAAAGTATTGAGGTGCTGTCACAAGGATAGTTGCATGGTTTGGAGGAATACAAGAGAGTCTGGAACAGTACTATGCAAAAGGAGATGTATAATTTATTATAAAGCAGATGCTACAGTGCAGTGGAGGATGAATATTTTTTTCGATAAACAATCATGTTTAACTGTAAATGCATAACAAAGGTGGTCTGCTCACTCATACCTTACACAAAAATCAATTGCATGTGGGTTGCTACTCTAAGTAGGAAATATAAAATCAAATAACTTCTAGATGACAGAAAATAAAATCTTCATAAATTTAGGATAGTTAAAATTTTCTGAGATAAAATAGCACTGGATAAAGTAGAAATAAATAACCAAATGATTAACTACATTAAAATTAAGAATTTCTGTTCAACCAAAGATTCCATTAAAGGAGAAAAAAATCAGACAGAAGACAATTGTAACACATTTAATGGATAAAAGTCATGAGAACATATAAAATGCTGACATATCAATAAGAAAAAGACATAATTTATTAGAAAAATGAGAAAAGATAGAAAAAAAATGGGTTATGTCAAGAAAGAGGATACACAAATGGCCAACAGATACATGCACAGGTTTTCAACTTCATCAGTTATCTGGGAAATGAAAACTTAAAGCATTTAAAAATGGAATCACACACATTTTAACAAAGGCTAAAGTTAAAGGACTGCCAATACTACATGAGAAAAAAAATATGGAGCATCTGGACTACAGAAGTAAGTGCAAGAACTTTGGAAACTCATGGGTAGTATTCAGAAAATGTAGATTTACACATTTAAACCCAGCAATGCCACTCTTAGAAATGCATCATACGTGTACAAAAATACATAAAAATATTCAAAGCAGCATTACTCATAATCTATAACACTGGAAACAACCTGAGTTTATCAACTATAGAATGAATATAAAAATTATATTTGTACCATATGTAATATTATAAAGCAATGAAAATGAACTAATTCCTGCTAGATGAAATAACAATAAATATAGTAATTCACAAACAATAAAATATGTAAACCCAAATGAAATTTATAATCATAAACATAAAAACGTAACATAATGTTTTTAAATATAAATTAGGTAAAATAGGCCAGACTCAAAAAAGTAAGAATGAAGTGCCTCTCCTACTATAAATTTTTTAAATAAGCAAAGCTAACCTATGGTATTGGTAGTTAGGATGGTGATTTCCTCTGGAAATGTGAAAAGGGGTAGTGATTGAATGGGAGCATCAAAAGGCAAACCAATTTCATTTCTTGACTTGGTAGTGGCAACATGCTGTTTTTACTATGTGATTATTCTTTGAGCTGCTACACTTATAATTTATGCATTTTATACTTTAGTAAAAACTTATAAAAGATCCAGAAACAACAGCAGAAATAATTACATAATAAAAATGCTGGAAATAAAATTGAGAAAATCACCCAGAAAGTTGAAAAAAAAAGATGGACAACAGACAAAAATAGGTAAGGAAATAAGAATAACAATTCAAAAGGTTCAACCTCTCAGGATTTCATAAAGGAAGAAAAAAAGGAAAAAGAGCAATGTGTCTTTAATATTCAAAGAAGAAAGTTTCACAGAAGTGAAGGGTGGGAAAATGTAATTTATTGTCTGGCATTTAGCACAATAAATGAAAACAAAGTTATTTTAGGTCTCATCACTATAAAATTTCAGAAGATGAACGATAAAGAAAATATTGTAAAGGACTTCACGGGAACAAAAACTATATACAAAATTTGAAGGATAAAATAGGTTTATGCTTCCGAATAACAACCCATTAAGTCATATCTCACAACTCTTCATGCAGGCAAAGTTATCAGGAATAAAATAAATATTATTTTAAACATAGAAAATCCCATGTCCTTTTTTAGAGAAACTAAAGAAAGATGTGCAGCCAGTACTAAATGAAGGTGTATACCAGCAAAAAGAAAAGCCCTGAACAGGACACACGCGCTCCAACCAGGAGGGTGTTACAGGGAAGTTCCAGATGACAAGATTTCAGAAACTAGGGAGCATCCAAGCTCACACTAGAACAGAAAGATAGATAAACTCCAAAGGAATATTTCCAAGAAGAAGAGAGTGGAAATAGTTTTACTATATTTGAATTTTAATAAATTATTTTATAATTTTAATAACAATTTTGGTAAAATGATGACAGAAACATAAAGAAGAAACAGCAATTATAAATTATAGGAAATCTGAACCAAAAACCAAATAAAACCTATAATATTTGCACAGCAAACAATATTTACACAACTATAATGTGAATGTTGAGTATTTATTTAACAACTGGAGGGATAAGCAGTAGACGTAGAGCCATCTTTAACTTATAATAGTAAATCAATTTAACATCTAAATTTGATGACAAAAATGTGTAAATGTAAGCACATCATTCGCATATATAAAGTGATAAATTTGTATAGGAGTCTTGTAAATATTGATGACTGAGCCAAGTATGTATTTTCCTAAGTCATATACATGCGTTAGTTTGACATAAACAGGAATAATTTATAAGTAAAGCATTGTCCCTATGCTCAAGTGTATTACAATTTTGCTTATATGTAGGAAGACTTACCTTCACAACATTTAAAATCTCTTCAATGCGAGTAATATTTAACACCACCAAATATCACAGATTCTTCCAAGTATGCATTTAGAAAACTTCAGAAACTGGTTTTATCTCTGAGATGGTGAACTTGCAATTCATAGCAGTTCCCTCCAGATGGTGGCAGTGTCTTGCTTTCTGCTTATACAGGTATGGCAATGTAAATACATACCTTGTTCCCGAACTTAGAATAGTTCTTCTATTCACTTTAGTGAATGTAGAATTTTGATTTCCATTTATTATGGAGCAATTAGGATTCAGATGTCACACATTGGTAAGCCAGTGACAGAAGTTTTGAAAAATTTCCTGTTACGTTATATCCACACCCTCACCCCACTGCCCTTTCTCCACCTGATAAGGTTTGGCTGTGTCCCCACCGCAATCTCAAATTGTAGCTCTCATAATCTCCACATGTCATAAGAGGGGACCCAGGGGGAGGTAACTGAACCACGTGGGCAGGTTTTTGCCATGCTGTTCTCATGATAGTAAATATATGAGATTTGATGGTTTTCATCTCATGAGTTCTGGTGCTTTTATGAAGGACAGTTTCCCTGCAGACACTCTCTTGCCTCTTTTGCCTGCCATCATGTAAGGCACGCCTTTGCTCCTCAGCCTTCACCATGATTGTGAGATCTCCTCAGCCATATCAAACTGTGAGTCAATTAAACCTCTTTCCTTTATAAATTGCCCAGTCCCAGGTATATCTTTATTAGCAGCATGAGAACAGACTAATTCACTTCCCTCACCCCATGAACTCTCTTCATGTGTTTACCTGATCTACCTGATCTCTAAAAATAATTGCTTTTAGTATTCCTAAATATCTAAAATTAATCCTAAATATAATCTCTTATCTGCCTCCCATACCGCCATTAATGCTACTTGATGGCGGGGTCTGTCCTATATCATTACCTTTATCAAGCTAGGTTTCACAATCATTATTGCTCTAAAGTTAGAGGCATAAGTGTGCCATTTATATCTTCCAATTACGTTTGCTTTTTGTATTCAGTACAAAGGAAGGGGAATCCCTGAATGCAGCTTCTTGCTCTCAAGATTACTAATCTATCCTTTCTTCAATGCTTCCCCCATTTTATTTTACTGCTTATATTTATTTAAATTCTGATTTGCAAGAACTATAAACATAATTTTTCTATAGATGTGAGGAATTTGTGATTCCTATGTACTGAAATAATACTGTAATCAAAATATTATTCATTTTCAATAGAAAAACTAAATTAAGGCAGTCAAAATACACTGTTTGAATCTCTAGATTCACTTTTAGTGTCATAAGTGTCTTCCTATGTGGTTTAATAACCCATGTAAGCATTTTTTCTAGCCACAAATGCAGACATGAAAGTCAACAGCATTGCTGTCTACCAGAAATATCGGTGAGGATGGAAATGTTCTATATATGCAGTGTCCAATGTACTAGTGTGTTCAGGAGAGGAAAATGCTGCATATGCGATCTTACTTTTGGAGCACTGCAATGTGCATTACAGAGTAAGCGCTCTGAGAAGGCCTGCATGAGAGAAACTGGTTTATTAAACCCATCACTTTCCAAACATATTTAGCCAAGAAATGCCCCATGTGATTTAATACCTCTTGGAACTTTTTATCCAAGGAATGATTTTTCAAAATGCAACTGGAAAGTTGGTCTAGTAAATCAATAGTTTTGATATAAAATAAGTTCAGAAAATAATCTAAAAACACTAATCAGATAGCACACAGGCTCTAATGTCAGACTGGGTTGAAATCCTGGCTCCATGACCTCTAATGACTATGTCACTTTGGGAAAGTTGCCTAAAAACTCAGTACTTCAACTTCCTCATCTGCAACATATGTATAAAACAACAAAGAGCCCCTACTCACAACATTATTTTGAATATAAATGTTATAATATACAAAGTACTTAGAACCATTCCTGACATATTAACGTTCTCAATAAACACTAGTTCTGATCATAATGCGCTGTTCTTTTTGCAAGGTTTTATTGTTTATCATTGACTGGTATTAATGTCCATAAAAAAAAACAAAATTATGTCAGCACGATGATGCCAAAATCAATGACAGTGCTATGATCATTCACTCCACTTTTGCTATAACCACTTGATACAGGCAATGAGCTAGAACGTGAAATATGGAAAAGGACAAATTAGCAGTCACAGAAATGGGAAAAGTTTAGAAACTTCTCCTATAGAAGTCTTTAAAATGATGCCTATCAAGGTTTGACCTAGAATTGTAACTAGGTTTTCTTAATCTAGTTTTTACATTTGTGAGGGTACATAGAGCAATTATTTCAATGTAGATAGAGAAAATCAAAGTAAATAGCCAAATAGCCATCTGATGAGATACCATTACCCCCTCTTCATCTACACTTCAACCTCACATTATATTTGTCCCATTCTACTCATAACTGTCATCTTCTCATAGCCATTTGCCTCCTAAACCACAGGCAAGAAAAGTAATTAATAATGTCCTTTAAACATATTTTTAATATTTCCCACATCGTATTTTAGATGCTACAGCTTCTTGGCTTAACATCTCTATTCAATTCTGTTAATATTGTGAATTTAAGTGTTAGATCAACAATACAGCTATTCCTATCTGTCGTCATCTTGGAAAGCAGACATTTGTAGGTATTATGACTACAGAAGTGATCAAAACAACATTTTAATAAAGGAGGCTCCTTTACAATAGCTTCTCTCTCAAGGCAAATATTTCCATGTAACCACCATTTCTAAATATTTTTTATTTCTTGAGGTCCAAAACAAAATTATGACTTTCCTACTTACAAAGACCGTACTTTGTTTCCTTGAATATATGTTTAGTTATGATTTAGAAATAAGGACTCTTATGAACATAGAAATGCTAGAGCTATAGGAGCTTCTAAGTGCAAAAACCCACAAGGCCAACGTATACTCATCATATGATGACATTCAATGGAGCATTCATTCTGGGCAAGTTTTAGAAGCATTAAAGTTTATTACTGATAGTCCTCTAATTGGGCTTCATCCAAAAATCTAGATGCTGTCTCCCCTGACTTGGCATTCTATGGCTACTTCCCAGCCCCCTAAGGTTTCCACCTCCCACTTATGGGAATTCAGCCAGTCTGGCAGGAAAAACTCGGCTAAGGGTCTAGCGTACTAGCAGATCTGATTGATATGTTTGCCCTAGGTAAGCCAAGCCAGCAGAAGGCAATATAAAAATCTGTGCCATGAATATGAGAAGGACAGCAGCAGGATAAGTTCATTCTCAATCTACAAGTATAAGGTAAGGTCATAAATAAAATGGCAAACCACAAAGATGGAATCCAGTGAAAAAGAAATTTAGTGAGATGATACATCATTTATTTAGTAAATTCAATCATAGTAATGGGAGGAAATTAAATTATGTCCTAAGCCTCCCTTCCAAATACTGGGAAATACAAAATTTAGACCTTAGAGAACATGTGGTTTATCATCCTTACAGATGAGAAAATTCTGCAAAAGCTCAAATGCAGTGCTCAAGTGCATATGGCCGAGTCACTAGTAATTCCCAATTAGATCTCAGGTTTAAGTCTCAGTATGGACTTCTTCTATTGTAAAATATTTTTTGCAGTCTTCTATAAATAATGCTCTTCCCTATCACTTTTGGATAATTGAACTAAAAGAAATGACTCACATCAGGCGAGGATAGAAGAATAGTAAGATATTGGTAGGTAGAAGAAACTTTGCTATATCCTATAAATCATTTCATTTATGCAACTCCGTCTGGGCCAAGAGCCAGCCCTGACTTTGCAGCTTCTGTTATCAGTGTTTTCTCTAAGTAGCAGAATGGGGAGGTGAAAGGAAAAGAAATAACCTGATTTCCTAGCACTTTGCTCTAGACCTGGGGCTGGCAAAGTTTTTCTGTAAAAAGCTGGATAGTATATATTTTAGGCTTTGTGTGGGATAAACAGTTACTATTGTAACATGAAAGCAGCTGTAGGCCTTATATGTAAAGACATGAATGCAGCTGTGTTCCAATAAAATTTTGCTTATAGACACTGAAATTTGAATTCTATATAATGTTCATGTGTCACAAAGATTATTCTTTTGATTTTTTTCAACTATTTAAAACTGTAAAAGTAATTATTAGCTCTCATGCCATACAAAAACAGGTGGTGAGCTGAAGTTTGTCAACCTCTGCTTTAGAGGAACATGCAGATGCAGATGGAAATGATAGAGGGCACAACTGCAACATAAAATGTGCTTACAAAAAAGTGTTTCTGGGTTCAATATTATAATGCCCACCCAGCTATGTCCTTTATAATAGCAATAGCTATCCCTCAGATATGTTTCTTAATTTCCTTTAGAGAAAACTTTTCCAGTCTTTATGTATTTCTAGAAACTTCTTGATGCCAGAACCTGTCTTTTCTCTCTGTTGCACTTTGAGCTAGATGCTCCACAACCACAATCCTTGTTATTAAGCATGTCAAGTGCAGTTTCTGCAGTCAAATGGGTGCTTTTCTTCTCCTGCCTACACTTACCCTAAATGACACCATATTATACCAATCAGAAGTGTAACAAAAGGTTTCAGTTCTTTCCAAATCTGAAAGAATGATCTGTGGCAAATATGAAATGCCCTTACAAAGCCAAGCAGGGTAATTTTTTAAAAATGTAATGAGTTTCAGGTTCATGAAATGTGATATTGACAACAGCAGAAATGAATTGCTCCTATTTAACTGCCGCCCAGCTCAGAAGAGATGAGTATCGGCCATGCTCCAACAATGCAGCAGATGCTGGACCCTGAGAGACACACTCTATTAAGACCAAAGTGCTATTAAGGAGACAGACTTATACAGTAAAGTTGGAATGGGTGGAGGAGAGGAATAATGCTTCAATCTATACATCTCAGGGACTTGACAGCACTTGGCTTCTTAAAAATCTGTCTAAGTAAAGTTATTAAGTGACTGAGAAATGTACCATTGGCAGCCAACCTGGGACAACAATGGAAAATGGATAGCCAATAGACAAGACAGACAAGTAAAAGGACCAGGAAAGATGCTTGCTCACAGATTCTGAGAGGTAATAAACACTGCAAATGGGATTTGGGCTGCATCTTTCAGCACTAAGAAATAGCAGATTCTGAACAGAAATTAAATAGCTGCATTATCACCTGCTAGTTCCTCAATATGGTTGTGTTAGAAGATCTGAGTTCTGTTGGGAAACCGTCTGAAATTTACTAGTGTTAATAAATGTGCTGAACAAAGTCAAAATAAAAATACCAAAACAAGATTCAATGGAAGCTCACTTTCATGAATTGCAGGAGACAATTAAGACTAAGAAGAGTAGTACAGTGTGTGCCTTACTTCCCTATTTCTGAGGCTTCATCCAATGCTGAAACAAATCTGATTAACATAATCAAGCACAAAATTAGTAGTTTATAAATGGATAATGTAAGGCAGGGGGTTTGACAATTTTACTTCTGTCTCTTAGTCTGTTATGTTGAAGTATTACCCATAACAAAGCATACATTTTTAATTTGCTACAATCTAAAGTGCCAAATATATGTATCTTCCCTTATGGAAGAGATGAGTGGAAAAATTTGCATAAGAAAATTGAGGCTTATTTCAGAGGCCTTATATAATAAACTAAAAAGCAAATCAGAGGCACCATGATAGAGGTAAATAGCATTAGAGAAATACTGAGGAATTCTGGGTTCAAACCTCGACTCTACCACTAACTAGATGCATGAATTTTAGGAACTCCGTTTTCCTCTCACTTTCTTCATCCGCAAAATTAATAGATGAAAATTTGAAGAACTCTTCCAACTCTAACGTTTTGTGACTCAAGATATTCTTATAGTGACTATTGTAACTAAATGTTAGAAAATTATAGGTAACAAGTTTTATAGAACTTAAAAGTCTTATTCTTGAGTAAACATGAGAAAATAATGGATTATTTTGGTTATGTTAATGTTTGCAAAAATTAAAGGTCTGAAATGAAGTTTGAAGGAAAGCATAAGATATACCGCATCATATCCCACAGATGTGTCTTCACTGGCCTGATTGTATAGGCCCACAATATTACTTAATTTTTTATTAATTTCCAATTTTTAGACATACAGAGATTTTTTTTTAAAAAAAGATACCAGATCCAGGAACATTACGTCTTTATTCCTACATGGCAGCAGTGAACTAAGAAATGACATTCTCCTGAGATAGTGAATGAAGTCCTCCATTCATCATCATCCTCTACTACAGATACTGAAGCCCAGTGTCAGCTGCATTTATTATCACACTTGCACTGTCAGTTTTCTTAAAGTAAAGGGAAATGGCAAAATATTTGTTGGACCCATGTCTCTGTCAAAATTTAAAAAGAAGAGAAAACTTCTACCAAGAGGACCAGCACATTCAACTAAACTGGAGGAATACATACACCTTCTGAAAAGTGCATTATCACTACATACAAAACCTGCAAACAAAACGATGCAGAAAATTCAGTTTAGGTAATTAAGGACACCATTATATGATAGTCTCCACCTACTTCATTCATATATTCTACCTGCTTAGTTTTTGTTGGCATTTAATTTTGAAAACTTGGTCTGAAGAGAGCAACAATGGTTTGGATGAAGAAAACTCAATGGATAAACAAGCCATTGAACTTCTGTAACAGTCTTCTCTGAAAAATCACAGCTGAGTTTTATTTCTCAGCATTTTATACAACTCTGTGGATTTAAACAATATAGTTTCAAATGTAAATACAGAAGCACTCAAAGAACTCTCTCCCTAAACTTCTGTAAATATTACATGACAGCATATTTAACTTCATGAGGAGGGATTTCTGTTAACTAAATTAGATGCATACATGGAGTAACATATATTCCCTCTGTTGGATGAGTCAGGAGCTCCAGGATACTTATATATGAAGGAGGCTAGACTAGAATAATTCTAAGGACTATATTATTAGAAAAGTGAAGGGGAAGAGCTCATTTACTTTTCAATGCATTTCTGAAAGTTAATCCTCAAAGACAGGAAGAGTTGCTACATGCGTCTGACCATAGCAAGTGCTCCCTGTCTTACAGATAAAGAATCTACCTGGAAACACTAATTCAGGTCTGATATAGGACCTCTGTGTCTCTTAGGTTGTAAAAGCTGCCCAAGCGATTTTGATCATCCAGTTTTGGTAATAACAAGTATTTATGTTGTTATTCACATGAATAAAATACATAAATGTTCACATTAAGTTTCTTAATAATTATTCAGACATAGAATCTTAGTAAGAATCCCCCTTCAACATGTCTAACAAAACCTATTCCATTGATTATAGTAAAAGAATCCCTTGAAACTCATTTTTAATTATGACTTGTAGAAAAGTTGAATCTTATAAAGTGCTTCTTTTGTTTCTAGTAAATGGCTTTACCCCCAACCAAAGTAAAGCATTACAATAATTATAATGTAATTGTAGTAGAAATAGTAGCCAAAACAGCAAGTAAAAATAATATAGCGATCCTTTGATGCTTAATGTATGTCACATACAAACTTGAACAATGCATAGATTTTCATCTTTGCTAACCTTCACAATAACCCAGTGAGACTGACATTATCTTTCTCATTTTTTAGACAAGGAAACTGAGGCTCAAGGACATTAAATAACTTGTAATTCGGCTAGCAAGGAACAGATGGATTCTGTTTCTGTGATGCCCAATTCCATACTGTTGATTGCTTCCCTAAGCACTTCTGACTATAAAAGAAACTCACATCCTTCCACATCTAACTTAGTAAGAGGGAGTAAGGGAGTAGCATAGCACTGGGGAGATTCAGGCTCATTGATTTCTATCCCCTATCTCCCCTCCTTGATACAATTATCCCATCACCCATGCTGCCTGAGTGAGTAGTTTCTCCAGGCTGTCAAACAATGCAGTAACAAGCAGTCTGTCACAGAACTCTCTTCTTGAATAAAAAATTAACAGAAAATTATGAGAACTTGCTTTTTTCATTTCATTTTAAAGTCCAGGTTCATTTTAAGTTATTGACTATTTTTCCCCTACCAGCAGTATTGAAAAATACTAAGTAGCCCATGAGTACCCAGAAGAAAAAAGGACTAAAAATCCTTATCCAGTTTTGCTTTATTTTATTCTCTTCTTTGATTTGTAATGCACTGCAATTTCATCTACAATTTACACTCTTATTTTTATAGCAGATCAATTAAAGATAACTGGACAAATGCTTTCCTATATTCTGAAAGTCAATTTTAACACTACTTGTAGATGGGACTTGAATCTTACCAAAAATTCTCTCTGTCTCATCTTCCTTTTACTTATGGGGCGTTTCAGGTGTTGTAAATCAAATAAGTGGTATTTAAAATATACATGGACTTTGGTTTATCAGGTTTCTATCATGCAAACAAAGTAAGATAATAACAAAACTGAAAAACATGAGTCAAAGAACTCAAATTTTGGTAACTCCTTGACATCAAATCAAACCTGAATTGAATATTAGACAAAAGCTATCAAATAGGTTTGGATAACTTAAACATCAAAGAAAAACATCTTCCAGTTTCCAAATATATCTGAAATGTGAGAAGAATCACAACTAAACTCATTAAGAACAATGTGGTACCATTTGATATACCTGTCCTGATAACTGATGACTTTCTGTCAAATTGTGACATAAAAAAAGATTAAGACAGGAAAGTTAGGAATGGTTGTATGAAGTTAAAAGACATACTTCGAAGTGTTGCTTGTGCATCTGTAAAACCCCAAGTAGATTGTGGAAATATGTATAAATTTATATATATATATATATATATATATATATGTATATATACACACACACACATATATATACACACACACATATGTATATATATATATATCCGAAAGACTATTCTGCAATATATTGTAAAACTCAACTGTGCACACCTTTTGACCCAGAATTCCCTAGTAAGAAATTTCTCCTTAGAAAATTCTTACCCTCACACAGATAAGTCAAGGATGACCATCTCAGTTTTATTCAGAATGCATCAGATGTCCAACAATAGGAGACTGATTACGTAAATTGTGATACATCCTTATAATGGAATACAGAAACTAGATTAAAATTATATTGCATATACATAAATATAAGATATATTAATGTCATGCATTGCAGGTATGGGCACAAGAAGCCTTGTATAGTGTTGTTTTTCTAACTCACCCTGTCTCTATGCCCCATTTAACAATGAGGCAAAAACCTCACCTTAATTATATTTTCCAATAGGACATCCTATTCCCTAACAATACACATGTCTCCAGTTTACAAGGCTGAAACTGCTATTCCTTCTTCTGCTATGCTTTGTTCTAGCCTCTACTTTGTGAAGCATGAGAACCCCTGAGAGCCTGGTGGTCTGAAAGGCCAAGTACAGCAAACCCTGAATCAGCCTTTAACGCTCCACACAAGGTCATAGCTCACAATAACCATGACAACCTGAACCCATCTCAGGCCCCATGTCCCAACCTCTGGGCAAGTAGGCCAGGTTCTGAAACTTCCAAATCAACCACCCTTCTTCTTTGCCTAATTTTGGGGGAGAACCCTGGGGCAGACACTGGCTCTGCCCATATCTCTCAGACCTTTCATGTTCTCCAGTGAACTACATGCATGAGGGATTTTTTTTTTTTTCTCCCAGAACCAGGGAAGAACTTTTTCCTATGTACCAGGCTGGAGATTCCATAGAATTATTACCACTCTTCCACTAGAAAAGGGCTCAACTTACTGGAGTTGGTATAGGTATCCCAGCTCCACCACCACTCAGAGGATGAGGGTAGGTGGTGATAATTTGAGTCAGATGCTTTGCACCACTTTAGTTTCTGCACAGGATTGAGCTCCAGTCACCCCTATGGGTGTAGGCTGGGTAATGCATGTTTTATTTGTCTCCTTTCTGTCCCTGCATCATTTCCCCGCTTCCTCGTTTGTATTACCTGTACTTCCCAAGTGAATCTCTGGCACTCAAATCCTTTGTTCAGTGTCTGCTTCTTGGACTAGCCTAAACTACATAATTTTCTTTTTCCTTTTAGATCTGGACACTTCAGCCTCTTCAACTCTCAGAAACAGTCCCTCTCAATGGATGAAGACAAAGCAAATTTTCTTTGTGACCAGGAAATATCAAGGTCCCCAAAGATGATCTGAGGCAGGAGAACTCAGCCTCAGGACACAACAGCCCCAGTTCCTTTCTTGTAGTTTTAAGGAAAATATACTTCTCTCTGTACTTATTATTTTTGTTTGTTTGTTTGTTTTCTCTAGCCAAAGAGGAAAAAACCAAAGACAGATGTCTTCCCTCATATGGAAAAATACTATTCTATCATACTTTGGCATAAATATCTCATTTTTATTTTTACTGTGCTAATTTTTATATTCATATACAGCATAGATATTTTTGGGAAAAAATGCCAGCTAGCCATATATGAAACAAATTACTCCAAATTTTAGTGACTTGAAACCATATTTTTTAATTCTCATAATTCTCCTGGTGTGGGTTGATTTGTCTGGTAACTACATTCAGAGATCAGACAAATCTGAGTGGACTAATGGCGTAGACGCATTCATTTGTCCAGTACTTAGCGGGCTCCTTTTGAAAGAGTTTCTCTAGAATGTATAACTAGGAGTAGAATTACTGGATTGCTTGTTATCTGTACTTTCATTTACATTAGATATCGCCAAATTGTGTTCCATTAACGTGGCACCAATTTATGCTGACATAGGGTATGAGAGTTGCTGTTTTTTACCTCATGATCACCTCAACATTTGCAATGTCATTCCAAATGACGACATCATCAGCATTTGATACTATAATTCTTTTTGATTGGCATTGAAAAAGTATTTCATTGATGTGCTATTTGCATTTTCCTGTTTACTATTAAGAACATATACTATTTCATATTTTGTGTATATGTGGGTATGGGTGTGTTTCTGGTTTTCCTTTTTTAATTTTAATTTTTTTGTATATACTTATACGGTGTGATATTTTGATATGCATATCTAGTGAAATGATTAAATAAAGTTAATATATTTATCACATTACTATCATTTTTGGTGATGAGAACAATTTTAATCTACTTGGCAATTTTTGAGTATATAATATCATATTATTGATATTCATCATCATGCTCTATAATAGATCATTGGAACTTATTCCTTCTAACTGGAAATTTGTACCCTTTATTGAACACCCAGGTTTACTTTACTTTGAATTGTCTTTTTATACCTTTTGCTCATTTCTCTTTGGGGTTGTCTCTTGTGGAATATAAGAATTTTCATATATTCTAAGTCTTGATTTTTTGAGAATCTTATGCATTGTAAATATTTTTTCTAGCCTGTGGCTTATCTTTTAAATTTGCGTATATACCATTTTGGGGGGCTCAAATGTAAGCTATTCCATTTGTAATAAATTATTCATGTCTTTGTGTTTTTTTCTTTCCTTTTTATATTTATTGAGGTTGGGTAATCTGAGGCATTAATCTTAAGTGTAGTATTTAAAATGATACCAAAACTCATTTCTACAGAATAACAAGCACAATAAAGTGATTATCCTTTTCAGTTTTAAAAACATAAATTTATTCATAAGCTTTATCTTTCCTCCTTGATGATTCACACATTTTGGAAATTGCTTTCTCTGGTAAAAGTGAGAATTTTGTTGGGACTGATGTCAAGCTAATTTTTATTGAGGAACTTCTTCCTTTTTTATAACACATATTTCAATATTTCTAATAAAACTGCCTGGTGTATTGACTCAACTCTAGAGGTCATAGAGTCAACTACTAAAGCACTTTCTATTAAATAGGGATGAATAATTTTTTGCTCAATAACATTTATGATTATAGAGCTAAGATAATACTCGGAACTTGTGTGAAGACCTGTGCTAATCAGCTGCAGCCCGTGATGAAATAGCCTGGCCTCTGGTACACTGCTGGCTAAGCTCAGCAACAAAAAGGGAAAGTTTTCCTCTGAAAGCAACAAGTGTTACCCCCAAAAGAAGCAAATAAAGAGAAATATGTTTTTAAAGAGCTATCAAAATCTGAGTCAATGAAAACTTTTTTACTCTCCTACTCCAAGTCTCATAAAAATGTTTAATATGACAAAATCTAAGTAAAAATAATGAATGTAAAACATCCTTAAAATGCTCATGCACTTTGATTTATATTAGGAAGATACTCTATGGGAAAAACAGACTGTTGTTGCCAATGACAGGAACTCATTCTTTTTTTGTGACTAAAAATTAAGATGAACTCATGGAGATAGAAAATAGAATGATGGTTGTCAGGTGCTGGGAAGGGTAATGGGTGGGGAAGGGAATTGGAGATGGTTAATGTGGGTACAAAAACAGAAAGAATGAATTAGATCTAGTATTTAATAGCATAACAGAGTGACTGCAGTCAACAATATTATGCATGTTAAAATAACTAAAAGTATAATTGGATTGTTTGTAATACAAAGAAAGGATCAAAACTGGAGGTGATGGTTGAATATCCATCATTTTCCCTGGTGTGATTATCATGCATTGTATAAAAATATTTCATGCATCCCATAAATACATACAGCTACTATGTACCCATGAAATTTGAAAATAAAACAAAAATATAGTATGTAACAATATGTAGGTAATTTTTATAGACATTAACATATAGAAAATATATACTTACCAAGTAAGTGTTCGTATTTACTTTTGTAAATGGTTGTAATGGTCACTCATGTGTCCAATCTTCCGACTTTCCTGGTCCACATTGGAAGAATTGGGTTGGGCCATGCATAAAATACAATAACACTAATGATAGCCGATGAGCCAGAAAAAAAAATGATACACAAAAATATCTCATAATGGTTTTAAAAAGTTTACAAAATTTTGTTGGGTCACATTCAAAGCCGTCTCGGGCCACATGTGACCTGTGGTCTGCTGGTTGGACAAGCTCGTTACATCCTAACTGTGATTCTGGGTTCTGAGAAGAACTCAGGTAGATTTTAGGTCAGTTCTTTCTGCCTCTGTGTTTAAAGCACCCAGTTTCATATTACAATTTTTATAGTGCAAATGAGCAGATGATACACATCAAAATTGTCCAAGAACTCATAGGAAAATTAGCAACTAATCTACCCTTGCACAAAAATCTCCAATCTGAAGAAAAGATGTAACCTATTGACTGTTATGGGATGTCAGTCTTAAAGTAAACGGAAGGCAATAGCCAGAATCTCCATGATTCTTGAAGTCTATTAAGGATACAGATGATAAACACACAAAAATGAATAACTGTGTAATAAATCAGGTTATGATGTGTATTGTGTGGGAGGAAGGAAGCAGAATAAGACAATGATTAGTGATGAAATTAGAGTAAAAGTTAGGGAAAGTGCTGTTATATGAGAAGTATCTCTGATAAAATAAAACTTGAGCACACACAAATTTGAAGTAGATTTGAGACATCAATGAATTACTAGATCATCTGATGCTAGCTGGCATCATTTTCCCGTAAAGTTTCCCAAGATTCTGCAAGCCATATGATTATGGTATATGATTACATGGGTGGGCTCTGTTATCAGTATCACTTCATAAAATTTAACATTAAAGATTTATAAACATGCCACTTATGATAGCACACCAAAACAAAATGAAATATGTTAAAAGGAGTAACTGTAGTTAACAAAATAATTATATGAGACTAATGACATGGAAATACTTCCAATTCTATTCAATAATTTTATGAGAATATTTAATGATGCAGAAATATTTCCAAATATATTCAATGAGAAAGAGTTCATAAATATATGAACAGTGATAGTCTGCATTTATTTATATTAGTACATATGGAAAATTGTATGGAAAGCTATGCCAGATTTTTAATAGTGTTATCTTTCAGGAAGAAATCATGAGTGCTATGCTTTTTATTTTCTTTTGCTTTTGATTTATTACTTTTTGTTAAAATAAAATTTTATTGTAAAATAAATGGCAGAAATTAATAAAAAAACAAACCAAAAAAGTAAAGCCTAAAATTGTGTTTCTAGATTGTAAGAAAAATGTAGATTTAAGTGATATTTTGATAATGACTTTGACTAAGGGATTTTTTTTTCCAATGCTAAGGGAAGAATGCTGTCGGTCAAATATGCCCATAGATTGAAGCTGGGTTTTTATCACATTCTTTGCCTTATTTTATCTCATTCTGTAACCTTCAAATTACTTTCATTTATTTACATATCAATGAAGTTTATATGTTCAAACTTTGTGTGCTTATATATGAACTTTATATAAGTTTACATGTTCATATGGGGGCATTGTCATTTACTTTGCAACTCCTAAGATACTCTGATTAAGCTGAACATTAATAGATGATGACATGCAAAAACTGTTTAATGCAAAAGTGACATTTTACCCATGTCTTATTATGTGTTCTCCGAGAAGCAGACTGTCAGACAAAGATTTTAGTGCAAGCAGCTTATTTTGGAAAGGGTCTAAAGAAATGAGTTGGGGAGAGGGAGCGGGAAGGGAAGGGAACAGAGGATGAGCTATCCAGCAAATTGCCACCACAAATAAAAAGGTCTTACCGAAACTAGGAACAAGAGCCTGTGGTATTAACACATCGATTTCTCCCCATAACTTATTGAGGGCTGCTTCAGTGGTTTCTAGTTTTCTGCATTTCTGGTGCCCTTTGAAAAGATAAGAGTGAGGAGATGAGAGGCTATTTATCATGTCTATTGCACTCTTCTTCATTATGCATTCTTTGAAGGTTCTTTAAAGGCTATGTCTGTAAACATAGAAATAGAAAAAATGCCAAGTTGATAAGGAATATGGGGTAAAATATATAGATTATTTTACAGTATTCTTAGAATAAGAATTATGCCTATGATATACTTTGTCATGGGAAAAATGACACTGAGTCAGAAAAAAAATCCCAATGGACTTCTTACACTATTCTAAGATATTTATACCTTATCCTAAATGCAATTGGAGGCCACTGCAAGATTGAAGAATTTCTGAAGAGTTTTCTGATGTAGAACTGGAAGAAAAATGGGAGAGAAGAAAGGGAAGCAGCAGATTAGGATCCCAGAGATGATAGCTTACATAGACAGTGATACAATGAGAAGAGAATATATATATGAATATATCTGAAAAATATTTGGGAGGCAGAAAAACTAGGATGAAAAATTTTACAAGAACAAAAATAACTTCCAAATGTTTTCCTTTACGTGCTGGATGAAGTAAAAGTAAATGACAGAAGCAATCAAGAGCAATATCTTCACTGGTCTGAAATCAAGATTCTTTATAGCTACTGCTGCACATTATGGTATTTTGTACACTAGATGCATAAAATTATTATTTAAATTGAAGCATGTAATTCAATTATAAAATTGAAGGAGGGAGTGGTAAAGGGAATTAAATATTCATTAGGAAGCATTTCCCACCAACCACTTGTTCATGCTTAGATCAAACAGATATAATAATTTCTTGTTAAATTCATCACTTTTCATTAGAAGAGTAATTGTAGTTGGTAAAAGGTAATGGTTACAGTGTGTTACACAATTAACAGTGTGAAATGAACTAAAATATGCTCTCTATAGATGATTTTCTTGGAACACTAGATACTGAGTTTAGGATTTATAAATGTAGGATTTTTCTAAACATTATTTTTTAAAATAAAAGTCATTTATATTTCAGCAGAAAACTAATGTTGTCATTTAGACATTATATTTTGCCAAGAATTAAGGGAAAAAAGTTCAAGTTTTTAAAAATAACCATGATGTCTATATATAAGACCAGAGGAAATACCTTAGATCTATGTTGCTAATTTCAGCCCTAGAGCTCATCTTTGTTTTCTCTTTTAATTTTGTTTGTTTGTTTGTTTATAAAGGCAACATGAGTTCATTTGGAATATAAGGAAACTAAAAGTTAACAGTTAGAAAAAAATATATGCATAATTTTTATTAAAATATATAACTTTCTAATCTTTTTGGGGTCATGTTTTATAAATGTTCTAGTACATCTGTAAATATATGTACGTGTATTGTATTTTTAATATACTTTATTTTGGTAAAATTTATATACAAGAGACTGCACTGATTTTAAGTGTAGAGTTTGATAATTTTGCAAATATATTTTCCAGTCAAACCACCACCACAATTAAGATAAAGAACATTTTAATACTCAAAAAAAGATTCCTTATGACTCTCACTCTTACACATTAAGCTCTTGATAACCTGATCTTTTTCAGTCATCATATATGTAATTTGTTTTGTCTAGATTATTGGATAAATAAAACCATGCAGTATAAACAGTGTATATGCCTTCTTTTCCATAGAATACTTTGATATTTATCCATGTTTTTGCATGTATTAGCAGTACTTTTTAAATTAACATTTTATTATATGCGTAGAGCAAAACTTGTACATGGTTTCTCCTGTTGGAAAACCTTAGGGGTTTTCCAGTTTGGGGTTATTGAGAGTAAAGCTAAAATGAGGATATGTGGAGGTGTGTTTCGGTACTCTTGGGTATACAATCAGAATTGGAATTGCCCCAGTTATTGAAGTGTGAGTTTAATTTTTAAAAATGACAAATTGATTTTAAAAGAGATTATGCTATTCATATTCCCAAAAGCAACATATGAGAGCTGCAACTTGATCTTTAATCTTTTTAATTTTAGACAATCTAACATGTGTACAGTGGAATCATGTGGCAATTTCCATTTGCATATGACAAAGAATGTTGAACATCTTTAATGTGCATGTTGGTCTTCATATATTTTCTCTGATGAAGAATTTGATAAAATATTTGCCCATTTTTTTTGTCTTTGAGTTGTAAGACGGTCTTTATATATTCTGGATACAAGTCTTTTATGAAATGAATGTATTACAAATATTCTCAGTCTGTGGTTTTAATTTTGTCGGAGCATAATTTGAAACTGTTTTCTCCTTAACATTTGTGTTGTGTCCTATCTAAAAAATTACTGCCTGCAACATTTATCTCCTCTACAGTCTTCTGTAAGAGTTATCGTTAACAGATTAGCTCTATAATCCATTTTGAGTTAATGGATTTAACTTTTATAAAATAAAATTTTGTTTTCTTTTCACGTGGATATGAAATTCTTTTAGTGCCATGTTTGCAAGTTATTTTTCCCTATTGAACAATATTGACATATTTCTCAAAAATTAGTTGAGTATATGCTGGATTTATAACTATATTGATCTGTATACTTAACATTATATGAAACCTGTCTTCATTATTACAGCCTTGCACTAAGCCTCTAAATATTTTGTCAGAATTTTTTGGATACTCCAGATCATTTGCCTCATTCATATACATTTTTAAATCAACTTAGCAATTTTTACAAAAGCATATTAGGATCTTGTTATGGCTTGAATGTGTTCCCTGAAGAATTCAGTATTGCCAACCTGATAGTATTAAGAGATGGAGTTTTTTTGTTTTGGTTTGGTTTGGTTTTTTTTTAGCTGCTTTTATACATCCTTTTTAAGTTCTGGGATCCATGTGAAGAATGTGCAGATTTGTTACATAGGTATACCTGTGCCATGGTGGTTTGCTGTACCCATCAACCCATCATCTACGTTAGGTATTTCCCCTAATGCTATCCCCCTCCTTGCCCCCTACCCCCAACAGGCCCAGTGTGTGATGTTCCTCTCCCTGTGTCCATGTGTTCTCATTGTTCAACTCCCACTTGTGAATGAGAACATGCAGTGTTTGATTTTCTGTTCCTATGTCAGTTTGCTGAGAATGATGGTTTCCAGCTTCATCCATGTCTCTGCAAAGGACATGAACTCATCGTTTTTTATAGCTGTGTAGTATTCCGTGGTGTATGTATGCCACATTTTCTTTATCCAGCCTATCACTGATGGGCATTTGGGTTGGTTCCAAATCTTTACTATTGTGAACACTGCTGCAGTAAACATGTTTGTGCATGTGTCTTTATAGTGAAATGATTTACTATCCTTTCGGTACATACCCAGTAATAGGATTGCTGGGTCAAATGGTATCTCTGGTTCTAGAACCTTGAGGAATCACCAGTTCTGTCTTCCACAATGGTTGAACTAATTTACACTTACACCAACAGTGTAAAAGTGTTCCTATTTCTTAAGGTGGCACTTTTTAAGAGGTGAATAGAGCATGAGGACTCCTTCTCCCTTAATGGAATTTAAGTTCTTACAAGCTAATTCACTCTTCTGCCACATGCAGACACGGTGTTTACCCCCTCTGGAGGATACAGCCCTGACCAGACCACCACACCTGCCAAAATACATTTGTTTTTATGAATTACCCAGTCTCAGGTATTTCGTCATAGCAGCACAAACAGACTAAGACTGAAATTACATTGAGTCTATTGATCAATTTGTGGATAATTGACAGCTTGATAATGAGTCATTTCTTCAATGAACATGATATGTCTCCATTTATTTAAGTATTTTTAAAATAGTTCTAAATAATTTACAGATTTGAATGTGCAGAATTTTCACAAACGTTAAACATTAAATATTTCATGCTTTTGGAGCCTATTAAAAAAGATATTTTAAACTTATTTACCTGTTGTTCATTTTTAGCATATAGACCAATGATTTTTCATATTGACTTTTCTGTGACCTAATTTTGATTAATTCTAAGAAATTCCTTAGAATTTGTTGTGTATACAATTGAAATAAAAATTCTCACTCTATTTCTGATATTTGACAACTCATGGCTTTTAAGCTCCACCCCTTTCTCTTCTCCTTCTACCCAACATCTGGGCAAACTGATAAGAAAGCCCAGATTCCTTTTATCTGAGAATTATTAGATTCCGTTTTATCTTATATTTATAATCTTTTAGTGCCAGCAAGTATGCAAGAACTCTCAACCCACTCTTACTAACCACCGTAAAACCCCAACTCAATCTATTTTCTTTGCTTTCTCAAGTCATCTTCTTTTCTTTTTCTTCTTTTTTCTTTCTTTCTTTTTTTTTTTTTTTTTTTTTTTTTTTTTTTTTTTTTTTTTTTTTTTTTTTTTTTTTTTTTTTTTTNTTTTTTTTGAGACAAAGTCACTCTGTCACCCAGGCTAGAGTGCAGTGGTGCAATCTCAACTCACTGCAACACCTCTTATGTTCAAGAAATTCTCCTGTCTCAGCCTCCAGAGTAGCTATGATTACAGGCACATGCCACCATGCCCAGCAACTTTTTGCATTTTTAGTAGGAATGGGGCTTCACCACGTTGGCCAGGCTGGTCTCAAACTCATGACTTCAGGTGATCCACTCACCTCAGCCTTTAATAGCTCTGGGTTTACAGGAGACAGCCACCACTCCCAACCTCAAGCCATTTTCATACCTGGTTAAAAGATCATTGTGCTATCCCTAGAAAACTTCATTCTGTGAGTAGGAAGTCTTCTTATACATTTTCAGTATAATTATGGGGTCATCTGTCGCAACAACTAAAACATAATTGGGTGAGGGATCTATTCTGCTTCTGTAGAGTGATTATAACAATTATGTTGTCTCAATAAAGAGAAATTAACTTTTTTCTTTCCTTGTGTTCATTTTTATTCTCTACTGAACCAATGCAGTCACCTAAATATTATGTATCATGGTGCATTGCAGTGATGAAAGTGGACATTCTTGTTTTGTTACCAATATTAGGGGAGAAGGAAGAAGCTTTTCTTCATATTGTAAGCTTTTATTTATACCTTTTATCAGGTTGAAAATATTTTCTTCTATTTCTAATTTTGGTATTTTATTCTAAATAAATGTTTTGTCAAAAGCTTTTTCTCCATCTGTTTAAATGATAACATTGATTTTCTATTTTAATCTCTTAATATGGTATCATATTTGGCTTTGCATAGTTTCTGATGAGAAAAATGTTTTGGTCAATGATAAACTGCATATACCACCGTGGTTTCATAAGGTTATAATACTGTATTTTTATTGTACCTTTTGTATGTTTAGATATACAAATACTATTATTTTACAATTACCTATAGTATTCAATACAACATATTGTAAAGGTTTGTAGTATAGAAGCAATAAGATGAACCATATAGCCTAGGTGTGTAGTAGGTTATGCCAATTAGGTTTGTGTAAGTACACCTACGGTGTTTGCACAACGATGAAATCACCTAATGAGACATTTCTCAGAATGCCTTCTGTTATTAAGCAACTCATGACTGTATTCACTCCTTTGCAATATGTGTATCTCTTTTCTCTGGCTGATTTTTAACATCTTTATTACTGGTTTTCAGCTGTTTGATTTTAATATACTGTATGTGTGCATAATGTTTGGGTTTATTAAACTTTCTGGGTCTGTCAAACTTTCTTCATCAAATTTTGAATGTTTCAGGCCCTTATTTACTAAAATACTTTTTTTTTTTTCTATTTTCCTTCTGTGACTCCAATTTCACATATGTTAAAAAACATAGTGTCTCCCAGGTCACTGAGGTTCTGTTTGTTATGGTTCAGTATTTTTACTCTCTGTGTTTCACCTTAGTTGGTTTTTGATGCTTCATTTTAATACTTACTGGTCTTTTATCATGCAGTGTGTACACTGTTAACGCCACCCAGTAAATTTTTAATTTTGGACATTGTATTTTTCATCTCTAGAAGTTCTAACTCTCTTTTTTATCTGTATTTTCATTTTTGAAATGTTTGTGTATATTGACCATAACTTTTTTTAATGTTCTTGTCCATCATTTTAGTATTTTTTTTTACAACTGTTTATGTTTACTGATTTTTTTTCTCATTTAGGGTCTATTTCTATCTTCATATGCCTATTCATTTCTGATTAAACAACCCCCTTCTCCTCAAATCAGGAAGACTTAGACTCTTCATGGATTTTCCTTTCTCGCATGGCCATCTAGAAATTGCCTCCAGGCAGTACGTCTGGTCAAGAGCTTGGCCCACACTGTGTTTCCTTTCTCTCAGGGATCTTGGTCCTGCACTGCCTGCTGTCCAGCACCTGAAATGGTGGTTTCATTTTAGTTTCATTTTTCTGATTGTTTGTGTGTAGAGAGTAATTCCACACCAGTTATTTCAGAAGCAAAAGTTCACATTTCTTTTAATAAAGACTTAGCATTATATATAAATACGTTAAATTCAGCACATGTAGTAAATATGTTTGTCTGGTACACGAGTTACTATTTTAACTTGGCTACAAGTAAGAGAAAACCCAAACTGTAGTGATTTAACCAAAAATGATTCTTTTTTCACACAAGATCAGAGATATATGGTGCAATTCTGACATGGCGGGCCCGTGGTGCTCAAGATATAGTCTCTTTAGAAAGTGACACCAGTCTTATTCTTGCCATCTTGTGGAGGCAAAATGGTTGCACCACTGTCACACATGCATCCCTGTTACAGGAAATGAAGGGAGAAAACAGATTGGAGATGCTAGCTGAATCTGCTCACACCTGGCAACTTCTTCTCACAACTCAACAATCCAAGTTATTTTATACATTTACCCTTTGAGATAAAGAAAAGCTGGGAAATGTAGTTTTTGTTTTAACTGGAACATTGCAAACATTCACAAATCACAAAGAAGCAAATGAAAGTGAGACTCAATGTTCTAAAACATTTGCAATAGGTAAATTGTAACTCACAATGTGGAAAATTATAATATTTATATTATAAAATATCCTTCATTTATTGCTATTCTACATGTGGATGCCATCTCAGTCCTAGCGTCATTATTAAGAGGTCAACAAGTACAAGTAGTTTACATAAACTTATCAATTATTGAGAAATGTGAATTCACAGAAGTGAGGGAAAGGTCTAGATTTTCTGGGATTTTTCTTCTCATATAAATAATAGAAATTTTCCAACTTTCATAATTATTTAACTTGGAGTGTGATATCATTGACAGTGCGAAATAACACATTTTATTATCATTAGGTGAATAAATGAAGATATCAAAAAATATATCATACCATCTTAAAACTCTCAGGCAAACTAACATACAAGAGTATAAATTTTATATGATATATACCAAATTGCACAAATATAAATCATCAAATCAGTGAACCATTGAAGCTGGCAGTTTCTAAGTGGCTTAGCAATGCAAGCAGTTACTGACTATTCAAATATAGACACCAAATTCACTGATATATGTCAGGTCTTTAAAGCTTCCATAAGCTCTTTCTTGCTGACAACTGTGTTCAGTATTTGTAGTGAAAACTTCAGTGGTGTAAGAGTGCATAAAAATCCAGAGACTAAAATTCTGCAGTCAGATACCATTGCAATGAACATTCTAATATCAGAAAAAAAAATATGGAATGGAAATTAAGTAATTGAAACAATTACAACCAGATTTTCTTATCCAGGCCCAGAAATGAAAGCCAATACAAATAATTTAATAATTACTATAAACTCTTCTACATCCTACGCTAATTTCTTGCAAAAGTCTGAGAAAGTTGCAGGACTGCCTCGTAATACCTCGCATGTTTCCAGGCAGCTGAAGTAAAATGCCTCAAATCTTAATTGAGGGACCATACAGAGGCTCCAGAAATGCTATTTGTAATACTAAAGAAATGCTCAACTACAAATGAAATATGTTGAATTCCTCCTGAAAATTCAGACTGAGCACTAATGCTCATAGTGGGTCAAATGACGTCGCTTGTGTATATTTTGATGTACACTCAGCGTCACATCCTTTGGTCTGATACACCTACTTAAAATTGTTGAGCATACATTGAATATATTTTTGGTCTCTGTCCTTCTTTGGTGGTTCAGCTTCATTAATATTTACTGCCATTTTTAAAATTCAGAGTGCTAGTTTTAAGGAGAAATGGTCTGTATGGGAGTAATTTGTCATCTAGTATATGTATCTGCACAGTTAGAACCCACTGTTTTAAGAGATATTATTGTATTTATAGTTGGGATTTGAGAGTTTAATTCTAGTTGAGGTGAAGCCTTAAGGTTGCCTTTTTATGCGTTTACAATAAGAGGGAGATGACCATGAAACATACCGTTCGAATTGCTTAGTGAACACATGAATGAAACAATGATTCTCTAATTTTGTATTTAAGAAGTTATTTCCACAGACATCTGTTTATACTGACTGGTTTCATGAAACATGTTTCCCGGAATTTAGGAAATTTTGGCTTTGAAGTAATAAATGTCTAACTTATTTAATTGTATATTGTTAGGAATTTTCCAATTACAAAGTCAGTACCTGCTTTGTAATACCTTTGGTAATTACCCTTAGCTTGATACATCACGTCCTTTCTGGTCTGGTTTCTGCCTACTTCTCCAAGCTCTTAACACTTCTTCTTCACATTAAGCTATTGTCAATGTCATGGTTCCCTCACATGACTGAGTCTTTGATTGCTGTGTCATCTTTCTGAAACACTTCTCTTACCCACCTGAGCCAATAAACGCCTATTTACTGTCTATTGACCTCTTTTAATATTCAGATCAGGTTTTATGAAGTCTTTTCTAATCTGCCTATGGCCTATCTTAATCACATCCTTCTTTGTGTTTTGCTTGCCACTCAAGAAATTCCCCAATTAAATGAATAAATACAAAATTAAATCATAATTATGAGATAACAGCAACTTAATACATTAAAAGAAGCTTTTAGTTCAAGTAAATTGGATTTTTTTAAATGTGCATGCCTCCTGGGAAAATAGTGACCTTCACCAATTTTTCAAGTATTTGAATATATTTGATAAGACAGAACTATGATTTGTACTATAGAGATTCAAATACCCCAAAATATGTGAATGATTTAGTAAATTTTATGTCCTTTAATGTATAAGTAAATGTGATGTGTCCACTTAACAATAAGTTTAATATTATCCTATAGTGTGGTACTGCTTTTCACATGGCATTAACATAATATTTAGAGGATTCCACTTTATGTTTATTCCAAAACTACCTGTCAGATAGTGAATATCTTCTGTTTAATTGATAGGAATGAAGATCTGTAACTGTAACCACCAACAAATTTCACTAGAATATTTTCCTATTCCTGCTCAAAATCTTACTGCATTATCTCCATTAACTCATTTTCTGATTGAGTCTTAAGCCATTATTGAATTTTATTAGGAGACCCCTCCATTCTTAAAAATACACTCATTTGTTATATTGTCTGGATATGGTTTTGGTTCTCTCTTAAGAAAGCTCATTTACAGAAATAAGGGATTATTTCATTGGTTGTGAATAAAGTGAGAAAAGCCATAGAAACACTTTCAGAAAGTAAGACAGCACTGGAAATAAGAGACTAACAACGTGGGTCTCTCCATGTGCCTCTGCAGAGCATGTCCTGGTTTAACACCAGATGGATAAAACTGGACAGAATGGCAGATGAAAGGGGAATTCCCCAGTGGAAGAACTGCTTCCACACTCTCACACTGCCAGGTGTACTGAAGACAGAAGAGATCAGAACTTGTTAATGGAACAAGCCAAAAAATTCAGAAATTTGCAAATTGAACAGGTGAAAATGTAACTGGTGCTAATTGAAAGCTAATTATCATCAGCTAGCAATTGGCAACCAGGTGTTCTAAGTCACCTAAAAGGCAAAGCAGAGAAGACTCTGAAGATACTTTTGGCACAGATGAGATCAATACGTTTCCTGAGTGAGTCCTCAGTATAGGAAGATTAGTCTGTTTATTTTTGCTGTCTTGGTGTGCCTAGGGACTAACCATGAAAGAGTGAGAATTGCAAAGTAAAGTAATTATGAATAGTGTATAGAAAAGCACGTTATGTTTTTCAAAATTGGACTTTTCCAAGTGGGTAAAAGCAGAAATATAGTAACCATCAAACTCACGTCTATTGACTGTAGGCAATTCTGAGAGGACACAGGCTTTACTCTTTAAGCAGCACTAAACACAAAAAATGCTAACCAACCAACAAACATGCACAGGTCTATTGACACATTATATATTCTTATAAGGCATGTTTACCTATTCAGATCAATTGGGTAATGTGTTCAGTGTCATAAAGCTGGTAGGCAGTAAATTCAAAATTATAATTCAAATTGACTGATCCCAATTGTTATACCATCCTGTTTTTGATGGAAAACATTATCATGCCTAAAAAACAACAGGTTTCTATTTTTCTCCTATAAATTTCTCATCTCTCTAATAATTTCAATTCGTAGTGATTTCAAAGGTTTATATTCAAGTTTGGCATGTATATAGAAAAGCCCATACATCACAAGTACTGCTCAATAGAACAGATCTATCTAACTCTATCCACTCGCTAAATAGATTTCTACTAGCAATTCAGAAATTCTTGCACGTTCCCCTCAGACCCTATTCCTCCTCACAATAGTAACCTGTAGCCACACTCTTATCCCAAGGGATTTATCTTGCCAGGGACTGAACTGTATATAAATGGAATAGTACCAGTTTTTATGCTTTTGTATCAGACTTTTTTCACTAAATATCATGCCCTTGTGATTTATTCTTGCTATTATTTTATGAGAAATACTTTTATATTCATGACTATATAGTATTCCATTACACTAATTATCACAATGTATTCTTCCATTCTACCTTTAATGAACATTGCGGTGGATTATTGATTTGCTCTATTACTGTTAATGCTATAAACTATTTTTTAAATGAAAGCATGTATGCATTTCTGGTGATTAAACAGTCAGCAATGACAATATTGAGTCACAGGGTTTGTTTGGATATAGCTTTACCAAATACCATCAAACAGTTCTGCAACGTTGTTGTATCAATTTACATTCTCACCACCAATCTATGAGTTTCTTTGCTCTACAATCTTCCCAATCACGAATAATAACCAGCATGTAGTAACAACCATCCATTCTGGTGGATGTGCAGTTGTAGTTCATGAATTTAATTTGCATTCCTCCAAGGTCTAATGAGATCAAGCACCCTTTTATATGTTATTTTAGCCATTTGAATATTCTCTTTTGTAATGTATCTCCTTAAGTAGAAAGTATTTTTGTTAGATTTTCTGTCTTTTTAAATTGACTTGTAGGAGTCTATTATATATTCTAGATACAAGTACCTAAACCAGAATATTGCGATGATATTTTTTAACTCTATGAATTGTCCTTCATTGATTAGTATTGTATACAGTCTGTGAACCAATTTAAATAGAACTAACATTTGTACAATATGGAAACTTCCAATCCAAGAATATATTGATAAATCCTTCCATTTTATTGAGTTTGGCATAATGTGATAATGTCTTCCCAACTCACAGAAAAACTTATCAGAATCCCACAATTAAGTATATTTTCTTATCTTTTATGTGTATACTCTTTATCAGACTAAGGAAGTTCTTTTCTATTTCCAACTTTACAAAAGTGAAATTGGATAAAGAATTTTAACATAGATTACACTTTTACTGTGTTGAATCTATCAATTAATTTTCAAAAGTGTACATTCCTCAATATGCTATTCATTTCATATGCCAATGGATTTGGTTTGCTAATGTCATGTTAAGGGTTTTAATATGCATGTTTATAATGAATTTGTTCTATCATTCTTCTTTCTCATATGGTGCCTGTCAGATTTTATCATCAAGATTATGCTGATATTTTGGTGTTTCCCTTTTCAATGTTTAAAGAGTTTGTAAAGGAATGATGTTACTTGTTTCTAAAAATTGCCAAAACAGTTATTTCACCAGTAAAGCTATTTGAGTCTAAATTTTTTCTTTGTGGGAAGCTTTAAAATTATGCCTAAAGCTTAATATATTTGCTATTTACTATTTTGTTAGTTTTGAATATTTTTTAATAGTCTGCCTGTCACCCCTACATTTTTAAACTCAATAACAGTGTTGTTAATATTATTTTATTAGCCTTTAAAAGTCTGTCGAATATCTAATTTTATTACTTTTCTCATTACTGAAATTTATAATTCATACTGCTTTTTTCTCTCTCTCCCTGTCCTTTTTTTCCTCCATCTATCTTACTAAAAGTTTATTAATTTTTTAAATCTTTGTTGAGAACTATTTATTGGCTTTTATGACCCTCTCTATTTTATTCCTGCTTACCATTTCATTGATCTTTGTCACTGTTTTTATTATTTTAATTCTTTTAATTTCTTTAGATTTATTGCACTGTTCTTTTAACAACTTATTGAGAGCAATACTTATTTTTAATTTTGTTTCTAATATATTTAGGGTCATAAACTTCTCTCTGAGTACTGATTTGCTTTATGCCACAAGATTTTAAATAGTATCTTTTCATTATCTTTCAATTAAAATCTTTTTATTCCATTGTGATTTAATTATTTAGTCATTAGATTTTTAAAAGAATTCCTTAATTTTCAATTATTTATTATTTCTTGCTTAATTTCACTGTCATAAATAATCTACAATATTTCTAGAGATGTACTAAAGCTTGCTTTATGCAGCAGCATATGGTCAATTTTTAAAATGTTCCATGGACACCTGAAAAGATTTTGTGATCTGCAATGTTAGCAGTATAACACCTATGTTATGTATGTATATTTGTGTATTTATATATACATTTCTTACTGCATTTTTAAATCTACACACTTAATTTTTGTCTGTTCTACCATTTGAGAGAAATTCATCTAAATCTTACACTGTGATGGTGAATTTTGTTAATTTTCCCTGTAGATGTACAAGTTTTAGCTTCATATGCCTTGAAGCTATGTTACTAAGTACATATGAATATGAAGTTGTATCTATAGAATCATGTGTCTGTTCTTTTGCTTATGATTTAGCTGTGTTTAGTTCTCACTAAAACTCATGCTGAAATTTAATTCCCAATGTAACAGTGTTTGGAGGCAGAGCCTAGTGGAAGGTGTTTGAATCACGGGGGCAATGCCCTCATGAATAAGGGAGTGAGTTCTCTCACTCTTGAAAATAGATCAGTTCCTGAAATAACAGGTTGTTATAAAGTGAGCCCAGCTTCTTGTGTACCTCTCTTTTGCTCTTCTACTTCTTCGCCATGTTGTAGACACAGCATATGGCCCTCACCAGAAGCCAAGCAGATGCCAGCACCATGGTTTTGGACTTTCCAGTCACCATAATCACAAGCCAAATAAACTTTTTTTTTTTTTTTTTTTTTTTTTACAAATTGTCAGTCTCATATTCTGTTATAGCAACAAAATGCACTAATACCAGTTTATTAACCATTTTTCACTATAAATTATTCTTATCTCTAGAAAGTCTCAGTTTAAAAATATATTTTGCATAATATTGGATAACTGTACCAGCCATTTTGCTTAGTATCTTTTACAGCATTTTGCATTCAATCTTTCAACAGCTTTATATTTAAGCTGCCCCGTTTATAAATAATATAGAAATAATTTTATTTTTTTTGTTTACTCTGGGAATTCTTTTTTCAATTTTAGTATTTAGTCCATTTATACTTAATGTAATTATAACTTAGGGTTTAAATATTACTGTGTCTCTTTCTTCCCTCTCTCTCTGTCACATGCACATACACACACACACACACACACAAACACACAATGTCTATGCATGCATAAATTCCAAAATATATAACTTATTTTAATATTTCGGTATTTATTTTGCTTTATCCACATATTTAGGCATTCATATCATCAAGTCTCATGTGGCTTCAAACAGATTATTTTTTAAATATAGTGTTGCTAATTTTCCTTCTGGGAGATTTATTCTGATACAGAGAGTTTCCCAGAACTGGTAAACTGAAACAAAAACATATGGACTATGAGTCAACACCAGGAACTCACTATAGAAGAAAGAAAGAGTGGTAACTTGAAAAAAGAGGCCTTGTTTAAATATTGGAGAGATTTGATGGGCAATTAGAAGATTTTAAATTTGTTTTGAATTAAAATATTTGTCCAAGTCCCAACCCAAGTTAAATCATCTCACAAAATAAAATTTATATGAAATTTGTAGACATAATACACACTATGCTATGGTTGCAATAGAAGAGTCAAATTCTGTAAGATGTATAAAGAAGAGCTGGTACCATTCCTACTGAAATTATTCTTAAAAATTGAGGAGGAAGTACTCCTCTCTAACTCATTCTATGAAACCTGCATTATCCTGATACCAAAACCTGGCAGAGACACATACAAGAAAGGACAACTTCATCTATGTTCATCTATGTTCCTTAATGAACATAGAGGCAAAAAATCTTCAACAAAATATACCAGACAAAATTCAGCAGCACACGAAAAAGCTAATCTGCCAAGCAAGTTTAATCCCTAGGATGCAAGTTTGGTTCAACATGCACAAATCAATAATTGTGATTCATCACTTAAACAAAAACCACATGATCATCTCAATAGAAATAAGAAGACTTTTGAAAATTTTCAACATCCCTTAATGTTAAAAACTCTCAATAAACCAGGCATTGAAGTAATATACCTTAACACAGTAACAGCCATCTATGCCTTGAAGGATTCCCCTTGAGAAACGGTACAAGTAAAGGATGCCCACTCTCACCACTCCTATGCAACATAGTCCTGAAAGTCCTAGCCAGAGCAATGAGGTAAGAGAAAGAAATAAAAGGCATCCAAATAAGAAGACAAGAAGTCAAACTATCTGTTTGCAGATGATATGATTCTATATCTAGAAAACCTGATATCTCTGCCCAAAAGATTCTAGATCTAAAAAACTTCAACAAAGTTTCAGTATACAAAATCAATGTAAAAATATCGGTAGCATTTCTATGAACCAACAAAGTCCAAGTTGAGAGCCAAATCAAGAACATAATCCTATTCACAATAGCCAATAAAAAAGAATAAGATACCTAGGAATACAGCTAACTAGGGAGGTAAAATATCTCTATAACAAGCATTATAAAACACTGCTCAAAGAAATAAAACATGACACAAATGGAAAAACATTCCATGCTCATAGGTAGAAAGAATAATGTTAAAATGGCAATACTGTCCAAAGCAATTTATAGAATCAATGCTAATCCTACCAAACTACAAAAGATATTCTTCAAATAATTAGTAAAAACTATCCTAAAATTTATATAGAACCAAAATAGAGCCCAAGAAAATCCTAAGAAAAAGAAACAAAGGTGAAGGCATAACATTACCAAATTTTAAAATATACTATAAGTCTACAGTAACCAAGACAGCATGATACTGATACAAAAATGGACACATAGACTAATACAACAGAATAGATAATCCAGTAATAAAGCCACACATTCACAACCAACTGATCTTTGACAAAGTTAACCAGAACAAGCAATTGGAAAGGATTCCCCATTGGCTAACCATATGCAGAAGAATGAAATGGGACACCTACTTCTCACCATATACAAAAAGCAACTCAAAATTAAAGACTTAAATGTAAGAACAAAAACTATAAAAATTTTAGAATAACTAGGAAATATTCTTCTGATCATTAGTGTAGAAAAAGATTTTATGACTAAGTCCTCAAAAGGAAACACAACAAAAATAAAAATTAACAATCATGATGTAATTAAACAAAAAAGCTTCTGAACAGCAAAAGAAACTATCAACAGACAACCTACAGAATGAGAAAAAATATTTATAAATTATGCACCTGGCAAAGAAGTAACATTTGGAATCCACAAGGAAAATAAACAAATCAACAAGAATAGAAGAACAAATAGCCCATTAAAAAGCAGGTGAAGAACATAAACTTCTCAAAAGGCATACAAGCAGCCATGAAACATATGAAAAAATACTCAACATCACTAATTATCAGAGAAATGCAAATCAAAACCACAATGAGATATCTCATACCAGTCAGAATGGATATTACTAAAAAGCTTAAAAATAGCAGATATTGGGAAGGCTGCAGAGAAAAGGAAATGGAAATGCTTATACATTGTTGGTGGGAATGTAAATTTGTTCAGCCCCTGTGAAAAGGAGTTTGGAGATTTCTTAAAGACCTCAAAATAGAACTACCCATCAACTCAGCAATCCCAAAATAATAGAAATGGGTCTACCATAAAGACACACAAGTGCATATGTTCATGGCAGCACTATTGACCATAGCAAAGACATGGAATCAACCTAAATGGCCATCAATGGCAGGCTAGAAAAAGAAAATGTGATATATATACAATATGGAATAATATGTATCCATGATAATGTACAAGATCACGTCTTTTGCAGCAACATGGATGGAGCTGGAGGCCATTTTCCTAAGGGAACTTACACATAAACAGAAAAACAAATACTCCATGTTCTTATAAGTGGGAGCTAAACATTGAAAATACATGCACACAAAGAAGGAAACAGCAGACACTGGGACCTACTTGAGGGTGGAGGATGGGAGAAGGGAGAAGAATAGGAAAGCTGCCTATTGGGTTGGGTATATGCTTGTTACCTGGATGATGAACTAATCTGTATATCAAACCCTCATGACATGCAATTTACACATACAACAAACCTGTACATGTACTGCTGAACGTAAAAGCTATAAAAATTCTCATTTTAAGTTAAAAACACATTTATCTTAATTTTATCCAACCTCAGTAAAAATTACGTTGTATTGCCATTTTAAATTTTCAATTGCTTGTGGTCATGCTACCATAGTCTCATACATATACCTTTATATAGCATAAATAAAATTGTGTTGTTAATGTTTACTAACTTATCAATCTTCCCTACTGGACAGTAACCCCATCAGTATATAGAGAGAACTGTCCTGTATATTCTATGTGATATGTTACAAAAGGAAAGTGAAAAGAAATGTATAATAATAGTGAAAAATTATTATTATAATCAACTTTTTTATTGATGTAATAGAACTTAAAGTTTAAACTGAATATAAGGGTTGTGAATAAAGGAGGAACATGATGAACTGGAAAATGAGTTGAGAGAATAGGAGGAGCCGAAAAGATATCTGAATAGGCATAATGAGAACTACTGAACAAGTAAGCTGAAAATAGAGGAGATTTGGGTTAGAAAGTTAAATCCTTGAATTAGCAGTTACAGGATGGAGTACTTACAGGGGCAAGGCATAATGATGAAAGCAGGTTGTTAAGGTGTAGAGGAAAAGGAAGTCATTGGAAACAAGAAAGTCAGATTGACAAGTGAAAGACAATGGTCTACTTTCCATACAGATTATAAATCACTCAAGATTATGAAACTGCTTTAGCTCAAAGGGAATAGACCATTCAGCCTTATTCTGGCATTAGCTTGTGCTTCAATCATACGTCTGTAGAAACCCTGCCATCAAGAACTTGAAAACCATAGGTTTAATTTTATAAATGGTCTTTTTAACATTTTTTGAGTATTTTTTAATTTTTCTGCCAGTTTCAAACCAAACAGATGTTCAATGGAGGAGGCATCATTTAGGTAAGATAGCTCCTGAGATGAGGCCATATGTCAAACCATAATTATATAAATCCATTGAAAGCTAGTTTGAATATTTTCATTGCTGAGCCATTACTGCAGCATCAGAATGGTAGCACCTTCCCTTCAACTCTACTGCTACTTCACCCAAAGCTATAAGTGCCGTGGGTAAGAAGGCCACCCCTAGCTACAATCCTGGATCACCCACAGGGAAGAGAACATGTTCCTGCATATCAACCCTCATGCTTACACACATACTAAATTGGAGAAAGAAACTCCAGAAAGCTTTTCTTCCACACAAAAAAAAGAAAGAAGCGTTAAATGTATGTGATATGCTTCTAGGGACTTTGATATTCTCATTATTAAGGAAGCAAAGTAATGTACTAAGGGTGCAGTTTCTGAAAAGAAAGGACTAAAACAGCACAAATAGAAACAAGACAAATACCCACTTCAGAATTGCTAGCAGAAGGTGAGGAGAGGTTAAGTACCAAGCAGTTTCCAGGAAAGATTCATAGAACTAATTCAGCTTGTGCTATGTTGGCAGGAGAAAATTCAGGTCCTTGCAACCAACTATACCAATAGTTTAGGAAGACGAGTGAGTCCTCCTGCCCCACAGACAGTAGGTCACACACATGCCAGGTAATGCTAGATTATTCAAGGGTTCATTATCTTTTTCATGAGTTTCCCCTTAGACCTTTGTTCTAACTTTTCTTTATTCATGTCCATAGTTGGGTCATTTCACTGCTCATTATCATCTAAATTAAAGAGTTAGAACTTAGGTTAAGTTGAAATTTGTGAGATGCTCTGAGGAAAAGAAGTGGGGGAGTAGCAGCAGGTTCAGGAACATGGCTCAGCTTAGAAGTGCCAATTGTTTTCTTCCTGCGTCCACATTCCCTCCTTAGAACACCTCTCCATTCTTGTTTCCTAAACACTCCTCTCTACGTCCCCAGTGAGTGGGCACTAGCCCTCTGCTTTTAACCCACTCAAATGGGCTAATATTTGGCCTACGATGAACCAATTAGGATTTTTTTTCCTGTGATTTTGGAATTGTGTTGGAGCCATTAGGTATTGTTTTTTCTTTTTTTCTTTTTAAATTTTCTTTTTACATTTTAATTGCTTTGGGGGTACAAGTGATTTTTGGTTACATGGATGAATTGTGTAGTGATGAAGTCTGGAGTTTTAATGTATCCAGAACCCGAATAGTGTACATTTTACCCACTAGATGGTTTTCTGCCCTCATCTGCCTCTCATCCCCCTGACTTCTGAGTCACCAATGTCCATTATACCACTCTGAATGCCTTTGCACACCCATAGCTTAGCTCCCGTTTGTAAGTGAAAATATGTGGTATTTGATTTTCTGCTTCTGAGTAACTTCACTTAGAATAATGACCTTCAGTTTCATCCAAGTTGCTACAAAAGACATTATTTTATTAGTTTTAATGGCTGAGTAGTATTCCATGACAGATACCACATTCTCTTTATTCACTTATCAGTTGATGGACACTTAACACTGATTCTGTATCTTTGCAATTGTGAATTGTGATGCAACAAACATACATTCAAGTATATATTTTATATAACGAATTCTTTTCCGTTGGGTAGATACCCAGTAATGGGATTGTTACTGGGATCTTTACTGGAGAGATTGTGTAAATCTGTGACTAAGACCTTCAGTTTATATGTAAACAAAACTAGACTTTACAGAAGAGAATTAAAACAGGCATATAGAGAGGAATAGGCTAAGGGATTATAGCAGGGCAGACCTGGAGAAAGAAATGGCACAAATACTTTTCAATTCCTGATTCTTGTACCTTTATAGTGCCTAGCCAATCTTCCTACTCTTGAAAGTAATGACTGACTCCTTAACCTTTCCAACAGAAAACAACAAAAAACACTCTACTTCCTTTAGTTTTAACTTAGTAGATTGAGTGATTTGTTTATCTCTACAGGACCCTTTGGATTAAAAAAAATCATGACAGGTACTAAGAAAAGTTGAGGTTCAAATAGTATTAATTATTTTTGAAAAATAAACTACCACACATCAGGAAATGATGTTGCATCATATATGCAATGAAGTGTCACTAAATATTTTACACATATAAATATATATATAATTGAAAAACACATTTTAAAAGGAAACTGACAGGTTTATGAAAGTTGAATTATGGGTAAATGCCTGATCATTTGATTAATGAAGCTGACAAACTCTGAGGACAATGCAACTTTACTTTGGATTTTATAATCAGTTGTAGCTTTTACTTTGGGAATTACTTTACATTATGTAAAATTTGTTCAGACATAAAAGAGATGAAAGATTGAAGAAGTAAATTAGTTTTATTAAGGAAGACAGAGTCACAGGAACAGGAAAGGAGGCATATTTACCATTCAGAATAAGACCTGAAATCTGGAGGTATTCCCCTTCTGGTTTCACCAGAAGAAAAATCACTATGTCCTTGAACAAGAAGAGAAAAACTCTGACCTTTGGTGAATTATTCCTAATCACAAAAATTAATGTTACTTTCACCTGCCAGAAGTGTAGTGTGCCCTTCAGACCCCAACTGCCACTCTCTGCCACCACCACTGCTAAACTACTGAGCCCTATAAATATTGCCACACCTGAGTTCTCTCTCTCTTCCTCTCTCTCTCTCTCTCACACACACACAGCCCCCCACCACTATAATTTGATATGTTGAGTACTGCTTATCCTAATCATAAATATGTGCTCGATTAGGGTCTGATCTATAAAATACCCAAGTAGGATATGTCAATAGCCCTCACTGACTACAGGATAAAATATAAACTCCTTAGCATGGCATATAACTAAACTAACTCTGACTTTATTCTAACTAATCCCAGATGTCAGAACTCAGCAAGCTCCTTTTCACCCTGTACCATTGCACATACTGTACATTCTACCTGGAATGTCTAATCCCCTCAGCTCACCAAGTCTACCAGTCACTTATAAAAACTCAATTCAGATTCACTTCCTCTGGAAGCATTCATGAATTACCACTTCCTCCCTACTCTCTGACACAGAGCATGATATGATTGTTTATTTACTGCAGGTTTTTCTCTATTCTAATGTAATCTCTTTAAGAAAGGATCGCTGACTGTGCTGCCTATCTCGCTATCATCTATGAGTGTATAACCTGTAACATAAGAGTAGTATATGTCAATTTGATAGCTACTTAGTAATTTCTACTTGATTTTGATAGCTGATACGTCTAAGAAGTTCAGTTTGATTCTTCTATTTAATAGGATTACAATTTAACTGAAAGTTGGTCGGATCTTACTTTGAAGCTAACTTATTTTAATGGATTATTTTTAGAGATAAAAAGCATATTATTGATGTTAATTTCATTTACAATCTGTCACTTATCTAAACTTTACAATAAGTGGTCTCTCTTCACAAATGAAATATAAATAGTGTTTAAGTATTAATGATATTTTAACAAGGAAAGATAACAATTCTATGACGGACAAGAATACTATTCATTAGCCTGATAATTTTAATTAGTAGCAAAAGTAAAAAGGCGTAGCAAGGTTTTATTTTGCCCATAGGATGCTGTTATCCTTGCGCAGACGCAGTTTTGGCTGTATTAGCATGTCCCGTCAGGTGTCTAAAAACCAAGTCATTACAAAGTTTTGCTCATCTTGGGAAACGCTGCTGCTCATCTTTAATAAGAAATACTCTCCCAGGACAAATACTCCTAGGTGGAGGAATCTAACATTAGATGCAAAGCAGTGTGATTCTGCTCAAGATGGTCTTGAGATGGAGCCCATTTGTGGATTTTAGCATCCATGAAATTGGAGGAATAAACATACCTTGAAAATGGTTTTATTTTCTTTTAGCTAGCAGGATAGTACTTTCTTGCTTTGCTGCTTCTTGAAAGTTTTTGGATCTTCAAATGGTATTAAAAGCTAGAGAATGAAAAACAAAAACTGCAAGAAATTGCCCAGCTAATGTGTGCCTTGGATGCAAAGTCGGGGAAAAGTAGAACATCTTCAAAGAGCGTAATCAGCTTGAAATGAGTGATAAAAATTCGATTATCTACCAGTGCAAATTTGTGCAACAAATTGCCGTCATCTATGTACGGCCTAGGAACCTATTTGCTATTTTAAAATTGTTTTGACTTGCAGTGAAAAAAAGCTATTCATAAAGAGTTCAAAAACATTTTTCAGGTTTGATGATGCCTACCAAACATGGTTAAATGCAGCACTCATGAACTTTCAAGTAAATTCTCTTCTTAATGTAATTATCCTTTTACTCAAAATTTAAAACAGATTACAGTAACGTTTTAAATGTATATTTATGGGATGATAATAGATGTTTCTTGAAACAGAAAATATCAAATATATATTTAATATATTTGATATTAATATCAAAATTTAAAAACTTAGTTCATTTTCAAAAAACTTTAGAAAAACTGAGTCAACAAAGGCCAAGGGATTTCTTTATGTTGGATGCCTTAGAGGCTTTACTAGATCAACATGCTTTTGAGAGCCTCCGGGAAATGAATGGTTTAGCAAATTCATTTGACCATTGCATCCTTTTTCCACAAGTATCACAAGAAACTGCTGTTCTAGAGCATGTCCCTAATAAAAGCCACATTTAAGTGTTTGTGACCAACTGGTAATAACAAAGCACAATCCTATAGTATTTTGCTGGATTTTGCCTCTGTGATTTTGTGATGTTTGTTTCACTTCAGTTGCTATTGAAATACACTGCAGTGATTCAGGGAGAGCCAGCCCTCAGCATGATGTCAAGAGTCTTCTAACCATATGGTCTGACCATTTGGCTTGGGAATAAATAAAATCAGTAGTGTTAAAGGAAATTCGCAAAATTTCATGAAGTTCATTTTAACAAGCATTTTTACTCTCTTCTTCCATTTGGGTTAAAAAAACAAAATATTATAAACTGGACATCTTATAACAACCTAAGATTATAATTTCTCACAGTGCTAAAGCCTGCTAAGTCCAAGATCAAGGTGCCAGCAGATTTAATGTCTGGCAAGGGCCTGTTTCCTAGTTCACAGATGGTGTCTTATATCTGTCTTTATAAAGAGGAAGAGCCTAGAGGGTCTGGTCTCTCTCAGGCCTCTTTTCTAAGGGCACCAATTGATTAATTAGTACTCTTAAACTAATTATCTTTAAAGGTCTGCCTTTAATACCATTACCTGTGAAGTGAGGACTTCAACAGGTGAATTTGATTGGGGACTCAAATATTCAAACCATAGCACATTAATGCCACAGCTCATTTTTTACCCACATCTGCTTCCATTTTTTTAAAGCCAGACAGTGGAATAAATTCTTGCTAGATAACTATTCTCAGTCCAGTCACTCTGCAGATATCCTGGGCTAGAAGAATTGATAGGCCTCTATTTTGGCCCTAAACCTCTAGAACTCTCAGTATTAATGTAGTAAGAATCCAGCATAACTCTAAGCTACATAAAGTCATTGTTCTTATCTTTCCAGACCGAGTAAAATATCTGTAATGTTAACAAAAAAATGACTATTCTTCTAGGATGCGGTTGAATGGGTACTTAAATGTAATGAATTTGTCTGTTTATATTTCACTGGTTTCACTAACTTTTTTAATAAGAGGTTTTAATTTTAGAGTAATACAAGTCTTATGAAGGTAGGGAATTTTGCATGTTGTGCTAGTGGACATACCCCCTGTGCCTATAACAATGCCTGGCATATAGGAGACAGTATAAATATTGTTGGGTGGATGAATTAGTTTTAGAAATAAATTGTCTTATATCGGATATATTAGAACTCTCTCCTGACTATTAGAAGCAAAAGAAAAATTGGCAAAGACAAAGGAGATTGGTAATTCTGATTTTATGTAACATCACTGGATTCATCATTGAGTTCTCAGATTCATATAATAAATTCTGCCTTTTTTAACCATAAATTAATGCCAACTGGCATCAACTTGCCCTTTGAAATACAAATAAAACTAGCTTTGTCAACCAAATGGGAAGAGACATCTCTCTCAATCTCTCCTTGAATTCTTGGGGACTTGGATATCTCCTAGTCATCAGTAGCTTCAAGTTCTTCTTTCCTCTTATTTACCTCAGTCTGTGTTGCCACCCACATATGTTTTCCCTTTCCTTCCCTGAATCACTCCCTACTGCAAGGAATACTGATTTTTTCATTCCCCACATCAGCCACTGGTATAATGCTGTCTGTAACCAGTAACTTTTACTGCAGATTTCAATCAATGGATAAGGTTTACCACACAGCAAAGTAAACAAACAATAATTGAAGACTCTCCATCTCATCTCTTACAATTCCTTTGTCTATCCCACTACAAAGAAAGTGCAATCAGACATTCCCTTCACAGACTCCAATGTTCCCATCAGGTCATTCTTTCCCACATTGGTACTTCTTATCCAGAGAGTTGACTATAAGGATGGGGGTGATTTTTCCCCATAGCTGCATGTGAGAATTTAGTGAAAAATTCTCAACCAAATTTACTTTAAACATAATTTTTTATTGTTTGGTAGAGTTTGATTTCAATCCCTCCTCATACCACTCTCCATAGCACCCACAGACAAATGGTGGTGCAGGGTTCGGGTGAAATTCAGGTGTAGACTTCTGAAAGTTGGGGCATTTTTCAGAGTTAGAGCTCTGTCTGCATGATACTGATGGATGTGGAGCCAGTAAAAGAAATGCATTACAGCCAAGGTGGAACATCTGGGAGCTTACTTTCAGTGTCCCATTTCCATTATAAAAATATACAGACAAAAATTTTCCAAAACTATATATTTTTAGTCACATTTATTTTGTCTTATTAAAGAATGATTAGAAAAGAAAATAAGGTGTATAGAGAAAAATAAAAGAAGAAATGACCCTATTGGTCTACCATTGAACAGAACCACACTAATCATTTTGGTATATTTCATTCCATTCTTTTTTCTATCCAATGTTCCTTTATGCAAAGTTACTAAAATACTTTCTGAAGATTCATTGATACATCCTGCTTGTTCACTTCACATCTCTTAAGCATTTTCAATAATTTATTTTCAATATTTTCACAATAGTTTATTAAGTAAATATCCTATAATTAATTATTCTTCTAATAGATATTTAGTGCCTAGTTAATATTTTGTCATTAAAAAAAATCTAAACATATTTGTACCTAAAATTTGCCCAATATTTGAAATTCTTTTATTAGGACTTACCCTCAGATGTTAAATTAGCCCCAAAATTTAAACATTTTTTAAGGCTTTCCATTTTATTGCTAATTGCTACTAAAAATATTATCATAATTTTCACGTTATGATGTTTAAAACTTTTCTACATCAGGTTTATTCTTATTTGATATGAACCAAATATTTGCTGCCACCAGGGCTGTTAAACTTGAGAATAACAGAGCTGACACAAAGCCTTTGTGTTTGGCCTGAGGTCAGTGGATGCCTCTGAATATCTTTCATCATCCTCTGTTTGACTGGGATGATGTGGTCTCGGTCATGGAATAGTCACCTGGCAGGCTGTATTCCTCCAGTTACTAATGAAAAATTGTGAGTGTGCTTCGAAATGATGATCTTTTAGGGTCCATTGTTATCTTTACTTAGTGGCACAGTTATCTTTTGTAACATCTTTCAAATAACAAATACATATTTACAGTAAAAATTGAAAAAAATATAGAAAAGTATGTGAAATTTTCAATTACCTTTAGAATCAAAAACCAGCAATGATCTTTTTAAAGATTTGATACATTTTCTTCTGAACGTATTGAAACAACCAATGCAAATCACAACCAGAACCATATTTTACAAACAGCCTGCAATAGTGTTTCAGCTAGTATTAGATTTTGAGCCTTCTGCATGCCTTTGAAAATATGAATTTAAAAGCATATAGTGTCCCACAGCATAGATATACTACAATTTATTTAACAATTCTGTTAATGAGCATTTAATTTTTTTTTAATTTTTGCATGGTCTTTTGCATGTTAAGAGGTGTAATAAAGGCCATATACATGAATATGTGTATATAATTTTCATTATAACCTAAAGATAAATTATTAGATGAATTATGAAGGTTTTAAAAGGCCTTAAAGACAGACTTTCAAACTTCAAATGTTTTATACCAATTTCCTTCTGCTGTTGCAAGAGCAGCAACAGATGCCAAATATGGACAGAGTAGATAAAAATTATAGCAATTTAATTAATATGTATTAATACCCCTATATGAGCATTTAGGAAATCAATAATTTAGAATTAAAAACAAGCAAATTTACAAAAATACTTAGATTGTCTAACTCTTACTGACTTTTCATGAGGTAATACCAGTTTTTTTAGGCAATAAGAATTTACTATTAAAAAATAAAATTAGGCCACAGTGTTTCCTTTATATACATTTTGTTTTGTTTTGAAAGTTATTAAGGAAAGAGGAAAGTTGCCATGTGTATTACTTTTCTTCCAAGATTTTTAAACGTTTTTCATAAGTGTATTATGAAAAATTACAAAAATTTCATGTAATAAAACTAAGCTGTCAATCCTCTTGGACAAAATCTCACTGTTTAATACAAATACAATCCATTATATTAATTTGAATATATCTTTGAAATATATGAAATATATTTAACATCTTTAAGATAGACTTATATATAAGAGCATATATTTTAATTTTTTTAAAAAAGTCTTACTTGTTAAAGAAATTAAAAGCTGAGCACTGTGGCTCATGCCTGTAATCCTAGCACTTTGGGAGGCTGAGGCAGGTGGATTACCTGAGGTCAGGAGTTCGAGACCAGCCTGTCCTGTCCTGAGTGACAGAATAATTCACCACCTAAACCTCAGCATCACCCAATGTACCCAGGTAACAAACTTAACACATGTACCTCCTGACTCTGAAATAACAGTTGAAAATAAGTAAACAAGTAAAAAAATAAAAGCTTTCCATAGGTTTCTTTGAACAATCTCAGGCACAAAAATATACCATATATACCGATTAAATATTTTATTTACAGCATATAAAATTAGAAAGCAAAATATGACATTTTAAAAGCTGAAGATTAATAATTTTAGATTTTCTAAAAATCTGTTCTTTAAGTAGCATAGCATATTGTACATAACAGAAACTGAATAAACTGATGAAAAATATGTGTTTTACAATGTTGGAAAACATTTTCATTTGTATGTTTCTCATTTGCTTCATGGTAGTCCATTTATCAATCTATCTATTATCCTTGATGATGTCACTTTCTTTCTGTAGGTACTAACAATTTCTCACTGGACCAAAATTATGGATTAAAATAAGTAATGGCTGGAAATATTCTGGCAAAGCAAACAGTCAGTGTGGTTTCATTGCTCAGTATATAGATACATTGTAGCATAGTATATGTTTACTAATGTTGTGACCATGTACATTCTTTGAGGAGGGGATAGGAAGATGTAGCAATATATATTAACTATAATTGTATGCATTTTAGAAACAGATATATACTATCTACACATGACATCTTGATGTCTCAGTGTATACATTCCCTATAATACATATGTATTTACAAAGAGAAATGTATTCTAGTCAACAATATACTAATTTTATACAAAACAATAGCTATCTAAATCAGATGGGAATAAAAAAATCACTTATCCTCATGATTACTGTTGCAAGAGTCCTTTGATTTATAACTCCAACATGGGCAGAAAGATTGATGCCCTAAATGAACAGCACCACTGCCAACTGCCTGGGGGATGTTAATACGATCTAGGATCACAAGCACTGATTAAATCCAGGGCTTCAGAGGCAAAGTTTGCTTTGCATCATCAGCAAACTTTGATGGTGCATCATTGAATTTGGGTACCTAGTCAATTCCAAATTGATCTGATAATGGAACCCTTCCTTTTTTCATTCTGTATAAATAAACCAAGCCCCAAACAAGCCAATAGACAGGTGGTTTACAGTACAAGAAAGCAGCCATATGAGTGTCCCAGAGCTTGCACATTCTCAACTGTAAAAATTTTCTGAGATCAGTGTTAATTAATAGTCATGGTTTTTTAAAAAAATAATGGTAAAATGGAGGACCTATCAATAATCACTAACCTAGCATTTTTCAGTGTTTCTCCAATTAAAACTTCCCTTGTCTACTTACTTTTTTTTTCACTTCTCAGCAGCCTATTATACAGATTCTGCTAAACTTGACTTTCTTTCATGTTTCTAATGCTGCCCATAAATAACCTAGACTGTAAAAGATTTAGGAAGTGTAATTAAGCATTACAGCCTATGATGCCTACCTTAACTAGAATACTTAACCTGATTTGATTTTCTTATTGCAATTTACAAAAATAATGGATCAGTCTTGGGGCTAGATGATGGTAGGCCAGATATTCTCATCAATGGCCACACCTGACTTGAAAAGCTCTTAAAAACTGCTAATGTACAGGCTCTACCCTCGACATTCTGATTTAAGTGTCATAGAACAGAGGACTGAGCATTCTTTTTTTTTTAATTTTGATAATTTTTGGTTGAGATAGTTGAGAACTATTTGTTTAGAATTTAGATACATTTATATACACATCAATATAGATAGTGAAAAGAACAAAGTCATCTATGAATAGCTTTGACTCTAGGACCTTCAGAAGCCTATTTTTCTCATTTCTATAATTACATAAAATAACTAATAATGTGGTGGTGGTGGTAGTGATTGTGGTGGTGTGATTTTTTAACTTTTCATTTGAATTCTCAGGTTAAAAGATGTCTTATAATAAATCAATAATAGCAGCTAGAATTCATAGAGTATCCACTATGTCTAAAGCTCCATGCTATGTTACTTTATAAATTTCATCTTACTTAATCCATATAACCCTCGGAGGTGTGTATTATGACATCTATTTCACAGATTAGGAATCTGAGACTCAAGAGGGGTAAAGTGATTTGCACTAGGTGAAACCAAAACGGTTTAAAAAGCCAATCTGTATAGAGCATCTTTCCCAACCTCCTCCCACTTTCCAATTCTACATCCAATTTCTCAATATAAACTAATCTGGTTTTAGATCAACTTATCCTGGAGTCCAGTCAACACATTTCAGAGTGTAGGAACTGTCCTCCTCAGCAACCTCAAGTAAAAAAATTGAATGCTGACACAATTATCTGTATTTTAGTTTCAAAAAATATTTTAATGGAGCAAACTTTAAAAGAATATCCTCAAAAATGCATACTAACTACCTTTTCTCCCTCTCAGAGGTCATGAATCCTAAATGAGATGCTTCCTGCCTACAGAAGAACAATGGAAACAGAGAGATATTTGAAGCCATAAATATGCTTTGGGGTGACAGTTTACAGGATTTACTTGCACATAAATCATCTCAGAAACAGACCTAAATCCCATGCATTTCCATACAATTTTCAACTACTAGTAAACAGCAATCCTGAACAAAAACACTCTTTAAAAAAATGAAAAGACCCAAAACAGTAGAATTCTTTACTATAAGCTGATACACAAAGTTTGTTCAAAAATAAAATTTTTTCCTCTAGACTAAATATTTCACTAGCATAGCTTCAGCTGAAGAAGATGTTTGACCCATAAAATGCCATGCAAATGAGTAGAAGAGGAAGCTCCTATGAGTATAGTCCTTAGCGTAAAAAATAAAATCAAGTTTATATGTTGCATTCTCAATTTACCACTTTCTTTTTTTCACAAGAAATAGCTTTTAAGAAATCAGGATTAGGGTCATATTTATTTTCTTAACAATCTCGTGTATAATAGTTTTAAGGTAATAGTCAAAATATGTGTCAATGAGCCCTTTATCTTCAAATATCAAATGAAAAAGTTTTCAAATATAAGAAAGCAAGAAATTCTTCTGTTCATATTATATTAGACCTTTTCTAGAAAACTTGATACTCAGCATTTTATCTCAAAGTCAGAGAAATAAACTGGGTTCAAGGTAAAAGAAAAAAAAAACATTTGGCACAAGAAACTATAATTCAATCATTTTTGCATTTCTCCAAATTAACTCATCAATTTAGTAAGAGAAAATATGTCTAAAACATTTATTTTGAATAATTTCAGCTTCCTTTCATTATTACTATATTAAATGCTTAAGTTATTTTTGTTTCCTTTTTGATTGACTGTATTGGCCTTCTATGTAGACAGACTTCACATTGTATTTAATGAAAAATAACACCAAAATGGAAAGGCTGGCAGAATGGAAGGCAGAAGACTCAGGTTTCACGAGAGCTTTCTAGTCCTCTGCCTTGAATCCATGATGTAGCGTAACATCTTGATTCTTTTCATCTCTCATATTCTAATTTTAATGCCAACCTGAGAAGATAGCTTTGAAAACAAAATAAAATATCACACATTAAAGAATTTTCAACAAAAAAATAGATCCTATCAATTAGTCTGTGAATGAAAGGACAGTAGTCAAGTAAGTATTTAAAATTCTAAGTCATTCACTATTTATATTCAAATTTAAATGTTTTACGAAATCCCATAGTCAAAAAATTTTTGCAATCTACCCATCTGACAAAGGCCTAATATCCAGAATCTACAAAGAACTAAAGAAGATTTACAAGAAAAAACAAACCCATTCAAAAGTGGGTGAAAGATATGAACAGACTTTTCAAAAGAAGACATTTACAAGGCCAACAAACATATGAAAATTTTGTTTATTACTGGTCATCAGAAAAATGCAAACCTAAACCACATTGAGATACCATCTCACACCAGTTAGAATGGCCATGATTAAAAAAATCAGAAGACAACAGATGGTGGAGAGGATGTGGAGAAAAAGGAACACTTTTACACTGTTGGTGGGAGTGTAAATTAGTTCAACCATTGTGGAAGACAGGGTGGCGATTACTCAAGGATCTAGAAATAGAAATTTCATTTGACTCAGCAGCCCATTACAGGGTATATAACCAAAGGATTATAAATCATTCTATTATAAAGACACATGTACATGTGTGTTCATTGTGGCACTGTTTACAATAGCAAAGATCTGGAACCAACCCAACACCCATCAATGATAGACTGGACAAAGAAAATATGGCACATATACACAATGGAATAATATGCAGCCATAAAAAATGATGAGTTCTTTGTAAGGACATGGATGAATCTGGAAACCATCATTCTCAGCAAACTGACACAAGAACAGAAAACCAAATACCGCATGTTCTCACTCATAGGTGGGTATTGAATAAGGAGAACACATGGACACAGGGAGGAGAGCATCATACACTGGGGTCTGTTGAGAAGGGGCTAAGGGAGGGACAATGGGGGGTGGGTCGGTTGGGGAGGGATAACATGGGGAGAAATGCCAGATATAGGCAACGGGGGGATGGAGGCAGCAAACCACCTTGCCATGTATGTACCTCTGCAACAATCCTGCATGATCTACACATGTACCCTAGAACCTAAAGTACAAATTTAAAAAAAATCATAGTCTGGGACCTTCAAAGCTTTACTAGCTCAATATTTTTCCAACTAATGTGATGATGCCATTTTTCAAATATAAGCATCTTACTGCTTAGATATTTTATAAAGTAAAAATTTGAAAGATGATGTAGACTACATTAAATTTAAAGGTATAGTGACACTGTTAAAGCTAATTTGGAGTAAAGTTAAATTTTTGTTAAGTTTGTTATTACAGCTGTGTTTTACACTTATTGTTTAGGACAAAGGTGATGCCAAAAATGTAATTACCAGATTTTAAACAAATAGAAAATTCTTATTTAAGTTATATTCTGATGCCGCAATTCTCTACATTTTTAACATTATGATTAGTTAAAAATAATGGATTTTCTTCATTTTGTCCTAAATAACAACCCCATATTTTTTAATAGGAAAAAACTAGATTAACTTTTTCTCTAATTTTTTTCTAATATTTTAACATACTTTCTAAAAAAGAGAAATATTCCTTCCCTGCCACCTCTCCAACACAAATTGTGATATTTATGAAGAAGAATCTGTTCTATACACACTCCTGACCTCTCTCTACTCCTTCACTGTCTCTGCCACTTGGGAACACAGCGGTATATCTGACAAATTTGGGGAGTGTAATTGTGCATGTACTCAGTTCACCCAGAACAAGCTGGCCCCCAAAAGTAGAAATTCCTCTCACCTTACTCCATCTTCCATGGGAAGGCGATCCACTTGGGGAAGTTTATTTCCACAGCTGTTGGGTATGTCAGCCCAGTTCTTGGGTGTGGATATAGACCCATTTGGCATATCTTCATACAGAGTCTCTATCAATAAGACAGTTGGTATTTTGGCCTGCACATTTACTCTTTATCCATCATATTGTGTAGAATGGTGGAAAAAAAATGTTGCTATTATTAGGGGCTCACTTTTCAATTCCAACAATCTATCTCACACATTCTTATCAAAATCCTCAGGAAGAAAGAATACTCAAAACTATCTACTTGCTTCACAGAACATGCCCATTGGTGAGATATACTCAGTGGAAAATGTTAGCTTCACACTGCTCTTATATTTTCAAGTTGAGCATTCAAAGTGCTTTGGACTAATTAAGAAAATTGTGAAAAATACATGTCAGCAAAGCACTCATACAATCATTTTTCTCTATACATACAGCATCAGTGTGGGTCCCCTAAATTATTTGCTATTCATCTTATAATCAAACTTAGATCCTTTACTTAAATTTCACAGTTGATGTTATGGCTTTCAGAGAATTCTCAGCTTATTTTTATTCTGTGTCCAATCGCATGTGTAAATATTACCTCTGCTTACCTACAATTATTAAAGCTCCTTTATTGCCTGTCCTTCCCAGTCTCACTTACCTACTTTTCAGATAAATTACTTGCATTCGAACTAGAGGGAGCACCTAAACCATAATGCACCTCATTCTGTCTAGAGGCAAGATACTTTATTTCTTCATCTGGTCCACCAAAGCAATTTATCTTTCATATCATATCATTTTGATATGATATTGTATAATATAACTATATTTATCATGAGATAGAAATTGTTTTTACCCCTACAATGCATAATTTCTTTTTTAAAAAACTAGTTTGGTGTTCTCACCACCTATTATGATGTCTAGAGCATTGTAGGGGCTGAATAATTGCATAATTATCTAAAAAATATGACTGCAATAAATAAAGAGCCTCATATTTAAAATATTATTTGATTTTCTCAAATAATTCTAATACCAACAGAGTAAGAAATCGGCAACATGCAGAAAAAGACAGATACACTTGGGTAGGGTAAAGCTAAGCAGTGGTTGAAAAATGAAATATTCAGAAGAAATAATAACCATGTATTAGTCTTGTCAGTTAAATATGTCATTTATCATAAACTAGTTGTTTTACATGAAAATCCATATGCTCTCTAAAATATATACAATTTATTCACTCAAAATTTAAAAATTACTAAAAATAATAGTTTGCCTGGTTTTCATAACACTAAAGATGTCTGTATTGTTTCACACATTATACCCTACCAATGTCAAAATATGCTATGTCCACATTCTTTATCTTACAAATAGGCAAATCTCTTTTTTTACATAAAAGTGTGAATAAGTTAATGGTAAAAAGGTTTTTTAAGTACACTACAAAAACAGTAATCAACATTAATCTATTCTTATATGCCTATACTATAGGCATATAGGCATCTACATATATAGGCAGATGCTAGAAGTAAACAGTCACCTTGACCCTCAATTTACAAATGTAGCTATGTCAAACCTCTGCCATTGTTTTCAGTACTTGGTTAAATATTTAATCATGACCCCATAATTCAGAATAAGGGTATAACTAAGAAGTAAGTGCATTTTTAAATGTTACTATGCAAATGCTACTGTACAATGTTAATGTATGCAGGTCATCAGAGTTAAATATTTAATGTACATTATCTGAAATAAAATATTTGTATCATCTTCAAATATGAATAATATTAGAGTTCTTTTCTTAAATTTCTTTATATACTTTACCAACAAAAAATAAAATATGTACTCAGAGATCTATTAGCATATTTTCTAGACGAGGAAAAAATTAATACCAAAACTTCTGTTTCATTATGTCCAAAAATTAAGACCAAAATGAAAGCATAAAAGGAGCACCCAGTTTGGAATCGGACTCAAAGTCCACTCTGTTAACCTCTGTGAATCTGTTTCACCATCAGTAAAACATGAGTGACTGCATCTATGGCTCTCACAGGTTTACTCTCTAGTATCGAAAAAGAGAATATGTAAAGTGCCAAGGATAGTAATTGGAACCTAATGTGTATTCAATACATGTTTCTACCTTTTCCATTCAGTTATCAAATTGGAAAGTGATTACTCATCTATGCTATGTAAGTACTTCTGTAGGACACTTGCAGAGGGTAGAGGAATAAAGTAAATGCATCTGCCATTGAGTCTACTGATCAGAATATACCAACTCATCTTGCCAGTCAGTCCTGATATTATATTTTTATCCTGTCTAATCTAAATCTTTAAAAACAAGTTTAAATTACTTTATTTTATAATAGATATGGCCCTTTCTAGATTAATATACATCATCCATTCCCAGCTCCAAAGAACATAAAACTCAAGCAAAGGCCACATTTCATAGATTAACACAGAAACAGAAACTTAGTAGGCTATATATCTCAACATTCTTAAACACTTGCAGATAATTATTTGATTTTCTATATAATTTAACAAAAGCATCAGAATAGAGGTGAAGTATAAAGATGACTTTTTAAAAAATGGATATTCTACAAAGAAAAAAATCTCAGATTAGCTTTATCTTTTTCTGATACATCAACTGGAACCAGAAATGTAATTTCTGAAGACATGATGAGGCAGCCCTCTGGGGCAGAAGCAATTCATGAAGAAACTGAAAGCTAAAGCCTATCTGCTGACATCACTCTCAAGAGCTTGGGCTAGAACTCTTTTATTGAAGATGTGTATGAGTGACATACCACGGTGTCCACTATACCCAACTGTATGCTGTCTATAAGAAATACATTGTAAAAATAAAGGCATGGGTAGGTAAATAGTAAAAGCATTTTTTTAGGTACCCTATGAAAATACTAATCAAATAAACATGGAATGGCTATATAATAATTTTAAATTATATATTTAAGATTGAGGAATATTACCAACAGTAAAGAAGAACATAACAAAAAGTCTTAATTTGTCAACAGGATGTAACATTCTAAATGTGTATATGTCCAAAATGGTTTCAAACTTCGTGAAGAAAAAGTGTCAGAAATAAGCGAGGAAATAATAAAACTAATATGGATAATGTCAGATATATACTTGTCCTTTGGTAATGAAAAATTAAGTATACACAAAATTTGTAAGGCTATAGAATAGCTAAGCATTATTAGCCAACTTAACATAATTGACATTACACTACTCCATAACAAACAACAGCAGGACACAGATTCTTTTCAAGGGCACATTAACAAGCCATCCACTAAAACAGACAGGCCATATGCTAGGCCATAAAAGAAATCTCAGGAAATCTAGAGAGACTGAAGTCACCTGGAGTGTATTCTTTAACCACAGTAAGGTTAAAGTAAATATCAGTAACAAAACCACATCTGAAAAATCCAAAAATATCTGGAAATGAAACAGTGTTTTTCTAAAGATAAAATGAGTCAAAAATATCATAATGAAACTGGAAAATATATTGAAATGAAGAAAAATGAAATCATAATATAGCAAAATGTATACATAGGAATCAATGGAACTAAGTGGTGTGCAAAAGTAGACCCCATATATATGTTTATTCATTTTTTTACAATGTTGTCAACATAATTCAGTGAGGAAAAGACAACTTGTTGTCTTGTCAACAAATAATGTTGCTGGAAAAAAACTATGTTCATTTGAAAAAACCTCACAGTTCACACAAAGCTACCTTTAAATACATAGTAGACGAAACCAAATAATCTAGTATTCTAAAATTTCTGGAAAAAATAAAGAGCAGGCAAAGATTTCTTAGGACATCAAGAGCACTAATAATGACAAATTGAACTCTGTTCTTCAAAAAACACTATTGAGAAATTATTTGCAATAAATTTATTTAACAAATGACTGTTATCCAGAATACATAAAGAAGGTCTACAACTCAATAATCTTTACATTTTAAACTCAATAACTTTAATTATTGAGTTTAACAGACACTTCACAAATGGAAAATCTATAAATTGCCATTAAACATCTGAAAGACACCTAGCATCTCCAATAAAGAGTAAAATACAAATTAAAATTACAATGCGACACTATTCCATACACACTAAAATGGCTAAGATTTTAAAAGACTGACAGTACCTATTATTGGGAAAGCCCTGGGGAAACTGTAACTCACATAGACATTTGGTGGGAATATAAAATGTATAAAACCACTTTGTAAACCAGTTTAACATAAATTAAAGGTAAATATACCCTATTAAACAACCCAGAATTCCCTTTTTAGGTATTTAGCCAAAAGAAATGAAACATAGGTCCACACAAAGGCTTGTTCACAAACATTCAAAGCAGTTTTATTCATAATAGCCAAAAACTGGAAGCAACCCAAATGTCCATCAACAAACAAATGGATACACAAATTGTTGCATTTCTATGCAATGGAATACTACTTAGCAATAAGTAAAACCTATTGATTCATAAAACACATAATGAATGAATCTCAAAAAGACAATGCAGAGTTAAGGAAGCCAGAAAAAAAGAGTATATATGCCATGATTCCTTTCATATAAAATTCTAGAATAAGAAAAACTAATTAATAGTGAGGGAGGACATGTTGGGCATCACAGGGGTTGACTATAAAGGGGCATGAGGGAATGTTTTAGGGAGACAGAGATGTTCCATATCTTGATTATAATGAAGGAAATTACATCGTTGTATACCAGTTTATTGAACTGTACAACTAAAATGATAGTACTTTATTGCGTGTAAACTATGCCTCCATAAATGTGATTTTTAAAATCTACATTCACAAAAGATGTCATTTTATATATATGATTGAGAGCAAATATCATGATCAAATAATCTTAGTGTGCATTCCCCTAGAAGCATTTCCTGAGACAAAGATTTGAATGAAAGTAATTTATATTGAAGGTGATTATATGAGGCATCAATAATGTAGTGAAGATGTGAAACAGAAAAAAAGAAGAAATTCAGTAAAGTGTGTTACTGCTGTGGGGGTTGGTGAATTCCTATACAATACCCCCATCAAAGATATCTCTCTTGAGATTATTGGTTGAGGACTTCTCTGGTAACACATGGAAGAGGCCAGTTCTTTGGTGCCAAAGAACATTATTTCCTGAACACTTCTGTCCTGCTGCGCAGGTAGCCGAGCAGGCTCCAGTGGACAAAGGAAGCCTTCAGGAGAAGAAGTCCAGGTGCTGGCAGTTGGAAATTGAGCTATGTGGACTGAAGTGGTGAGGAGAGTAGTGACATGGGACAGTGTCAGTGTCTGCTACAGCAGTGCCAGAAGAGAACACTACACAACTTAAAGTTCGTTGCTGACTCAGGAATTTTAGACATATACATATTAGAGTTAAAGACAACTTTGTATCCTTTATACATTTATTTTCATTTTGTTATCAAGACTAACACACCTTTTAGAATTATAAAGATGTAAGTCAAAATAAGCTGACCACATATTCGAAAGTCAAGTTTATGCCATTCAAAAATGCTGGAAATAGTCAATATCATTGAATGTTATCAAATTAAATACACATCACTGGAAAAAGGAGAAAAGATAGAAATACATTTTTTAAATGTTTCAGTTATTCATTCCTGAAGTCGTCTTTATTTGACATTGATAACTACATCATCCCCAGGATCCCTTATGAGCAGAATTATATTTAGGGATACATATAGTATTTAAGACACTTAACTTTTATAACTACCAAACTATATTCTACAACAAAACACTAAATGCTATCCCAGAGGCCTATAAATATTAATGTCAATTTCCACATATGAAATGAAACAAACTTGTTATTATTTTGTTTTGTTTTTAAACAATAATATGAGAAGATTCAGCATCAACTGACAGCTATAGCTGACTATTCAACCACTACATATATTTCTAAGTAAATATCAGTTCTACATATTTAATCTTCAAGCACAATATTTTTGAATCAATTGTCCCACTAAAGTACATCAATATGAATTAAATGTATTATCCAGTGTACAATGGCATACTCAATTACATAATTAATTTTTTTCTAGACAGATTATTATAGCCTTTCCATTTTGTGATCTATAGCTTCTTTCATGGTTTTCAGTTTAATTGCACATTTCAGGGAAACCTGAGTTCAAGCCCAATGTTAGTGCTCACAGGTTTTGAAAAGGTTTTGTAGATTCACAAGTAATTGTCGTGACAACACCTGATTTTAAAGTATGCCCCAAATATGTTTCCAGACATTTTAAGGAGAGGTCATATTTTAAGTTTAAGTTATTGTTTTGTTCATTGAACTTTTATTCAGAAGTTTGAAAATTTAAAAAAACTCCAGCCACATCAAAAATAATTTTTAAATTGCAGATGGTTAAGTACAAAACAGATACTTTTAAGTAATCTTCCAAAAATCTTTCAAAATTTTCCTTTATTAATATAGCTAATTAGCTAGTAGCTTCAGTCCCACCAATCATTTTGTAATTCCTTTATCATTCCATTTTGTTGTTCTTAACATTTTTTTTTCTTTTAAAAACAATTTTGCAAATATGTTGGAAAATAGAATCTCTCTTTTAAGAAAAAGGAATATATGCACAATTTGGGGAGTTTCATGGTCTCCATAAAAGCCAACTTCAGAACCTCTGGCCTATTGGCAGATTATATGTAGGTATACTTAGTTATGAATGAGAAATAATGGTTTAAAATGGAACATAAAGAAATTTACATGTTCTTTTTTTTTATTTACTTGTTCCTTTCAATTTACATAATGATAAATTTTCTCTCATATTTTCAACACTGGATCAATATAAAACAAGTTTTATACCTGTTGAATGGGTTGTTCATGTGTTTTTAAATAGTGGCACCTCAAGAATATGACTATGTAAATCTCACAGTGCTTTTAAGAGCAACTAAGTGACTATCAGAATGGACTCGAAGAAGATATAGAGTATTCGAAATGTAAAATTAAATTATTTCCCTTCTATGGATTCCAAAGGGATAGATCAAGTGTACTAGAATAGAGATCACAAGGGGCACGCATATCTGTAAATTTCTCCTAATGTCAAAGCAGATTTTCAAATGTTTGCTTTCATATAGCATCTATCTTTATATGTAACCTGAATGTAAAAAATCAATAAGGCATCATTAATGTCTCTCTTTCACACAACACTACCAATTCAGCCAGTTAATCCTAGGCCCCACTTTTGTACTATATGGAGGATCTAATCATTCCTCACTGCCAACACTGCTACCCCCATGGTCTAAATCTAAGCCTTCATCATCTCTCATCTGTGTATTATGCTAGCTTCACATCTAGCCTCATCGCAGCCACCCTTCCCACTTACAATCCATTTTCCACAGTGCAGAGTGGTCCATAAAGTAAGGCCGGTAATAGCACTAGTTCTGAAGATTCATTTCACATTCATAAGTAAAGCCAATATTCTGCTCCCTTTCTTAGCTAATTTTCTAAGATTCTCTCCAGTGTTCACTCCACTCCAGCTACACTGGTCCTTTTGCCTTTCACCAAAAGCACACCCAGTAAGCCACTTCCTCAGACATTTACAATTGGTATGCTATGTTTTTCAGAATGCTTTTGTACTAGATATCCTTATGACTAGCTCCCTCACTTCCTTCAAATGTTACCACAGAATACAAGATCCACCTTTCCAAACCATCAGTTAAAAGAAACTAATAAACCCCTACATCATACCTCTCTTTTGTCTTCATAACACTCATTACCACCAGACGTACTGTTTTTTTTAGTGACTGTTGTCTTGTCTCACTAGATTCTAAGCTCCATGCAGTCAGGGACTTTGTCTATATTGGTAACTGCTATATTCTCAGTACCTAAACTGATGTATAACACATGTAGACATTCAGTAAATATGTCAAATGAATACATGAATACTAAGAAGGTTACACAAATGGCTTAGTTCTGTCTCCTTCTTGGCCTCCTTTATGTCCTATTTCAGAGGCCCAGGCAGTGAAAATTTACTATGGCAATGTATATTTTTGAGTACAACCTCACAAATACCTGATGAAAATAAAACAAAAATCCTGTGATCCAAAGAAAACGCAATTTACCAGGCATTAGAAATTTGCCAGGCAATGGAAATTTTACCATTTCTGTGGAAATTTAGGAATCTGGAACATACTTGTAAACCATGACCCTAATATACAAACATGATTTTATAATTGTACAAGTAGGCCCTCTCAGAGAGAGTGCAGAAAGTATAGTTTGGTGTAACGGAAGAGTGTTAGATGTGTAGCTTATGAGTTAGGTTGAGTCCTATTTCCAGTGCAATGCATCTCCCATAGCACAGGTGTGTAAGATTTCCTAAAATTTCTGTTTCTTTTAGTATGTCAGTGTTTGAAACTAAGTTCTACACTTATCCACAAAGTATAAAAATTCCATCCCAGAAGGAGAAGGGGGGAAGAATTTTGAAGGTGTGATTTGCAAACATATTTACCCTCAACCCATCTCTTTCATGCTTCTATAATTGTCCTTTGAAATTAAAACCATTATTTATGAAAATTATTTAAGCCAATATTAAAATGTTGAATTTCAATTGGATGGAAAGCATCATAAATGTTGCAAAATCATCTCTATATTTTAATAAACTGCATTGTCCTTTGATAGAGGTGTCTCTATATTAAAATCTCACTGTTTCACAGTGTGCTAGCATTGTACTTTTCCCAAAATATATATCATCAAATTCCATCAAATGATAAAATAATATCTAGTTCATGGTAGTCACATAATCAACTGTGGAAAAAGTAATTTTACCTTTTTGTAGCTTAGCTTTTTGTCTTAAATCCAAATTCTACCACATGGAAAACACAAAATCTCAGCCAGTCGAAGTCATTTTCAATGTATCTAGGGATGACTAGAACCTGTTCCAAAGGTTGCATACAACTTTCACAGGGCATATATAATGCGATGGTGTTGAAAGAAGCTAGCACCCAATTCCCAGTCACCATCAGCCCACACTGGCCTCCCAGAAACTCACATCCCATCTAGTCGGCAGTAGTCAGGTCTGGTAGATGATAGTTCTTGTATACTACTTGTTCCAATCTCAGGGCCTCTTTGGTACTCTGGGCTCTGTCAAGTTTATGCCACTCTGCTACAACAGAAAACGTTCTGCTGTTCTCAAGAGACATTTGACACCCCTTTCCCAATGGTCTAGCTGTTCCATACACCCATCTCAGCTCTGCTGCAAGGCTTGCTGTTTCCTCGCATTCCACTCCAGAAGCAAATATCCCTCTGCTGTCAGATCCCGAAGCCCCAAGGGCTCAAGGCTCTTTCCCAGGGCCACCCCAGCATTTATAACCTTGCTTCCACCAGTGAATTCCTTTTCTTCACAGTGTGAATGAGAAACACCTATTCGAGTTGGTGAAATGAGTGAGGAGAAACTGGCTCTGCATGACCTTAACTTTTTCCAAGTAACTCCATTAGATATGATACAGAATTTATATCCTTATGCTTCAAGGCGTTCCTTTTGATATACATAACTCAAGTTGAAAGAAAACAAAGCAACAGACAGAGAAATATTTTATGTCAAGACCATTAGCTCTGGCAAATTTTCAAAATAAATTTACCGAGAATTTCCAGTGTTCTTATTTGGTTTTTGGCTCTAATATAGCAGAGGCCGAGGTGTAGAAAACTGTAGTTGTCTAAGTTGGGGGAAGCCCACATGGCACAGAGAGGTAAATGTGTATACAGGAAATGGGGGCCCATACTGCAGAAGGCCCCACGAAAAATAACTGCATGAGTAATACCTCACAAATACCTGATGAAAACAAACAAAAATCCTATGAACCAAAGACAACAAAGATCATTTTAAGGTCAACTAAACTTCTAGTGTTTTAAAATTTGTAGAGAGTGAAATAGTTTAGACTTGAATGTGTCATTTTAATAAAATTTACTTTTTTCTAAAATTAGTGGAAAAATAAAAACATGACTAGGTTCAGTTAATGAAAAAGAGTTCATATGTTGAGTTCATAGATTATTTATAACATGCTAGAATTTGACCATGATTCTAGTTAACATAATGGAGTATAACTTGCCTTCACACTTATGGTTCTCTTTTATACATGAGCAAAACATGAGTAAATTTAAAAAATTGATTATAAGTATCACTGTCATAGTCATAGTACCAGGGCACAGTAGCCAAAAGCATTAAGTGTATTCCAATTCCTGTTTTTGTGTATAGAGCTGGGTTTCTAAGAAACTTGAGAAAGTAAAGTCAGCAAATTGTTACCATTGCGTGTGTGTGTGGGTGTATGTGTGTGTGTGTGTAAGAATAAGACCTTAAAAGCAAAGAAAATGAAACATATCAGAAGAGAGGATTGAGCAATCTTTTCAAGTCTTCTCAACTCACTTAAGCTTTTTGCAGAAAATACACCTCATGTGTTTTTGTTTTGACTAAGAATGCCCAATTCAAAGCCTATAGAAGGGGAGAAAGACTTACTATGATATGAAATAAAAACAGTTGAATAAAAGCCACACTAAAATTACCTGAGTCATTTTTAAGGAAAACTTAAGTCACATAATAAAGTTTCCTATGCATGCAATGAGATTCTGTAAAGGAATCTTGAGAGATTCTGAATTACATTATAACTCCATTCATCCCTGACCTGCAACCTTAACATGTATCAAGCTCAGAAACACTCTGGCCCAAAATAAAAAACAATTTTATAAAAAGTAGTTTGGGAACCAACGCTAGCTACTACAGCAGTGGATTGGCAGAGGCAACTACATTGCATAGCTGGTTTCCGCCTGAGAGCGACCAGGGCTGGAATTTGCCACAGGATTGTGAGGGGACCTGAGCAAAGAAGAGAAATAGTGAACAGCCAAAGAAAAGTAAGTTAAATGAATTACTTATCTATATTCCATATAATGATACCATGCTTACATTTACATTAAATGCGCTAATTTTGTGTAGAAGTTTTTTTCAATGCAATTTGAAAATACAGTAACAGAGAGGAATAAGAGTTTAAAAAGTCAGCTTTTAGAGTCTAGAGGTGGTGTTTGACTCCTTATCGCTTAAGAGCTGTGCTACTTCAGGCAGGTTACTTCATGTTTCTAAGAATCAGTCTCTTCTTGTAATACAGTCATGAAAGTACCTACCTCACAGAGTCATGATGCTTAGTGAGGGAATAGGTAGAAACTGCTTAGACAGCAAATGGCCCACCCTTATGTGTTCAATAAGTATTAGCCATTATCATGGGCTTGTACACCTTTCTCTTTTGGGCAAGGAGGTAGTAAGAGAGAATAGCAACTTTTTACCTCTCATGTAAGTTTGTGAAATATTTTCAACCTACTTAGGAGATGTCACTTGGCCATGCTTTTTACCAAAAACTGCTATAAAATGCAAAACAAAGCAATTTTGTTAATAAAACTGGACTTCAGAAAATTCACATGGTAAATCTTGGCAGTAATAGAAACAATGATAGATGTTTTATTTATATATTTTTTTAAAGTACCTATTTGGCAATAGCTGCATTCTGACAATTTTCTTGCATTATTTCTTTAAATTATCACAATCACAAGGGCCAAGTTTACCTTGTGTTTGAGTGGAAGAATCACATTGTATTTGTCCCTTTGAACTCCTAACATAAGATCATGAAATAAAAAGCCAGAGACTATTGGGTGAGGATGTGAAGACAGCTGTATGTCTAATTCAGTAGCTAGATTTTTGGGTAACAATGCCTGGCCTCCAATGGCCACAGCTACTCTAGCCACCAACAGAAAGTCTCTAAGAGTCTTCCACAGCCATCACATCTAGAAGCTTTAGAGTTATCCTGCAAACCATCAGTGATAAAAGGCACATTATCACTGATGCAGAATAATAAATATAAAGGTACTTCTGGTCAAGCATGGGACGCCTGGCTAGCTGCTTGGCCCTAGCACTCTCCTAATTTAAGGCTGTTTCTTAGACCTTGCTCACAGAGCAAATCCTAACTAAAACTCTCTTATTAGGAGGTTTCTGTATTTCCCATCCTAGTAAACAGAAATTATAAACTTTTTAAGTAAAATATTTCTGATATTATTGCATATAAAACTTAATAATATACTGCAATTTTAAGATGTTGCTCTTATGTACCCAACCCCAGCAATCATTCTTTGATATGCATGGGACTCCTGAGAAAAGCCTGACCTTGAAATAAGTTTTCCAGGATTTGATTCAGTCTGTACTCAATTTTTATATTTAATCTATACTCAATGATGGTTGCCTAGAGATTCAATAAGTGGTCATAATTGTATTCAAATTAATGTTCATTTTTAAAGTTTTGAATCCACATACTAACTTGCAATTTATTTGAATAAAAATGTAAAGGTAAAGAATAAATGTAAAATAGATAAATAGATTGATAGTTGAACAAATAAATACTGGTCTAAAACTGCTGAATCAACCAAGTCTTCCAATGGTTTATAAATACAGCCATTAGAATGTGTTTCGGGCTAAAACTGAGCTTTCAAAGTTGATGGTGGAGATGGACATTGTTTTTACAAAGAACTGTTTATTGGTTAGGCTGCTTCTTACATATAAAGCAGTGGGGAAAAAGTGAATATAAAACACTTTCTCAGGCTTCTCATGCTGCTTTTAATCTATTCTGTGCAAAAATATGGCTTACAATTTATTGCTGAAATGTAGGAACCTGAAGATTCCCAGTCCACACTTTTAAATTTAACAAGTATCTCAATTACTTGCAAAGTAATCAGAATTTTACTACGTGCCATTACCAGGTATGCCCCTTCCACTAATTCAGAGAAATTCTCCCAAGAACCATGGACCCAAAAATGTCCAACTCATAACATAACAATTCATTGTTTTTGTTTCATAGATAAACCAGTAATTTGTATCATTTTTCTTCCACGAGGCAAGAAGCTACAATAATTATTATAATAATTTTGATTTTACTAAAATATTTTTGAAATGAACAATAGGAGGTGACAAATCCATGTTTGTGTCAGATACTGTCCATTTCCACCCAGAAGTTTTTTTCTATATTACAACAAAAGTGTGAAATAACATTTAAGATTCTAGAGAATGTTATTTTCTTAGTGTTGCTTAAATGTTTTTTCCAAATAACAAATGCATTTCTAACATAGTTAAAACACCCAGTTTGTTTAAGCAACGAGTTGGTCTAATAGTTTTCCTCTGAGCCTTTGAACCTTGATATTGATCATCTTCCTTCACCCATTTCCTGGTCTAAGAAAGGAAGAATATATTGGGTGCAAGTACATTTCTTTGAGTGAAAGTTCTATATCATAATCATTTTTCTCCATTACAGATAGAGGTGTTATTGATATAGAAGTTTGGGATAAGTGTATACTGGTCCAGAATGAGGGTCCTGAAAGTTTAGATTTTTTTTTAAGATTAAAATGCTTGTTGGAAGTTTGCTACATCTTTCCTTCTTTTGTTTTTCTTCTAAAGAAAAACCTTAGAAAAACATTTCAGTTCTTTAAATATTAACTGTGTTCTGTGTGTTTATAAAACTGTATAAGCTACATTTCATTTGGAGGTTAGAGAGCAAGATAGATGGTTGGAGACTGAAGCATTTCTTTGTCTCATTTTGAATTTTGGATTACAAAAGAAGGACTGATCAGACCATACAATGAGAGTCTTAGTCTACTAATCAGATGATCCTTTAAAAATATATTTTTCCTTTCTCACTTACTCTCATGTTTGCTAAGAGACAGCTAATTCCTAAGTGATCACTTTTAAAAGTAAACTCCAGAATGACAAGATTTATCTATGGCAAGCATGTTCAGTAGCCAGAACTCATTAAGCTCTTATTGTCTGCTGTGCCACAGAGATACTGTTCTAACATTAGCTTCTAAATTATGCAGTAAATTAAATAATATAGTGATATAAATGGTCATCTAGATATTTTGGAGCATTTCAAAAAATGGACATTTAACAGAGTAATGGGTGTTCAATTTACAGTTGAAGACTCTTGTTACTCAAATCGGTGAGTTCTCACTTTAGAACTCTGTGGTTTTGTTTCTCTTGCAGTACTTCTGTTATTTTCTACATGAAAACAGACTTGTTTCCAACTATCATGAGGGAAAGATGATAATGAATTCATGTTCTTAATGTGACATATTTTGTTAACCTTTGAAGCACCTCAAAGTATGATTCCCAACTCGTGGCTTTAAAAATTGGTCACCTCACATATTTCTTCATCTGGTTATTTTGCTGAAATTGTGTACAGCAACTATTTTTTAAATAAAGTTAGTGTCCATAAACAATACAATATAAATAAGTTGATCCAATATGCTACCGGTAAATTGAGCAGTGAGGCCCTCCAATGTTATCACAATTTCTTCAGGTGAATTGAGTCATTACAGTATGATCAGAAAAATTCAGCCACAATCTTCAGGCATCTTGACTTTCTTTTAAAGCAAAAAGAATGCATTCACTTTCATTCTTCTGCTAAATAAAGACTGGACAGGAAGCAATTCAACTATTTATAATTAATTTAGCAGACCTCAATTATCTCCTTATGTTCATTGATTTTTGGTATTCTTGAATAACCAGCATGACAGCAAACCAAAAATGTGTGCAATGCTATATGCCACAAATTCCCCAGGCTTCAGATTGAAACTCTAAGTTGTTTTGACGGGGCAACTAACAGCAGTTGAGATAGTTCTGTATAAATTTAGAGATATGAGATGCAAAGCCATGACTATATTCCAGCACATTCTTCTTGTCAGAACCACTTAAATCACCATCTTACACAAGTACATATTGAAACTCAACTTTAAGTGTTTTATTTTTATGTACATTTCATTTTGTCCAGAAATAAAATATCTAAATACAGACAGACTGTAATGTTGTATATGTATAGCTTTCAACAATACTTGATCTGAATAAATGCTTTGTACATTAGATTTGTCTTTTTAGTGGATTCCACAGCTACATTGATAAAATGAATTCCTCATATCCTTTTTTCTTAACCAATAACAAGCAGAGAGACAAGTACAAGTTAATATTAATAAGCAGCTCAAATAACACTTGGTTAAACTATGTACAATACAAACCATTCATACAAATGAAGACTAGGATATTGAATTTGTTACAATATGTGTAGTAAAGATAAGACAGACACTTACAACTTACATGGTGTCTGCCAGGCATTTCCCTTCTTATATAATGATCAGAACTTAATTTAAGCAGGCTTAGCTGGTCTCAACTTTACAAAAGTCCAATGATTGGTGATGAAAGTTGTAATCCCAATGTCTGCCCACATGTAAATTCCAAATGTTTGCTCATCTTTACTGAGAACAGGCCCCTTTCATAGAAAAAAAGAGCCATCTTGGACCACCTTGAATGTGCCTACTGTATGCTGGAAAAAAGTTACTACATTTTGTTGTGTTCATAAAATAAAGAATACTGAGCTCTAAAGACACATTTTTTTTTTCCATTTTAACAAGCAGATACTCCTACAGTAGTATTTACCAGTACAGCTACTCCAAGCAGTAGGAATGCATGAGTGGGGATTATCAATTAGCATGTACTCAAGACTTTAAAGGAGATTTCTATAACAGCGAGTGTTAGAAACATTCTCTGTCTAGTTAATCCTTCTGTTTGACGATAATTGATCCTGAATCATTATGAGTCAGACAATGAAAGCCCTCTCAACAGGAATCATGATAGATGCAAGCTGAAATGTGCATGACAGTGTGTTTGTGTACCTCTATATGTGAGAGCATGTCTTCAAGTGTGACTTCAAAATCTGTGATGATTTACAACTATGCTGAGGGATGAAGCTGACTGGGAAGAAATTACATCAGATTGTTTACCACTAGTGTATTTGCAGCCAGTTGACAAGAGCAGCGGTGTAGACACATTCCAGGCAACAGATGTGACCTTCTTCTTTGAGGTAACAGCCCTGTCATATGACCTTTAATTCCTCAGGCTTCAGTCTCACCCCCATGTTCACCTTCATCCCGAGGGAAAGTAAGGGGTGTCACTGTGGTAGTTGTAGTCAGGGCACACTTTCTGTACCAGTTTATAATCTGTACTATAAAAGGAAATGTAAATACAGATCACCTTAAAGGGCTTGGAGCAGAGCCAGGATACATGACTTTGGGTCTGCTCCTGGTAACAGGTTTTTGAAGGGTCGTAGTTGCAGAGTGTGTTCTTGGTAGCCTTGTCAACCTTTTCATATTCAATGCGACAATTAAAAGACTTGGAATCTTTGGCATCAATCACAGTTTGTTGTGCCAAGTCAAATTCCACGATTTTTGTAGGGGGCACCAAGCTGACAGATACATTCCCTTGACCAGTTGAATTATGCCTGAAATAAACACTAAATGTCCCATTGCCATGATCTACAATTTTCCCAGTTATCAACAGGTTCAGCTTCACTGTTTTGATGTTGGAATGAAAATCACCCCATCCAAACATTTTCTTAAACTTGCCCGTTTTAACAATGGGCCTTCTCTTGGCCCTGGGCCTCGGCTCTTGAAGGTCTGTGGAGTTCCTCAGCCAGTCCCAGAGGTCTTGCTCAGAATAAGGTTCTGGGGTATCATATCTCAGGTCCAAATCTGTATCATTCTCTTTGCCATGAAAAGTCTGTGACAGAAGTCGGCTGATAGACAAGTCTTTGCTGCTTTCTGTCCATATGTGCTTTAGTGTGGATTTGCTGCTTCCTGATTTCAGAAGTTCTGACTTTCCACCATTTGTTAAATTGGCACATGTGACCTGAAAGCAGAAGGAAAAAAAGGCATTTACATCTCTGCATCTGAGAAGAACACCCAATGCACAGGTCCAAGTTCTCTCTGAGTCTCTGAATTAAATAATTATACTTTTTCTAAAAGCACCATAAGTATCTGGCACACATTTATTTGTGATAAAATACCACTTCTATTTTTGCATAACAATGGAAGAGGGAAACTGTGGGTGAAAAAAACTAAATGTGATCTAAAAATTTATATAAAACCATTGGTTAATGGAAGAAAAGGCCACCCAGCATGAATAAAGCAAATTGAATTTAAATATAAACCAAACTATTTCATAGTACCAAAATTCAAACACTTTTGAAATCAAATCTTATAAATCATCATGTTGTTTTTCCTATTTCAAAATTACTTTAAGTTTTAAAATGGTATAATTCTCTGGATACAAAGAGGCAAACAGCACACACCAGGGCCTGTTGAGGGATGGGGAAGTAAGGGGAGGGAACTTAGAAGATGGTCACTAGGTGCAGCAAACCACCATGGCATGTATACCTATGTAAAAAACCTGCACATTCTGCACATGTATCCCATTTTCTTAAGAAGAAATAACAAACTGTATTATTCTCAGACATATGTCAACTGACATGCTTTAGACTAGTTATCCATATTAGAGTCATATTAGAAAAGTTAGTTTTGCAAAAAGACTCCAGTCTATTTTAACTGGTCAAAATAAAATAACATGTTTATTATCACCTATAATAGGCAAGGAATATATTGAATAAGACATGATTTTTTACCTTGCAGAGCTTAACATATGGTTTAGGAAAGCGACTTTTAGTTATTGTCAGTTCTAGAGAAACCAGCAACATGTGGTCAATGACTGAGAGGTCACTTCAGCTTGAACCATGAGAGTCACAAGCAGACACTGTTCTCCCAGGACCCCAGGATTATTTCTTAGGAAAGAACTGTATCTCGAACTGCACCAGAGATTGAGAGGAACCAGTGACCACAATGACTACATCGGCCTATAGTTAAAGCAGTGACTTCTTATCCTGACATGGAAGAATCAAGAATAGGAGCTAACAGCACTAAGGACCCACAGGAACCAAAATATCCAATACCAGTAAATGATTCAACATGTGGACTTGCTGTTTTAAGGCAAGGCTGCTGAAGGGAGTCCCCAGCTACCCATTAAAAAAGCCACGTTTCACAATAAACTTATATTGCCATGGCCCCTGGAGAACCAGTTCTGAGTCTTTTCTCAGATATAAGCCTGATTGCTACTCAGCAGCTTCAGTGGACCCTCCAGTCTCCTTCCAAACTGTTCTCAAAATGAATGATCATTCCTGGAAAGCTTCAAAAAATTCAGGCCCATTTGGAATTACAGCTGCATTCTAGGAACACTTCCCTAGACTTAGCTGTGCAGGACTCTTGTTAGAATACAAACATGACCTGAAAATAGCCTTTTACTCAACCACTTGTTGCTGAGGGAATGCACTCTCAATCCCTGGGGAGCAAGACCATAAATTTTAGAGCCAGACTCCCTGGAATTCCCTCCCAGCTCTGACACTTCCACGTTGTGTGCACTTGGTCAAGTTATTCAACTTTCGCCTGTCTCTGTTTCCTGAATCTGTAAAATGTAGGCAATATGATGTCTACCTTGAATGAGCTAAAACAGGTAAAACCTTTAGAACAGTGGCTAGCATTTGGAAAAGGTTCAATAAATATAGCTATTACTGTGAATACCAAGCTGATGTTTGAAGACAATTAAAGACGCAAAATAATACATATGGAGATCTTGCCTGGGAGTAGACTTGCCCAGGATGACCCAGCCAAGTGCTTAGAATGTGGAAAAAAATGGGCTCCCCCAGGGACATGGATGCAGAGAACCTTGGTCATCTAAACTAAAAATCTCTTAGATCTTGTCATCCTTTTTTTTTTTTCAAGCCAGCAAGTAGTCTCTTCTTTGCCCTGTTCAAATTGAAAGTGATTGGCCGATTCTCACCAAAGGAAGAATACCAGCTGAAGCTGTTATCTTTCCAGTAATGGTGAGTTTTAAAACCCTGCAAGTTTATCTCCATGAAAATTCATTGCATCTGAGATAAAATGGAACTTGATCATGCATTTGTATCCCATGACAGCACCCTGAAAAGCCAAAACTGAAACTTTGGGTAGGATAACATAAAAACTATGAACTATTTCGGCAGCTAGCTTGAGTGCAGTTGCATCTGCTGTGATCCCCAAGGCAAGAGCAATGCCTTCATGGAAAGATGCAGAGGGCCATGGTGTGCAGAGATGAAGGAAGAATACATAACTCTGTCCAGTGAAGAATCAGATTCTGGATTATAGTGGAGGGCAAGGTCACATCTAAGAGAAACACAGACCAGCCTCATGATATGCAGTCAGTCTTTTTAAAATGTCAGCCACCCAAGATGAGCAGAAGGCCTGGTGTGGAGTCAGATATGGCTATCAAATTGCCATTACTGGTCTTGGGGAAAATACAAGAAATTGAGGCAAGGATATCTTTGCTGTCAACTATTTTTTAGTTCTAGATACTTCCCTTTCATTTTTCCTCAACCCTTGTTTTGGTACCTCTCCTTTCCCCTATGTACCCAAACCATTTCCTGTTTATAGATTTTCTTCATACCAAAATATTATCCCAGAAATGGACCACATTGAAACAGTAGAAATGACTAAAAATAGCAAAATGGTTGCTTTAGCAAAAGTCATTTTTAATAAAAACTAAACTTTCATTCCTTGGGAGAGGAGAATTATCCATATGAATATATACGTTTTCTTTTTTATTATTATACTTTAAGATCTGGGGTACATTTGCAGAATGTGCAGGTTTGTTGCATAGCTATACATGTGCCATGGTGGCCTGCTGCATCCATCCCCTCATCATCTACATTCGGTTTTTCTCCTAATGTAATCCCTCTGTTTTCTTAAGAAAAAATCATTAAACCTCCAATCTATCCTGACAATAAATCCATTCCACTATGGAAAAATATTTACTCTCACATCAAAAGTATAATCCTTAGCAGGTCCAGCGTTAGTATTTTTCATTATAATTATAAAACTAACAAAGACAACTAAAGCTCTCCCACTGATTTTCTGAATGTCCTGCATTTCAAAAGATACTGTTTTTCTATAATACAGAGTAGCTATAATGTAAAACTTAAAACTAACATTAGCTAGTAGAAGTGGTACATACCTTTAGACTTGGGAGAGTGTGTGTGTGTTTTAATAAAATCTAATTGATTAGACATCTGAATTTGCACTTGCCTAGTTATATAAGCATTGACCTTATCACAGTCCCTACATTTATGCCTCAGTATAAAAGAAATTCATGTATATCCTTTTCTCTGAATTTTGCCTGGAATTATGTAGACAGCCTCCCATTGTTTGTGTGGCAAAAAGAATAAATACAAGCGGGCATTTAGTAGCGGCTTAGTATTTCTTTCTCAGCATCAGCACAGGGCTGTATTGAGATGGTTTCATGATGCACTGGCTAATGAAGCAGTAATGAAATTATCCCAGAGAAGGAGGAAAAGAGAGATTTACAGTTCAATTTATCAGTAGCGTAAAGAGAATAAAAGGAAAAATGTGGAAGTAGTATATATGGTTTCAAGAGGGAAGAATCAATCTATTCAAAAAGATGCTAAAGTTCTGACAGGCAAATAAGCCTCTGATTCTGAGGTAGAATAGAAATTGTTTAGTTCTATAATTATGTTATCCACAGCTGTAGTAATCATGAGTGTGCACTCTGGAGTCAGACTGCCTGAAGCCCAGTCCAAGCTCTGATCTTTAACAGCTGTGTGATGTGGGCAAGTTACTTAACTTGTTTAAGCTTCACTGTTTTTCTCTTCTAGGGAACAGAAGAATATCCATCTTCTTCACAGGGCTGTTGTAAGGATTAAACAGGGCACTCCATTTAAATTACTAAGGACAGTACCTGGAACACTGTGAGTGTTCAATATTAGTAGTACTAGCTCTTGTCATCACTAGATATTTTTACCTCTGAATCTACTACATAATATTTTACACAAATTATTAATTTGTAATTGGATTTAAGATCAGAAAGCATTCTTGAAAGAAAATCTCCCTTCACTATAACCACAAACATAAAGCTAACAATTAAAACAAAAAAAGCATGCTGTGGGGGAAGTGGAGAGAAGGAAATGGGGAGAAAATGAACATAAAGTTTTAATCAGGTTGAAATAAATTCCAGAGATCTGCTGTACAACATCGTACCTATAATTAATATTGTATTTAGCAGTTTAAAATTTTTAATAGGGTAGAACTCACATTAAGTGCTCATACCACAATAAAATAATTTTTTAAATTAGTATTAAGAAAATATATATATTGAACTCTAAATAATCAAACATAAAATGTTGAAAAGAAAAGAAAAAGAAAGAAAGAAGAAAGAAAGAAAGAAAGAAAGAAAGAAAGAAAGAAAGAAAGAAAGAAAGAAAGAAAGAAAGAAAAGAAAAGAAAAGAAAAGAAAAGAAAGAAGGAAAGAAGGAAGGAAGGAAAGAAAGGAAGGAAGGAAGAAAGAAAGGAAGAAAGAAAGAAAGCAGGCATATATTTTTCAAAGTGCTACTGTGATTACCTAAAAAATATGGCAAGTAAAATAAATAGTTGAACTCAAGTTAACAAAGAATGAGCATAAATTTAGCTATCGAACAGCTTAGCTTCCAAATGCAATGAATTATTTGCCTTCAGTGGTATAATGTGAAAGGCTTCAAGTTTTACTAACAGAAGCCTCTCTAGAACATCTCACTTGTGGGTAAAGGATCAAAGCAGGTTTCAGCTGTAATCATCATTAACACTGTCTTAAATATTCTTATTCTTTCAGTCCTTGCTTTTTGCTTAGGTTAAGAAAGGAGTAGAGCAATGTATAGAAGAGAATATAAATCTGGAAAAAACAATAAGATTCCTTACCAAAGTCACCAGAGATGTTCAGTACTAACGACTCTGATTTCTTTTGTCTTATTAACAAAATAGCTCTATGGTGAGACTACATGAATACTGAGCGTAATAAAGAAATGCAAACATAAATGGCACATGGAGCTGGCTCTCAAGAAGTTCACAGTTGAATGGAGGAATCAAACCATCACAGTGTGATGCGACCAGCACTATGTGAAACATTCCAGGAGTCACAGTCAAAGTTGAAAGGTAGAGAAGGTATAACAGAAGAGATGATCCTTAGATGTGGGAGATAAAAGAGGCTTGGTAATTCAACAGATAGTGCATGGGTCAGAGGAGTTCTTCCAGTAATAAAGAACAGGGCCAGGCATCGTGGCTCGCACCTGTAATCCCAGCAGTTTAGGAGGCAGAGGCAGGTGAATCACAAGATCAAGAGATCCAGACCATGGTGGCCAACATGGTGGCACCCATTACTACTAAAATTACAAAAATTAGCCTGGTGTGGTGGTGCATGGCTGTAGTCCCAGCTACTGGGGAGGCTGAGGCAGGAGAATCACTGGAACCTGGGAAGTGGAGGTTGCAGTGAGCTGAGATACCACCACTGCACTCCAGCCTGGTGACAGAGCTATGATAAACTATTTTCCAGAGTGGCTGTACCATTTTAGCATTCTCACAACATAATAAGCAATGAATGAATAATTCAGTTGCTCCAATACTGGCCACCATTTGGTGTCATTACTAATTTTAATTTTGTCATTCTAATAGCTGTGCAGTAATATTGCATTGCAGTTTAATTTGCATTCCCTCCTCCCCTTTTTTTTTGAGGTGGAGTCTCACTGTATCTCCCAGGCTGGAGTGCAGTGATGCAATCTCTGCTCACTACAACCTCCGCCTCCTATGTTCAAGCAATTATCCTGCCTCAGCCTCCTAACTAGCTGAGATTACAGGTATGCTCCACCACACCCAGCTAATTTTTGTATTTTTAGTAGAGACAGGGTTTCACCTTGTTGGTCAGCCTGGTCTTGAACTCCTGAACTCGTGATCTGCCTGCCTCAGCCTCACAAAGTGCTGGGATTACAGGCATGAGCCACTGCTCCCAGCTACTACTTATTCTCTAACTAAAATTTTATGCTCATAGACAAACATCTCTCTACACCACTCACCCCCAGCATCTGGTAACCGCCATTTTACTCTATTTTTATGAGTTCAATGTTTTTACACCACATATAAGTGAGAGCATGCTAACAGTAGATTTTCAGCATTCTCACTACACACAAAAAAAGTATGTGAGATAATGCATGTGGTAAATAGCTTGATTTAGCCATTCCACAATGTATGCATTTCTCATAGCCTTATACTGTACACCACAATTATATCTCATTTTTACCTACATTTTACATAAGCCACAGGAAAGAAGTCGGTATTTTAATACATCAAAAATACATTCCTTCCTGTAAATCAAAACAACAGTGATATATCACTTCACACCTGTCAGCATAACTGTTGTGAAAAAGTCAAGCAATAATCAGTGCTGATGAAGATGCAGAGAAAGGGAACAGTTTTATGCTGTGGATGGGATTATAACTTGGTAGAGGGATTATGGAAAACAGCATGGAGATGCCTCAGGAAACTACAAATAGAACTACCATTTGATCCAGCAATCCCACTTCTGGGTTTAAATCCAAAGAAAATGAAATCAGGTTCTCAAAAAGATATCTGTGTTTTATGTTCATTGCAGCATTATTCACAATTGCCAAGGTATGGACCTAAGTGTCCATCAGTGGATGAATGAAAAAAGAAGATACGAGACATATAGTAAATGAGAGATATGCATAATGGATGAGAAAATTATTCCACCTTAAGAAAGAACGGAATCCTGTCGTTTGTGACAACATGGGTGAACCTAGAGGACTTTAAGTAAAATAAGCCAGATAACAGAAACAAATACTACATGGTCTCACTTGTATGTGGAATCCAAATAAATGTAACTCAGAAACAGGGAGTAGACTGGTATTTGCCAGAGGCTGAGGAATGAAGGAAATTGAGAGATGTTGGTTGAAGGATACAAACATTTGATTACAGGATAAATAAGTTATGGAGTTCTGATGTACAACATGGTGACTACAGTTAATAACAATGTATTCTATACTTGAAATTTGCTAAGAGCAGAGTTCTCACCACACACACACACACACATACACACACAAATGGTAGCTATGTGAGGTAATGGATATTTTAATTAGCTTGGTTGTGGTAGTCATTTCACTGTGAATATATAAATTAAAACATCCTATTATAAGCCTTAGTGTATATCATTTTTATTGGTCAATTATATATCAATAAAGCTGAGAATAAATAAATTTAAAGGGAAAAAAGAACAAAAGTAATAGCATAAAACAAGTAACAAAAAAAGGTACATCTTTTCTTTCATGGAAAGCTGTGCTTCAGGAGCCGCAGAGCTGCATTAACAATGGAAAAGCAGAAAATAATCTTTATGCCTCTCTCTTAACCCAGTAGGCTCGGGGAGCCTGTATTACATAGGCACTAAGAGAATGGGCTTTGTAGTCAGAGATCATAGGTGTAAATGCAAATTGTGCTACTTCATCCTCGTTCACCCCTTAGAGCCACATTTTATCCAACAAAAAAAAATGGAGACAATATCTAACCCATTGGGTTTTTGTGAGGACAAAACTAAAAAAATTATATGTAGCATATATCATGGGGATAAATGCATGCTTGTATGAATTATTCTTGCCACCCAAACAATGAGAAGCTATTCTACATAATTCTGGATAAAAATCAGGGAAGAGGATATGCATTTATTTCCTTCATTTGTTTTATACTAAGGTATAAATATATGGTCTACAAACATAAGGCATACATATACCATTTTATGTAGTTTGAGCACAACATATGAGAGCCATTATGCCAAGTTAGGTTAAGAAACCATGAAGAAAAGGAAAACAAGGCCTTCAAAATGTGCACTGCTATTCTATTCTTGTCTTCTTGCTAGAAACTTTACCTCTGCTCAAATAGTTCAAGCAAACTGAAGTAGGAATTAGCATAATTGTGACAACTCTGTGGTTATCTTTAGAGGTGCAGTCACACACCACCTACTTATGCTCAGACAACGATGGACTGTATGTACAATGGTGGTCCCGTAAGATTATAATGGAGCTAAAAAATTCCTATCACCTAATGATATCTTGATGATCCTGACCCTGTGTAGGCCTAGGCTAATATGTGTGTTTGTGTCTTAGTTTTTAACAAAAATGTTTAAAAAGCAAAAAATAATTTAAAACTTTAAAAACAGAAAAAGGTTACAGAATAAGGATGTAAAGAAAATATTTTGTACAGCTTTATTGCGTGTTTGTGTTTTAACCTAAGTGTTACTACAAAAGAATCAAAAGTTTTAAAAAATTTAAAGTTATAAAGAAAAAAGGTATACTATGCTAAAGTTAATTTTAAAGAAAGAAAAAAGAGAAAAATAGGTGGCTGGAAGATGACCAAATAGGAAGAGCTCTGATCTGCAGCTCCCAGCCTGATCAATGCAGAAGGCTGGCACAAGCAAAGATGTCCTCTCTCACCACTCCTATTCAACATAGTATTGGAAGTGGCCAAGGCAATCAGGTAAGATAAAGAAATAAAGGGTATTCAAATAGGAAGAGTGGAGTTAAAATTGTCTCTGTTTTAGATGACATGATTGTATATTTAGAAAATCCCATTGTCTCAGCCCAAAATCCCCTTAAGGTGATAAGCAACTTCAGCAAAGTCTCAGGATACAAAATCAATATGTAAAAATCACAAGCATTCCTGTACACCAATAACAGACAAACTGAGAGCCAAATCATGAATGTACTCCCATTCACAATTGCTATAAAGAGAATAAAATACCCAGGAATACAACTTACAAAGGATGTGAAGGACATCTTCAAGGAGAACTACAAACTGCTGCTCAAGGAAACAGGGGAGGACACAAACAAATGAAAACACATGCCACGCTCATGGATAGGAAGAATCAACATTGTAAAAATGGCCATAATGCTCAAAGTAACATATATTCAGTGCTGTCCCCATTAAGTTACCACTGAATTTCTTCGCAGAATTAGAGAAAACTACTTTAAATTTCATATGGACCAAAAAAGAGTTTGTATAGCTAAGACAATCCTAAGCAAAAAAAAAAACAAAGTTGAAGGTATCACACCACCTGACTTAAACTATACTACAAGGCTACAGTAACCAAAACATCATGGTACTGGTACCAAACCAGATATATAAGCCAATGGAAGAGAACAAAGGCCTAAGAAAAAATGCCACACATCTAGAACCATCTGATCTTTTATGAACCTGACAAAAGCAATGGGGAAAGGATTCCCTATTTAATAAATGATGTTGGGAAAACTGGCTAGCCATATGCAGAAAACTGAAATGGACCCCTTTCTTATATCTTATGCAAAAATTAATTCAAGATGGATTAAAGACTTAAATGTAAGACCTAAAACCATAAAAACCCTAGAAGAAAACCTAGGCAATACCATTCAGGACATAGGCATGGACAAAGACTTCAGGACCAAAACACCAAAAGCAATGGCAACAAAAGCCAAAATTAATAAATGGGTTCTAATTAAACTAAAGAGCTTCTGCATAACAAAAGAAACTATCATCAGAGTGGATAGGCCACCTACAGAATGGGAGAAAATTTTTGCAATCTATCCATCTGGTAAAGGGCTAACATCGAGAATCTATAAGGAACTTAAACAAATTTACAAGGAAAAAGCAAACAACCCTATCAAAAAATGGGCAAAGGATATGAACAGACACTTCTCAAAAGAAGACATTTATGATTTATGCGGCCACCAAACATATGAAAAAAGCTCATCATCACTGGTCATTAGAGAAATGCAAATCAAAACCACAATGAGATACCATCTCATTTCAGTTAGAATGGAGATTATTAAAAAGTCAGGAAACAACAGATGCTAGAGAGGATGTGGAGAAATACGAACACTTTCACACTGTTGCTAGGAGTCTAAATTAGTTCAAACATTGTGAAAGACGTTGTGGCAATTCCTCAAGGATCTAGAACCAAAAATGCCATTTGAACGATAAAGACTGGCTAAAGAAAATGCAGCCCACATATACCATGAAATATTATGTAGCCATAAAAAAGGATAAGTTCATATCCTTTGCAGGGACATGGATGAAGCTGGAAGCCATCATTCTTTGCAAACTATCACAGGAACAGAAAACCAAACACTGCATGTTCTCATTCTAGAGAGAACAGGGAGGGGAACATCACACACCAGAGCCTGTCAGTGGGTGGGGGCTGGGGGAGGGACAGCATTGGAACAAATACCTAATGTAGATGACAGATTGTTGGGTGCAACAAACCACCATTGCATGTGTACATCTGTGTAACAAACATGCATATTCTTTACATGTATCCTAGGACTTAAAGTATAATTTTTTAAAAATAGAAAAAAATGTTTTTTAATTATAAATTTAGTGTAGCCCAAGGGTTCAGTGCTCATAAAGTACAATAGTAAAGAGTGTTGTCCTAGGCCTTCACATTCTCTCACTACTCACTCATGGATTTGCCACTAACAGACAATAACCCATAAAAAATGTTTATAATTTATGTTACATTCTTTTAAAAGTTATAAGGAGTATCTCATGTAAGGAACCCTGGGTACATTGTTATAATAATAAAGAAAACATTTAAAATAACACATTGAAAGACTATTTCTTTGCTAAAACAGACACTTCATCATCACTCTCGTATTGCCCATAAAAAGATTTGAATTTGTCACTAAATCCAGATGTCTTTCAAGAAGAGAAATGTTGTATATGTAGGAATTGCTTCTTTCTATCTGAAACAGAGGTCAATGTGAGTGATTGTCATAACAAGGCTATTATATGAATCGTAATAGACAAGTTTTTAGCTTCCTAAAGTCAAAGTGCAGCTCTGTCTAGAATAAAATAAATGAAGAAGGATTGACTTACCCTCCTACCATATTTTCAGAGTAATATATGTATAGATATTTGTACCTATTAGACATCGGCATTCCTGATATATGTACAGATGTTCTCATATACAACTGTGGTATATAAAAACATACTTTGTAGCAATAATAACACAGCTTATCCAATAGAAGTCCAAATTCCTAAGGAAATAATGACTTTGATATTTTTGATACAATATGCTTAACACCCTCTAATAATCCAGAGTTTCATCTGGAAGCCTTTTATTAGACAGAAGGAAACATTATATAAATTAAGTGATGGAGATTAGTTGCGGAGGAATAACATTCCTGTGACATTTAGATCTTAGATTCAAAACTCGTCTAGTGTCAAAAACTCTTCTAGTGTCTTTTTCTGTTCAGGGCATTGTGTGTGCAGAGCTCAGAGCTTCCCAGGTTCTGAGTGGATAATGTCAGTCAACTCAGAAATTTTTTTTAAAAAAAGGTAAAAGTCCTGGAAATAGAGCCTCTCCACACTCCTATAAAAGTCCTGTAAGCTGGGAATCTCCAACTCTCTGGAGCAGAGCATATCCAATGTTCTATTGTGGCATTGTCTAAGAAAAAATAAAATCTAGTAGATAGAATGGACATCTCACCGTTTCAGCAAAGGTGGGTGATGCTGGAGTTTGAGTTACATAAAGAATTTTATACATTAAGTAAATAAATACTTTTGAATCGTACCTTGGTCACAGCAAGAAGTGGTAAAAACACATCCAACTTAGAGCACCAGGACCTACAATGGATTTTTTTTTTAAGACAGAGTCTCACTCTGTTGCCGAGGCTGGAGTACAGTGGCACAATCTTGGCTCACTGCAACCTCTGACTCCTGGGTTCAAGTCATCTTCGTGCCTCAGCCTCCCAAATAGCTGGGACTACAAGCATGCATTACCACAACCAGCCAATTTTTGTAATTTTGGTAGAGAGAGGGTTTTGCCATGTTGCTCAGGTTGGTCTCAAACTCCTGGCCTCAAGTGATCTGCCTGCCTTGGCCTCCCAAAGAGCTGAGATTACAGACAGGAGCCACCGCGCCCAGCCTACCATGGGTTTGTAAGCATATTTCAGGGAAGACACAATTCATGCACTGCGAGAACTTCGAACAGCACTATTTCCATAAGAAAACTATTCCCTTGAGAGTTCTTTTAAAAAGCTCTTCCCTAAGAAGCTTAACATCCATTCCTTGACCTTCTGCTTCTCCCTTGCAAGATTCCTAGCACTGGGTTACTATACTCTGCTCTCTGCAGATCTCTTACCCAGTTACTGCCAGATTTAGAATCAGATGCTACTGCTGTCCACAAGCCCAGGCTAGATTTTGCTTTGGTCTTGCATCAAACTTTTCCTCAATTCCCAGTTTCTTAAAGTATGGTGTGTGAAATCTCATACTGAAGAGACATGTGCTGATGAAAAAAGATGTTTAGCCAGAGAGACCTCATAAATAAGCAAAAACAAAGCCTCTGGATTTAGATTCTGTTAAGAAAAGTTAATCAGACATGAAACTGAGCAGTGATCCTGGAGTTAAAAGAAAAAAAAAAATATCCCTTGGTAACAAAAAGAGCCAAGTCTTAAGTAAACAGTTCCACTAAATCAAAGAATGGTATTCACACAAGCATTATGAGATGAAATAGGTCATAGAGAGAATAAGGCAGAGAGAACTGCAAAATGACTGGGGATGCTGTAAGAGAAGTCACAATACAGAGGCTGGATAAAAATTTGTATATATTAAAGCTTAGAAATTCCATCAACCCTCTTTTAATGTAGCTCAAAATGGCTTACTAATTATTAGTAGTTTGTTTTAACTTGAGCACTGTGATAGAAGGCATCATAGGCGAACTGAGAGAACAGGTTGTTGGGGAAGACTTTCCTCTCCTGGTATGTCCCTAAACTCACTGAGGAGTAGTTTAATTGCCCTTTTCAAAGAGCTGGGTAACACTCCATCTGCCGCTAGAGGGCACAGCTAGGACATATGACAGCTGCCTCTATTCGTGGTGCTGAAAGTCAGACAGAATTGTGTCACTAAGGGTCCCAGGACTCTTTGAAAAAAGATGGACCAGCAGTTTCGTGGTAAGTGCTGGCTGAGGCACGTTGTGTAAACCACCTATTCTGTGAGCTTTAGTGACCAGGAAGGAGCAGCTGTTACCGAACTAATACTAGAAGACATCATCCACTAAAGAAGTTATTGTGAGCCCTATTCCTGTTAGAAAGGGTGTTCAAAGATAAGATACATTTACCTATTGATTGATTGATTATTTATTAGCTTATTTACTTGCTACTCATTAGAAAGTAGCCTAATTCAATGCAACATGTGTCTATGTCTCCAGCTTCATTTTGGCTACTTTTCCCTTTAGTCTCAGGATTTTTGTCACATCAGACTTTTTCATGTGCTCTTTATTCCAACTTTAGAACCTGCATATAGGCTGCTTCCCCTTATTGGAATCCTTTCTACCCATTCCTATTAGCTAAGCTAACTCCTCACTCTCTAGTTCACCATAAACTTCATTTCTACAGCAATCATTGATCCACTCATAGCACCCTGTACAAATCTTTCATAAATATTATATATCTGGCAGAGATAAAGATGTTGGCATTGTAATCCTTTGTGGAGGTTTTGTGCAATTTGGTAAACATACACAGTGACACAAGTCAAAAGGTGGCATTCTTTTTGGAAAATATAAGTGACTGCTATAGGCCATCATAACCAAGAACATTATATCAAAAATCCCCTAATGAATGTATTTTTACTTAAGAGAAAACTGAATAAGAACAAAATACCCAAATGAGCATAAAACCATATTTTGGGGAGTTGACAAACATTATCAAAACTTAATAAAACAGTGACTAGGGTCTCTTAAGTGGCCAGAAAATTAGCACCATCTTCTACCTTATCTTCCTTGAATTTCTAGAAATTTGGTCCTAATGTAGCAATGAAAAGAATACTGATAGAATTCTAGAAGCAGAGAACAAGAGCCTGCCAAACTTTCTGGGAGCATTTTCTTTGCACTACTCAAGTGGACATTTGTATTGACAAATAATAAGTGCTTTGAAACAGGCAGTTAGACATGTGTTATGCTATTTGTTTGCATAAATGCCCATTTGCTTGTGAAATGTGGTGGGGTTTTCAAAATGTGAACCAAACACAATTTTATGGGCATGTTTGCAAAGGTTTAAAATAGAGCTATAAAAGTGTTCATTAACAGCACAAATTAAAATGTTATTAAAATGTGAGTATTGAAGGCATTTTTGGCTTCACGCTACAGTTGATAAAGTGTAAATAAACACAGTCTGACTGTGACATTTTTGCTCTGTGATCGTGTCATGAAAATCCATCACTGTTTAGATTTAGAATCACTAAACATCTGAGGCTGGAAGAGGCCTTTGAAAATATTTTATAACTTGGAAAGCTGAGTCCCATAGAGCTAAAGTGAGTCACAAAAGGCTACCAAGATGGTTAGGAGCAGAGCCAAAACTGTGAAGGTTCCTTAGCATCCAGCCCACTCCTCTTGCATTCTAAGGTTTTCCTTTATTGAGAGCTGGTACTTAATGTCTCCTTCAGAGGTTAAAGAGCTTCAAAACTCTGGAAATGACCAAATCACTTCAAAACAAGGAACTTGCTTAACTTTGCTGAAAAGTTTTGATTTTGTGAAATGAAGGAATACTAGAAAATTGGTGTCATTTGCAAACCCTATAAAAAAAAAAAAAGAGGCATTAACCTAGTTCATTGCTAGGGGTCTCTTGGGTTGACTTTGGACACAAACTTGTGCACAGACCTTCCCAGGCTTTCATCTGAACAGTGAGGGCTGTGAGGAAGGAGAGAACTGAAATAAGAGAACGATTGTAACAGAATTTCAGTCAAGTAAATGATAACACAGAGGGAATTATTCTTCAAGCTCTGAAGGGAAAATTTTTATATGTGTTTCCTAAAATCTCATTCATTCCTATCTTCAGAAGGCTTGCTTTTAAAAAGGGAAAGTAAAAGTAAAATGCCATATTTTCTATTCTATCCCAGCCAAAAATAAGTAAATAAATACATCATCAAGCTTTTGTTAAATAACCGATATTAAATTTTTTTAAATTATTTCACGGAATTCTTTTTTTTTTTTTTTTTTTGCATATTTCAAACCCATCTCTAAGTAAACTCATTCCATGTGACCCATATCATTGGTACTTTTTACCCTCGAATGGATAAAGGTTCTGGCATTTTGGAGGCTCTCTCTGGCTACATGACTTGTACACCAGTGACTCTCAATAGGAAGTACTAAAGTAAACCCAAGGTAACTTGATCTGTAATATTTACCAAGGATTATGGAATTTGCAGTGGGGTGGTGAAATTAAATAGCATATTCTAAATGTATCATTAACTTTCTTTTAGTTAAAATGTTTATTTCAAGGCCGGGCGCGGTGGCTCACGCCTGTAATCCCAGCACTTTGGGTGGCCGAGGCGGGTGGATCACGAGGTCAAGAGATCGAGACCATCCTGGTCAACATGGTGAAACCCCGTCTCTACTAAAAATACAAAAAATTAGCTGGGCATGGTGGCGCGTGCCTGTAATCCCAGCTACTCAGGAGGCTGAGGCAGGAGAATTGCCTGAACCTGCAGTGAGCCGAGATCGCGCCATTGCACTCCAGCCTGAGGAACAAGAGCGAAACTCCGTCTCAAAAAAAAAAAAAAAATGTTTATTTCATAGTTTCACTTAATGTTAAAGGAACGTATAAGATTTATTGTTTTTTCAAACTGGATCATCATTTAAACAATCAAGAAATGCCTTTTTAAGTAAAACTGTCTTTCTTTAATCTTGGTTCTTAAATAGACTGCACAGATTATCCATCTTAATTCAAATCTGCACAAAATCATATTTAGATTTTCATCGTATTTTGATATAATTTCCAATTTACAAAAAGTTACAAGAAACTTCCATATACCATTTACCAAGATTCACCAATTAGTTTCATTTGATCGCATGTTACCTTATTGCTCTCTTACTCTCTCTTGTAATTATGCACATATGTATGTATGTGTGTATAAATTTTCTGAGCCATTTTGAGAGTAACTTTGAGGTATCATGCCCATTTATCCCTAAGTAAGTCCTGGAGTAGACCCTAAGAAAATTATATAACAATGGAACATCAAAATCAGGAAATTTAACCTTGAAATATTGCCATAATTTAATCTATAGTCATTATTGTGATGTCATCTGTTACCCCATTATGCTTACTAATTTTTCTAGTCCAGGATCCAATTCAATGCATGCAATTGCACTGCATTTAGTTGTCATGAGTCTACAGCTTATTTCCCTTCTATTTCACATTCTTTATATTTTTAAACAGCATAGGCTATTAACCTGTAAAATGTCCCTCAATTTGGGTTGCACTGATGTGTACTGCAAATCCTTTTATAGAAAATTTTATGGTAAATCCATCTTTAAGTAAACTCATTCCATATTACCCATATCATCAGTACTTTTTACCCTCAAATGGATAAAGGTTCTGGCATTTTGGAGGCTCTCTCTTGCTACAAGACTTGAAAGTCCGTGACTCTCAACAGCAAGCACGAAAGTAAACCCAAGGTAACTTCTAGAATTTTAGATTGACAAATGTGGTATTAGAGAAAGGGTATTCCTTGATTTGAGCATATATGAAACAATGTTTTTAGTAGTTGCAGAGAGTAAAATATATTGTACTATGCTAAATCATTGCCTAGTAGTCATTTAGGCTGTTTAATATAATTTTACAGGTTATTAATCTGCATTATATTCAATTGTTTTACTGTTACTGATAATAAGATCATTAAATCTTGTCATTTTGTGGTCTCTTTCATTTCACATTTTGTTTAAATGAGACTAATGCTTTTTATAAAAATCCATTTGCTGTATTTACTAAACTTATCTATCAGTCTGAGGCTTTCTTTTGTTTTAATTGGAAAGAATTTAAACTAATATTTGCCTAGTGTTTATCATTTCCATCATATGTTAATACATTATGTGAGTGGATTGATCCTCACAAATCTGCCTGGGATGTAGATACCAGTGACCTAATGATAGGGCAGAGGAATGCAAGACTTGCTGCCCCAACAGACAGCCTTAGAATCACACATCCAAGAAACAGCATTCGGATTCTTACCCTGTTCTTCTGACCCAAAACCACAGGATTTTTCTATTACCAAATAAAAGGTGGTTGTACTACCTACTGCTGTTCAAGAGTGTATATTATGGTGATTCAGTTCATTGAACAGGCAGGAACCAAGAATGGATGCTTGACCAAGTAGAGGTATTCCCAGGTTTCAATGCTGGAAGTTCAATCCTTGAACTTCAAATTCAAGTGTAACCTCAATCATCACTCCCCAAAAGGAGCTGACAAATAGATCATACTGTTAGTAATACCCCAGGTGCTCAGGTATACAGACACTCACTGATATACCCAGCAAGGACTTCATAGCCAAGTGACAATTGTGAAGTCATAATCTCTTGCACCTAAATTTTCTTATTCTAAATTAGAGATATAATACCCCTGTCCCAGTGTTACTTTGAGAATTAGAATGTATGTGAGGTGTTCTTCTCGATAGATGTTAATAATATTGTATTTATTTTATTTTTACCTACAATTAATACAATTATATTGATCTATGTAGTTATTTTGCATAAAATATTTCATTTCAATAATTTAAATTCATATGGGAAAACACTGTACATTTTAGGTAGCATGGGATAGTGGTAAGAGCCTATATTCTGGAGCCAAGCTGCAGACTCACATCTCAGCTTTTAAGGTAGATGCCTTTTTTCCTAGGAACTGCCTAAATCATGAATTTCCACATCATTTTGGAAACCAGAACACTGTTATCTTTTTCAAATGGTTATTCTCAAAACATAAAATAATTTTCATTAATAATCCTACTTTTAGAATATGAAATTATGACTTTGCGCGTAGATTTTTGGTTGTTTTCTGGATGACACAGAGAGGAAAAATACTACCCAATGTCCCCACCAGGGTTGTACTATTCAAGCCATAACATTTTTGATCTATGCTTTACAGAGCATCCCATTAGAGTTCCAGAGAAACCCTTACTTTCTATTATGTCAATGACACCTTTGCTGGCCTGGGGCCATTATCAGCTCTTGGAGCGCCGAACCATGAAGCAATATCTCTGTAACTAGGCCAAATAGGCCATGACCTGACAGGCTGTAAAGCCATCATTATCTCCTATTAAGTCTGAAATCTGCGCTTTGCATATTTTAAAACAACTATCCAGTTGTGCTATGGAGGTATATCTGCCAAATGAATAATTAGATTTTTAAGAGACTATAAAGGGGACCAAAATGGTTTCTACTGTGCCAAAAACAAAGTCAATTCAGACTTTATTTTCTCTCCTCCCATATTTTTATCCTCACTCTTTGGCAGTCAAACCAAAAATATTTCAATAACAGATAAATAGACTTCCATTGCACAGTTTACTATATAAAATCAAGCCTGGGTTGATGGCATGTGAGTGCCAAAGCATTCTGTGTTGTAAACTGTACCCTGCTTCCTCATACAGTTAGGTGGAAAGCTGTAGATGGCTGACACCTACTACTTGCTTTGTTTGGTGGATATGATCACAAAAAGCGTGTCATAAAATGTAAAATGACTGAATGGACCACTTAAATGTCAACGCTCAGAAGAGATTTGCTTTTGTGGTTTAAAATTTAAGTGTTTTTTTCCCCTTCTTCCTGGAGATGTCTAAGTAACTAATTTAATACTGCTTTAATGGTACAGATGCAAGTGACTTTAGAAAGATTTGGAAAAGGATTGAAATATAACTATATAAAATATCCTATTAACTCTTGCCCCCTGTTTTACATTTTGAGAAAGATTTTTAACTAAACTCTTGATGTCATTAACTATTTTTCACTTCAGTGAATTGTAACTCCAGAAAATTTGCAACTACTCTTTTCAACAGGGGATTAAACTTTCAGGGAATAAATTAAATTGGGTTAAAATGTCTAACAGAGTTTTCAGATGAGTGCTTTATTCAAGTAGCACAGAGACATGTTAGCTCTGAAATGAAACTCTAGTTAGGTAAATAACGTTTGTCAAGAACCAATTGCTCAGGTGCTACACTGCTCTAAGCCTACTTTATTAATATTGGTTTGCGGTCTTCAGTACAGTGCAGAAAAGAATTTTAAATGCAATTACAGCTGAGCTGGAAGGCCACATAACTATGTTTTAATCAAAAGCTGAGTTCAAGCCTGTTTTACATATAATATGTTCAAAGAAAGATCTCTTTTTCACCTTTAAGTATAACTGCATAAATAGTTGAGAGAAAATGCATTTCAAGTAGAAATGTAAAGGAAAAACAGTTCCACATCATAAGGAATATTATAAGCAACTAAAGAAGTATTGTACCAGAAATATATTAGTGTATTATTAAACATTAAAAGATATAATGTTTTAAATCCTGAGCCATCAAGTCAAAATAAATGTGTATAGGGGCTCTGTGTCTATGTGTATGTGTATACACATAGGTATCTGCATGTCTTGTGTGTGTGTTTATATATGTCTACACACAGAGACAAGTGCACACTCACATGATCCAGTTTTTTTAAAGTTTAATATTTATTAGGAAAACCTAGAGATTATTACTCTCAATGTCACTATAAAATACACATGAATGATGTAAAGATCAAGAACTGTATTTAGCTTGTATTAATGTCCTATATTCATGTTCTGATTTTAAGAAAAAAAAGTGTTGAAAATATTAAATTATTAAATTATATTATTATTAAATTATATTCACAGAGTGTAGAAAAATACGTTTACCGCATAAGTACCAGGAGGAAGCTAGCATCTCCTACCTAGGTTGGAGAACAAGTCTCTTTGATATTACAAAAGATTTTATTCCAGTGCCTTGTGGCCCAGAAAATGAAGGCATCTTTGTTGTGGACTTTGCAGTGAAAAACCAAAAGTCAGAAAAGGGACTTAGATAGTAGTCCTTAACTAATGATTCAAAGTTATGATTAATTCAGTGATGGAGCCTTAGGAATCTTAGATACATCTAAGGTATTATTTTTAATCCACACATTATCTCCTTCAGCTGAATCCTAGGGACATTTTGCTGAGGTAGACTCACTGAGGATCAGTCAGTCAATTTGTTGGAGTTTTTTCATCAATCTCAGTACTGTTTCCTGTGGGAAAACATACATAATAAATCCTTCTTATTTTGAACTCATAGGCAAATATAGTGACCAAAAAACCACTTCTATTATTTTCAACACTTTTTTTTCTTAAAATCAGAACATGAATATAGGACATTAATACAAGCTAAAGACACACTTAAGAGAAATGATGCATCACCTCCAAAGTTGTACGTTTATGCTCCTTAGCAAACCTACTAAGGGAAGAAAAGTATGGAAAGAAAGATGTACAAACAGAAGTACTTGAGTAAGAGAAGAAATGGTTACATTTTCACATTCATGCAGTAACTTGTATTTCTTGGGGTGCAATTCAAAATGGTTAACAACTATACAACATGAAGGTGGGTACTGGGTCACCAGGGCAGTGTCTTAGAGCCCCCCTGCTGTACTCATCAACACTTTAGATACTGTGCATTAGGGAGGTAAAGAAATAATCATGGGGGAAGGGCCAAACACTAGAGTGTCCAGTGCAGCAGTGGAAGGAAAGGTTTAGGGTGGGATTGGACTCGCCAATGGCTCAGGGCAGTGATGGTTTACCAACTAGTACATACATATTTAAATATTCTAATTCTGATATGTACTAGTCAAATATTCCTTGCAGGTTTTTTTTAAAATCATGTACTCTTCATTATTTGTCAGCCTAGAAACACAGATATATACCAGTAGTACCCATTTAACTCCAAAATCCGCAGAATTCAAAATGGCTGAAAGGCAATTAAAAGTACAGAAACATATTTTTCACAGGTTTAAATTTTTCTTAATCTTTGATATTTGCCTTTTGCTAACTCAGAGGTGGAATTCTTCTGAACTAGAAAGAATTGCTTTCTGATACAATAAATTGGATAACAATCTGTACTTAATAATAAATTTAGTTGTAAATTTTCTAAACAAAAATTTTTGTCAAACTGACCTTTCCATGAGATTATAAAACAACATTAGTGCCATTTTTCTCCTTTATTAATCATAATCCCAGGGTCCAAGATTTGGGAAAATTATACAGGCTAAATTCTACTTCCTAGCACTTTTTATGCAAAAAATTGCAGATTAAAGCTATAGTCAGGACCACATTAAATGGAGATGATACGGGGGGACTTTCTGAAGTTTTGGGTGTATCAAATGAAAAGACTATGATGTGAAAGTTTTAGGTATGAAATTTATTCTGACAATCACATGGGTTTACTGCTGTGAGGACATTTAAGAATAATTTGAGTCCTGTGGTTCCAGGTTTCTTAATACCCAAAGATGCTGGCTTTTTCACCTTGTCTGCTATCCCTCTTTTGTCTTTGCCATGTGAAAACCATATTAGTGCTCAGCACCCACCAGGCACCATTGTACATATAAACATATATGTATGTACATTTATATGTATATTCACATATATGCATTGAAACCTGCTCATGCAAATACACACACACACACACACACACACACACACACACACACACACAATGTTTTATGTGTTCAGCATTAAGCCTTCTAGAAAGGATTTCAAGTTTTTATAATGTTTTTGAGGACAGCTCTCTCTTCATCTCTCATATCCACTGACTGGTCCTGTTTGCTGTCCCATACCTATAACCTTTTGCTTTGTAATTATAAGCCTGCCATTTCCCTCATCTGGAATGTTCTTTTGAAGACTCTTACACTAACCCATGTGTTTTTTCCACAACCCTAGTGACTCCTAAATCACAACTCTATGTAACCTTCCCAAATCACTTTATTTGAAATTAAGTAACAATCGCTTTGACATTTTTGCCTTTTTTATAACTGATAATAGCAACATGAAAGGAGGCCTGGCTTAAAACTTAGAGAGCCAAGAATTCAGATTCTGGGGAATTAGAGCAAGATGGCCAAATAGAAGCCTCCTTTTGACATCCAATTGTTCTTCCTGCAGGAACACCAAATTAGACAACTGTCTACACAATAAATCACCTTCAAAAGAACCAAAAACTAGTATCTGGTTTCAACTTAATATCACTGAAAGAGGCACTGAAGAGACCAAGAAATAAGTCTTGAATTGCTGATGCCACCCTTCCCCCATCCCCTCCCAGCAGTTGGCCATGTGGTGTGGAGAGAAAATCTGGGCACCTGCGGGAGGGAGAGTGAGTGATGTAGAACTTTGCCTTGGAACATAGCACTGCCAAACTAGACAGAACTTAGCCAGTGCCCAGAGGGAGCATTTATAACAGCCATAGCCAGAGGGGAATTGCCTGTTGCAGAAACCAGAACTTGAGTTTCAGCAAGCCTCACCACTACAGGCTAAAGTGCTCTGGGATCCTAAATAAACTTGAAAGACTGTCTAAACCACAAGGACTGCAACTCCTCTAGGCAAGTCCTAGCACTGTGCTGGCCTCACAGCCAATGAACTTAGAGGGCATGTGACTAAAGAGACACCAGCCAGGAAAGCTAAGGGAGTGCTCGTGCCACCCATCCCCCAACCCCAGGTGGCGCAGCTCCAAGTTCCAAAAGAGACCCCTCCCTTCTACTTTAAGAGAGGAGAGGGAAGAGCAAAGATGACTTTGCCTTGCAACTTGGATACCAGCTCACCCACAGTGTGATGTGGCACCAGACAGAGTCATGAGGCCCCAGTTCCTTTGCTAACAGATGATATTTCTAGATACAACCTAGGCCAGAAAGAAACCTGATGCCTTGAAGGGGAAGACCCAGTCCTGGCAAGAGTCATCCCCTGCTGACTAAAGGGCCCTTTGGCCCTGAATAACCAGCAGCAGTAACCAAGTAGTACATGCTGTGGGCATGGGGTGAGACACAGAGATACGCTGGATTCTTGTGTGACCTAGCACATTCACAGCTGTGGTGGCTATGGAAACACCCATCTGCTTGAGAAAAGAGGAGAGAAAAGTAAAGGGGACTTTGTCTTAAACTTAGACACCAACTCGGCCACAGTGGGGAAGAGCACTAAGCAGGCTCTTGGGATCCCTAATTTCAAGCCTTGGCTCTTGAATGGCATTTCTGGACCTATCCTGGGCCAGAGAGGAGCATACTTCCCTGAAGGGTGAATCAGTCCCAGGCCTGTCAGTATCCACCACAAACTGAGTAAAGAGACCTTGGGCGTTAAGTGAACATCGGTGGTACCCTGGCAGTACTCCCCATGGGCCTGTGGTGGTGATGGACACAAGAAAAGACTCCTCTCCCTGGAGAAAGGGAAGGGAAGAGTGGGAAGGACTTTGTGTGGTGGTTTCGGTACCAGCTTGACTGATGTAGTTTAGGGCACGAGGTAGATTTAAAAGTCATGCTCTAGACCCTGATTGCTAGACAGTATCTCCGAACCCACCCAGGGCCATGGTTGGCTTTGACACCTACTAATTGTAGAGCCCTAAGTCCTTTAGTATTCAAGGCAATAGCCAAGCAGTAGCTACAGGGGACTTGAGCAAGACTCAGTACCGTGCTGGCTTCAGGTTTGATCCTGTGCAGTTCCAGCAGTGGTGGCCAAAGGGGTGCTTGTGTCACCCCTCCCCAAGCTCCAGGCAGCTCAGAACAGAAAGAGAGACTCCATTAATTTGGGAGAAAGTAAGAGAAGAGAATTAAGAGTCTCTGCTTGGTTATCCAGAGAATTCTTCTGGATCTAATCCAAGACCACCAAGGTGGTACTTCTGTGAATCTGCAAAAACTACAGTGTCATTGCGCTTGGGGTACCCCCTAATAAAGATATAGCTGCAGTGACCAAAAATTTAGATCACAGCACACAAGTCTCTTTGAATACCTGGAAAGGCTTCCCAAGAAGGATGGGTAAAAATATGCCAAGGTTGCAAAGACTGCAATAAATATCTAACTCTTCAATGCCAAAAAAACATCTGCAAGCATCAAGACTATCCAGGAAAACATGATGTCACCTAAAAACTAAACAAGGTATCAGGGACAAATCCAGAGAGACAGAAATATGTGGCTTTTCACAAAGAGAATTCAAAATAGTTGTTTGGAGGAAATGCAAGGAAATTCAAGACAACACAGAGAAGGAACTCAGATTCCTATCAGAGATACATTTAAGAAATAAATTGAAATAAATAAAAAGCAACAGAAATTCTGGACTTAAAAATGCAACTGATTTACTAAAGAATACATCAGAGTCTCTTAATAGCAGAATTGATCAGGCAGAATAAAGAATTCGTGAGCTAAAAGATAGGATATTTCAAAATACACAGTCAGAGGAGACAAAAGAAAGAAGAATAAAAAGGAATGATGTATGCCTACAAGAAAGCTTCTTGTGGAAAATAGAAAGCCTATCTAGAAAATAGCCACAAAATGGCAAATATAAGGGTTACTGGCCCTAAAGAGGAGGTAGAGAGAAATAGGGGTAAAAAGTTTATTCAAAGGAATAATAATAGAGAACTTTTCAAGCCTAGAGAAAGATATCAATATTCAAGTACAAGAAGGCTACAGAATACCAAGCAGATTTAACCCAACGAAGACTACCTCAAGGCATTTAATAACCAAACCCCCACAGGTCAAGAGTAAAGAAAGGATCCTAAAAGCAGCAAGAGAAAAGAGGCAAATAAGAGTTTGAATTCTGACTCTGCAATTTACTAGATGTGTGACCATGAGCAAGATGGCTAACCTCTCTGAGTTTCATATTCCTCGTCTGCAAAATTAGTCATGCTGATAACACAACTCATGGAGTTGACACAAGAAGTGAATGAGATAATGCTTGTAAGCTTTTTGGTACACAGTATTTATTTAATGCAGAGATATTATTATTCTAGGATTTTTTGTTTTCACTCAATGCTTAGTCTGTGCTTCTTCTTTCTCTCATTCTGTTGAAATCTTATCAGGAGTGGGGACTAGTCATCCAGTTCTTTGTGTATTCCCAAGACACAGAAGGAAGAATTTTCATTCAGTGGGTACTATTGACTGACTTTTTGAAGGAGTTTATGCTACTCATTTGTCAAAACAGTTGATTTAGTTTGCTATCTTAGAGCATCAGGGAAATGCTGCAAAATGAAATCTGGTGAGATCATGATAGGTACTGACAAGAAGATTTATTATCTAGATGAGGTATCTAATGTATATTTAATTCAAGAAAACGGCCTTGTAAAAAATACTGGATACCTGGCAGGAAAAAATAACATAAAGAGAACTGATTCCAAAATTAAGCATACTGAATTCAACATTGATTTAGGGGCACATAATTAATCGTGTTCATTTTTTATCTCAACATAAAGATGCTTGAATCCAGCTCCTAACAGGCTATACCAGTGCTGTAGTGACATTGCCACATATCACTTAAATCGAGCCCCACTTCTCATCTCTGTTTTAGAAAAGAGCAACCTTGAGCTTTCAGAGGAAATAACAAAACAAGCTGATCAAGAAGAATTTCTAGTTGCGAAACCCAAGTGAATGGCAGATAAAGTAAACATAATTGTCTCACAACTGGATAGCATTCTACTCAGAATTCCTGACCCTGGCCCTTTTCTGTTGTATCCCAGCTTCCCTATTTTAACCATATTATCTTCCCCAAAATTTGTTTTCAACAATGGCTTTATAATCTCTGCAGAATATCACTTACCCTGGCTTCAGTTTCTCAAGGATCAGGCTCTCTTCCATATACCTGACTCTCTTCACCTTCAGTTCCTTATTGAATTCAAGTCCTTATTCATTCTGCAGCATCTCCATCCCCTCACACACACATGCACATACGCATGCATACACACCCCCACAGGCACACATTCATGCTCCCAAGTGATAGCTTTCTTCCCATACCCCAAAAAAGCATGCATATTCTTCAGTCCCAACAGCAGCCTTGCTCCTTCCACAAATTGTGCCAGCACATATTGACACCATTATTCTGACACTTAACCTGACTGCTTACAATATGACTGTTTTCTGGCTGTGGCCTATTGTCCCAGCCAGATGATGAGCTTCCAAAGAGAAAAGCTGCTACCTTTATTTTAACTTATATGGCTGGCTGAGTGCTAGGCCTCTAGAAAGGATATAGTAAATCCTTTCATGAAAAAAATACACTATTTTGCATTAAAAGTAAATATGTCTAACCCACTGCTGGACTAGCCTAACAATAATATGTTACTGATTTCAAAGAGAAAACAAAGAAAGGACAAAGAGAACCAAATATATACACATCTAAAAGGCCAACGGGTCAAAAAATAGGTATGTCACTAAAGTCTTTGTTTTCTTCTCCAGGTGTATTGAGAATCTAGGTCACTTGTAGGCAGTCATTACTTGGAAATGGCTCATCCTTTAGTTTTCCTTTTAGTAGAAATATATCTCCAGGGAGATGACTTGAAAGTTATGTTGCCATATCTACATTTAAACTGCCGAAGACAGAGCTATAGCAGGAAGATGTAGGAAATAAAATCTACTTTTCATGGAATATAGTATCCTTGTGTTATCACAAAACCATAACAGTTGACATGCTTTGTTCAACAACCATGTAGGAAAACCTGAAAAGATTTACATGTTTGGAAGTCGATTTTGGCCTTCAATGTTACTTGATTATCATGTTTCCCCTTGATCTTGTTTTCCTGAAAAAAAACTCAAGGCTTAATTCCTCAATCCAGAAAAATATGCCTCTTTAAAATGTAAAATGTGAATTGCAGAAGACAGACAACAAACCCCACACATTAGTAAACTATCTCTTCTCCCCGATGGAAGAATTGATTAAAAGATGAAAACCCACCACAAGATTTCCAGATAGGCAAGGAGGCCCATTTGCCCCAGCTGCCTGGAGACATTTTAACAGCAGGGACTTTGAGCTTTTAATGAAAATCAGGTTGAACAGTGTGGTATCAGGAAGCTGCCCAACCTTTCTGTCTGCCAGAATAAACTGCTCAACTTGCAGCACACCTCCTCTTCTAATCAAGAGCTCAAACACCCCCACAAAGTCACAATATTGTTCTTAAATTCTGATGCTTAAGAAGAAGGCTTTAAAACAATATCAATACAGACACTGGCTAATTATTCAATTCTGTTCATAGGGCAAAGGAGATTCTTTTCTGACCCCTGCAGTGATTAATTTATGCCCTGAAGCATAAGATTTGATTACCCCTCTCTTAACATGTATAACTTGTGAGCCTTATTACTGGTCATAAAATTATTCAGCCACTATAGTCAGTTCAATGGATTCCTAAGGCAGTAAGTTCAACTACTTGGCTGCCTGCTGGTAAAGATATATGGCCTAACATTAGCTCAGAATTTACCTGCAACTTGTTTTAACAGTACAAATTTGATGTACATAATTTCTAGATTCTTAGGAAATTATTGTACTTTGGCTTTAAAAAAGGACTAGAAAAATAATTTATCTATAAAGATTTAACAGACTCATTTACCAGTGTTCGCATAAAACAGAATGTTTTAATTGAAGTGAATATTCTGATTTAGTCAGAAATCTTTTGGGTTTTCCACTGTTGTTTAAATTCTTCATAAAACATTTTATTCCATGTTTCTAGCTCAGAAAGTACAGTATAGTGTGCTGACTGTAATTAATACTTCTCTGATAACTGTAACCCCAGAGTGCCTCAAAAATCTTCATACTGAACATTAATTATGATGCTACAGAGAGGTAGGTGGCAAAGAGGAAAGAGTAGGTCAGCAACGCTCAAGTTATATAACAAATCCTGGAAATATTTAGGCTGTTTATTTTGGTTTTATTTCCTTATACTCATCCCACCAAGAATTTGTGGCACTTAATACACCACATAAGAATTTTAAAAACTGAAGGTATCAAGGCAAAGGGAACATATGAATGGCATATAAATGAACAAATAAAAGGATAACAAAAGTACTTTCAAAAAGGACTACCATGCAGTGTTCAAAAGTGGTAGCATACACTACAAGATGTAGCCAAGGCAGGGAGGAAAGCAAGATCAACCACAAAGTTCATGGTGTTTAAAAGATTTAAAACAACGACAAATACTCTTATTTGAAAAAGCACAGCATTTTCCTTAATTATGTGTACTGTCATAATTGTATAATTATTATTTTAGGATAAATAAACTTCATCCTAAGCTAATTTTATGAAGAATCTCATGAAAAGAACACTATTTGCTCATGGCGTCCAGTGCTTCTCACACTTCAGTATGCATATGGATCACGTTAGCCTCTGGTTAGAAGGCATATTCTGACTCAGTTGGTCTACAGTTAGGGCCTGTGGCTCTGATTTTTTTTTTTTTTTTTGAGATGGAGTTTCGCCCTTGTTACCCAGGCTGGAGTGCAATGGCGTGATCTTGGCTCACCGCAACCTCCGCCTCCTGGGTTCAGGCAATTCCCCTGCCACAGCCTCCTGAGTAGCTGGGACTACAGGCATGTGCCACCATGCCCAGCTAATTTTTTGTATTTTTAGTAGAGATGGGGTTTCACCATGTTGACCAGGATGGTCTCGATCTCTTGACCTCGTGATCCACCC
>NW_016107352.1:6235949-6319192 GCF_001604975.1 Cebus imitator | reverse complement strand
AAAAGAAAAAAGAAAAACATGCATTCTATGTACCCATATCTCTTAATCTATTTTGACCCAATGACAAAATTTAGAACATCTAGATAAGCAAAGGGGAAAAAATATATATTCCTTCATGTCAGTTAAATGAATTCACTAATAGTCATCACGTTCCTCATATTTGATCATTTTTCTGAGTGAAGAAAAGAATTGAGAATTCTTCATAGACCATGATTTGGCTCTTTGTCACTATAGTGATTCCAAATGTAGGATGAATCCTTTGTAATAGCATGTTATAAATATTTTCAGCTTCAAATTAATCCAATTTAAAATTTGCATATTCACATATATGAGTGCATATTAAATTATTTAAAGATTTATGTTTTGTATCCTGGCAAAGTTTTAAGCATTGATCATTTTCAAAAGAAAAAAAAAAGCTTTTATCTGCATTATTTAAGTAATTAATCTAAACTATGTGAAAATAAAAAGGGAAATTCTAAAAGTTAACTGTTCCTGTAATACAATTTATTACTTTTTTTGAAGTGAGAAATTAAACAGTAGAATTACAAAGTTAAAAGAGGCCATTTTTAGAAAAAAGAAATAAAAGCTCAGGGAGGGTAAGTGACTTTCTCAAGGTCACACAGCTAGCAAATCCTAGAGTTAGGCCTTTAAATATTAGACCGATGCTCATCTCTCACATCTTACTGCTTTACGATCATTATTCAAACTGACCTACAGATCCTGATGGATTTCTGTGTGTGTGTGTGTGTGTGTGTGTGTGTGTGTGTGTATGTTCATTGCTATTCAATATAATGGTAAAAGCAGAAAAAAAAATGGAAACTAGCATATTGCAGTCACTCACAATATGTAATGTGTACGAACAATGTAATTGTCATTGACTTGGAAGAAGAAGGGCAGGATCCAATAATAGTACTGCCAACTCCTTGTGGAACATACTATTTAGATGGGGTAAACATGCACTTACAATGTGTCTTAATAGTACAGCCTGAGAAGTATATTGTAAATACATATGAAATGTTGTCAGGAATTAAAGGAGGTGATATTTAAGATGGTTCTTGAATATTGAACATGATTTTGCTAGGTAGAATAGAAACGCTGGTTCTGCCAGAAGCTTAAAAAGCATAATGTGTTAACAAGTGCCAAATAATTTCTTGTAACTGTAAGAAATATGGGGTGGAGAGAGTGTGAAGTGCTAGAGAGAAAATTAAAGATGGAAATAAAGGATAGATACAGGTTTCCAGCTTAAATACTAAAAGTCAAACTAATATAGTTAATAGTCATTAAAACATTTTTGTTTTGTAATTTGTATAAATTTAAGGAATACATGTGCAATTTTGTGACATGGATATACTGCGTACTGGTGGAGTCTGCAATTTTAGTGTATGCATCATCTGAATAATGTATATTGTACGCATTAATTTCTCATCGCCCACCCCTTCTCACTCTCTCACCCTTCCGCGTCTCAAATAAAAACATTTTTTAGATAATGAAAAGGAATCTGTCTGAGGTAGTCAATCTGCTCCTAAAAGGGAGTCCTCCTCCCTCTTCAATGGGGTATGGTACTTCACCCACAGAGGACACAGCCTTTTCCTCTACAACTGTCAGATTAGTCACTCAGAACTGGCAGCAAGTGGACTAGTCTTGGTAAGGGAATATTCGTATTGTTGACCCCAGGAATAGCATCTAGTTTTGCTTCCATGGCCACCCTGTCCATGAATTCATTGAGCAGGAACGAGAATGGCTGAGGAAAGAGGCAAACTGACAGAGGATGGGTCTTCTATTGCACATGGTGGTTCTGGGCCTGTTCTCTGGTAGTGCCTTTGTTGAACATTTACATAGCATGTAACACCTTCACCCTCTGACCATTCCAAACGGACCACTCATATACCTCAATCAAGTTTTTCTCTCAGCACTCAACTCTATTCCTAAGACATTCCTCCATGAAGGCTTAGTTATGCACGGAGGGAGGAGAGGTGATGCAGAAGGATTATGTGCAGTAAAAGTTTGAGACACCTGCTTCTGGATCTGCTCAAGCCTGGTCTCTAACATATTCTCTCACACTTGATAAATTGTTGCACACATGCCCAATCAAATAGTTCATGATGGCAGCTGAAGTTGCATCGTTATTTGATGATCCATGTTCAGGTATTCCAATGCTACCAAGGCCTGATAGCTTTGCAGGAACTATTTTTTGGAAAGAGACTAGTTAACTGCAGAACTTCATATAGCTTTGCTCCAAACCCTAGAGATTATAACTCTGATTCTCCTATAAGGGTTTTTAAGAAGTTCCACAAGTATCTCCATTTCCAGATACATCAAATATTATTAGGTCTACTGGGACAGTAGGCTCAAGTAGAAGAGTCGTTTGCACTGCAGTATTACTTGCTACAAAGCCTTTTCTTTCTATGAGATGCCTTTTTATTACTCAGTAGACACAGTGGAGCAACAAACAAATGTGGCTTATGTTGTACCCCAAAGCCAGAAAAGCTAACCAAGACTTGTACCACCTTAATTTTTGAGGACCAAATTAAGGCAGAGAGAAATGTTGGCATAGCCCTGAGGCAAAACTATAAAGATACACTGCTGATCTTGCTAGGTAAAAGCACACTGCTGCTGGTGATCTTTCCAACAGTTACAGAGACAAAGGCATTTCCCAGATCAATTACTGTGTACCAGGTACAAAGGGCTATGTTGATTTGCTTCAATAAAGAAACCACATCTGGAACCACAGCTGCAATTAGAATCAATGCCTGATTACATTTAAGAAAATCCACAGTAATTCTGTAGGATACCTATATCTTCTTCAAAATCCAACCAAGTGAATAAAATGAGGACATAATGGAAATCACCACCCCTGCATATTTCAAGTTTTTGTTGGTGGCACTAATCTCCAGTTTCTCTAAGCCTGCACTAATACTTTAGGTTCACCATCCTGGAAGGGATAAAACGTTCCAGAAGTTTACACATGTCCCATCCTGCCAGAAAAGCTTTCACTTCGTGAATCAAGGGTCAATGTATAGAACTTGACAGTTGACATATGAGTGTGTTCCAATCGTTCAAACAGATGCCAGAGAAATAATTATAATGTGGGTCCATGGACCTACTAGGGGGATAAGTTTTGTGCAGCACTCCATTTGTTAACTCAGGATTGAGGCTTCAGGAAGAGTCAGCACTTGCATAAACCTGTAGTTGGAGCCTAAAATTTTTTATGCCTTACATGCCTGGCTTGCTTTACTCTAGTCCTGCCTCTGTGTCACAACCATCGTAGTCTCCATTTTGACTAGTGGATTGTAGTAGAATTTTGGGTCCCATGAATTAGTATAAATTTATACACAACACTTAGTAATCCCTGCATATTTTGGACATTTCCCTCTCCCAAATGCATAGTCACCCTGGTTAGTGGTTGCTGGTCCTTTTGGGTAGACCTTGAAGGGAGATTTTCTATATACTTGTGAAAGTGCTTTAGGAGTCAACTTTAGGAGGATTTTACCCCCAGTTCTGGAAGCTGGCTTATCGTATGAACTTGGTGAGAGGTCGGGACCCTTCACTGCAGCAACTCAAGTCAAGTTCCTGGCCACCAGACCTGCAATTTTGTCTTCTTTACAGATTAAGTGATATCTTAGAAAAGTGTTTATATATTTGCTTTTATGAATACCATGATAATTATCTATAAGCACAACATCATGCAGATAATAAAAAAAAAATGTTCCATGCTAATTGGCTACTGCTGCCTTCTACTAGTGGTCTCCCCCTTAATTCTAAAGATTAGGCATCACCACTTGGAATTACATTGCCCCTCTAGAATTCTAGCAACCCCAGTGAATTCAGGAAGTTACCTCATTGGCAGTGTCTCCCACCATCATCTGTGGCTTATAGAAGACAATGACTTCTGGGGTTTTCTATTTGTCAATGTATTTCTCAATGCTTAAGTTAAAGGAATGCCCTTTGGGCTGTCTCTGAGAATACAGTGTCTAGTATGGTGGTGATGACATGGGGCCAGAGAATTGATTGTGCAAGATACATGGAGTCAATCTACTCCAAAATACCTACCTACCTCCATATGCCCTTTTATTCCTTCCTTCATAGTGTACCACAGAAGTTCTGGGATTTCAACCTAATTGAATGTAGGCTACCACTGCCTCCAAGTCTCAGTTGCTAACCAGGTAAATTTTTACAACCACTTCCAGCAGAAAACTGGAACTAAAATACTAAACAAAGTAAAACATGAAGTCACAAATTTCTGCCAAGTTTACCATAGTAATAAGTTGACCTTATCCATTATAAATATCTTATATATCTTCTCCTTAGCCTAAAACTCTTGAAACTTTTGATATAAATTAGCAAAATTTTTCAATCATTCTAGAATATAAGTTATCTTATCCTGAGTCAGACTTCATTCTTCTTCTGGAGTATTCTGATATCTGATTCTAGTTCTGGGTCTGGAGGTAATAGGAATGAGTTTGGAAAGAATAACATTTGTTTGGCAAATCCCCCAGGTGAAATAATTGAACGAGGGGAGAATATTATAATTTTATGTCTCTTTCTAGTGAGTTGGCCCCACAATAATAAGAACTAAGAAAATTTGTCAGGGCTGCTCTGAAAGCTCTCTGACTCTCTGTGATTTCAAACAAGGGTTTAAAGTCATGAGTTTGCTTATTTCCTCTTTTTTTAACACTTCTCAGTGAAGTCATAAAAAGCTGCACCGCCCATTTAATCCTTCCAACAACTTGTGTCAGCAGACACTTCATTTCAGTCAACCACAGGTGATGATTTAATTAATTCAGTGCCTCAGCATACTATAAGCAAAAAGGTCAGTACTGATTCCAAGACAAAGACAAATACATGAGCAAACAAACCCCAGAGTATCACTCAATCCCAGAGTGTATTTTCTGGGACTACTCACGATAACACGCATACCATTATGCAGGGTTTTCTTCAGGAAAACAAAACCAAACCAGGTATTTCAACAGAGTGCATATCACATGGGGAATTGATCTCACAGGTATTAAATTAGGGGACTGAGAAAGCATGAAGGGAACACTAAAGTAACACAGACATCATCATTGTAGAAAGCAGCTACCATGAGTAAGTATTGAAAAATACGAGAGGTGTTGTAGTTATCAGAATCCAGAAGCTCAAAGGAGGGGCTAGGACTTGAACCTCTGAGAAGAGGCATTGTTTTTTGTGTGCTGGTAGCTTTAAGGAAGTATGATGAGGTTGGTGTGGGGAAGGTCAGAATAAGTTTCTATTCAACTTCAATTACTAGTGATATGGTGACAGGAACAGCAAACGAAAAGAGAAAGGCAAAATTCCTCTCTTCCTTCAACAATATCTAGCCTTCCTCACATGCCCCCTATTGGCAGAAACTAACAAAAAGCCACCTAATAAAGGAGAACAGGACCCTGCAAAGCCTAGCCCCATATCCAAATCCGAGTAAGGAAGGATAGGTTTAGATCCCAGAGGCAACAGCGTGATAACGAGTACATATTTTACATGAAGAAGTAATCACAGAAAAATTGCATAGAGTCAGGATCTAAGTTTTACTGTCATCGCATCTCTAACTGTAAGAGTTTTAGCAAGTAATTTCATTTTTCTGAGCATCCGTTTCACTTGAAAATTCTCTATAACAATACCACCTATGCCTTCCTAGCAGGAGGTATAATGTAGATGAAAGCACTTTAAATCAGTATAGAGTACTATATAATCATAAGCTTTTCTCACTATTATTGTCCATACTAAATGGAGCCAGGAAAATAATAGATGAATGAAACTCATAGATAATCTTAAAATCTTTATTTAGATGGCTTTATATTCTTTCTCATCCAACCAGTCTATGTAAGGCATACATATAATAGTTCAGTAAGGCCCATGGCTAGCCTCCCATGGATATGCTAACAAGCTGTAATGTGAATCCAAGGACAGAAGCAGGGGGAATGATAGGACATCAGAAGCTTAGCTAATTCCTCAAACAAATGTCCCATTTGAATAAGTGAAACATAACACATCGTATTTTTAAGTTTTATTTTATTATTAATTGACACAATCATTGTACATATTTATGGGATACAGTGTGATGTTTTGATACATGTATACAATATGTAATGATTCCAACTAGGATAATTTGCATAAAGGTTTGAGGTGACAGATAGCCACATATTATTTCTATATGACCTGATCTTCTTACTATTTTAATCTTTCAGATGCCAGAAAGCACCAGAGAAAGCTGAATTTGAAATGTTAACTATTGTCTATAAAAATAATTAAAAGTAGGTCAACATAACACAGACAACAAAATTTAGAATGCAGAGGGCTTTTTTTTTTTTAACATTTGGGATCATGAATAATTATTTGGGAAGGAAATAGTTAATAGATATATTGGTACATTTTATTCAATAAATTTGCAAGTTAGGAAACCACAGAATTAAATAAGGAAGACTGTTCCAGATGCTTATCAGAGACTTTTGGATAATAACCCACAAAGATTCAGAGGTTCATTCCAGACCATATAGAATTATAGACTTGATTGTTATTATTTTTAGAATTTTGGTTCTGCTGAATCAAACTGAAGAATCTTTCTAAAAGTAAATGAGCACTTATTCAGCCAACAAATATTTACTGACTATCTTTGTAACAAATGCTAGGTTCTAAGGATACAAAATGGGGAAGAGCTCCAACATCTACATAGATGATTATAACACAAATGTAGAAATTCAGTGGGAGAACACTTAATTTTACCTGAAAGTCCTTGAAAAGGATTCTTAAATGTGCCATTTAAGCTGAATCTCAAAAACTTAAATCAAGTTTGCTATTTAAAAAGTAGTAAAAGTGCAATAAAGATAAGGCATCTGCATTACAAAGGCAGAGAATCTTGTAAGGAATCAACATACTAAGAGGACAATAAGAAGAACTGTCTCTTAGGAATTTAAGATGTAAGAAGTGCAAGAGGAAGGAACAGACAGCCATAGGCGAGTAAACTAGAGAAGGAGTCAGGGCCAGTGAATGAAGGGATCTGTTACACTGCTCAGGAGTTTAGACTCAATTCTATGGAAAGAAGGATCCCAATGACATCTTTAATAAGGGAGATAAATGATCTAATTTATTAATGTTCATGAGAGATAATTCTGATATGATTATAGAACTACATTTTACTGAAGAGAAGCAGGAGTTAAGAGGAACTATTGCAATTGTCCAGGCAAGAGATGAAAGTTGCAGTAAAGAGAAGTCTGGTCTGGAGATACACCTTACACACATTAATAGAATATGAATATGACTAAAAAGAAAGGTTGGAAGGTGATTCAGTGGTTTTAAGATTAGGAGCTGAGAGAGTGGTGAAACATTCCATTTAAATAGAACTAGAGTCACCAACCTTTTTTCTGTAAAGATCCACGTAATTTGGATTATTGTAGGGCTCTCAGATCTACTGTATGGATCTCATCACAACTATTCAGTTCTACCATCATAACACCAAAGCAACCATAATAATACATAAACAAATAAGTGTGGCTTTGTTCCAAAAAAGCATTATTTATAGGCACGGAAATTTCAATTTCATCTAAATTTTACATAGCATGACATATTACTCTTTTTATTTTCTTTCAACCATTTAAAAATATAAAAATATTCTCACTTTACAAGACCATGCAAAAACAAGCAGTAGACTAGATTGGGCCCAGAGACCATCATTTGCCAGTTTCTGTCATAGAGAAAACATGGGAAGGGTCAGTGCCCAGGCTAAATTTAAGGTGCTGTGGGATAACCAGGGAAAGATGTCCAGAAGGCAGGTGGAGGCTATATGGACTTCAGTAAAGGGAGCTACCCCAAATTCTCTGCAAATACTGTTCTTTATGGTCATAAAGAACAAAAACTATTTAAGTAGGCAAATACAATAAAAAGGCGAAAGACCATAGTGTACCCTAACGCTGCTTTTAAAGTACTTTTTAATTGAGGGCAAAGCAACATTTGAGGTTTTTATATTAGTCAAACCCAGACAATTATCTCTATAATAGGTCGTTAGAAGCCAAGGCCAAAGAGGTAAAGCATTTATGACAGAACTTATAAGAGTAATGAAAGGTGATAGAGTACAGGAACTGTCTAAGAAGCAAATAATGTTTCATCCTTTATGGATGAAAGACAGAAATGAAGCCTGATTTAATTTTAGAAAAGAAATTTCATTTGTTACCTGTCAAACACTGATGCAAAAGATAAATAGAAGTAATAGAAACCTCCTTCTTAGGCAATATGTAACACCACTCCACAACATTATGCTTGTTAAATAACATTCAAACTGCTCATAAACGATCCTAAACAGGAAGAGTTTACAATTCAATTTGGTAAAGAAACGATGACAGTTTCTCAGGTGCCTCACTGGAGAGCTTTTAAACATGTGTTCTGCTGCCTTTCACAGGCAGAGTAATGAAAAGTAAATTTATCTTCAGGTTTCACCATTCATTTGGTTGAGATGCAATATCTCTGGTTGACACTGGATTTTTAACACATGAAATATTTCCTAAACCAAGTAATTTGATTCTGTGAAGATAATAACCACAGGCAGTGTAATTAATTTCTTTTATATCTCCCACATAGTAAGTGGATCTTCTCTATACATAAGACAAAGATGGCACAAATCACCATGAAGAGCAAGGTGCAACATGAAGATTAAGAAATCTTCCATGATATTGTGGATTGCCCCATAATAAAAAGGAAATGTTAAAAATCAATCTTTTAATATCATGTCAATTTCCAATGCAAAGTGGCCCAAACAAAAGAAGACAGATTTACTATTTTAACTTATATTTTCCCCATCATCAAAACCCTATCAAAAAACTCTTTGATATAGTACACAATGTACTGATATATTATTCCTTAGCAACTATCTTTCTTAACTGTTGCACTCTTTCAACGTTCAAATTAAAATGCTTTGGTGATAGTTGGACAATGGCTCACAAAACTGTCATATCTGCTCAAAACTACTTTTTTTCATGAGAATTACTGCCAAGTTAATTCCTTCTCAGCTATTCTTCTGCAGAATAATAATATTGTTGGTACTTGATCTAAAACATTGACACTAAAAAGAACATTTCGCTACGTGAATTTGCAAAGGGAAAATCAGAGATAAAAACTGAACAGCTTTTCTAATAAACAATTAGTAGTTTTAAAATCTTAAAAATAAAAATCTGTGTTTTCCATTTGTGATAGCCCTGAAGCATTTATCTAACCAAGTATGAGGCAAGCTTATGATAAGAGAACATAATTAGAAACAAATAGAAAACATGTTTTCATGTTTAAATTAAAAATCATGACAAAACTTAGCCTTCTCTGTAAGACAGCTCAACAACTGGATCTAAGTGAAAAGAAACCACAATCAGTTTTTGTTCATCATTTAATGGACCATAAAAATTTGATCTGTTCTAATCCTCCAAATTTAATTATTTATATAACTAAATTGGCTGAATCAATGTTTATTTTGTTACTAATAGAGATATAGCTTTAAAACATTTTCCTTGCACAAGAATTTAAGCACCATACTATAAAACAATGAATAAACTTCTGAAAATAAATTTTTACCCTGATATCATGGTATAATGGTAATGAATATGGGGTTTAGAGAAGGTTTAAACTGAATTCAAAATCAGTACAAGTGGCTGATTAGCTATGTGTTCCTCGGAACATTACATTGATATAAGAGACTACCAATTTTTATTCTATCTAGCCTAAATTGGTCATAACCATAAACTTAAGATTCCAGATAATTCATCATTACATAGATGTGTGGTTCTCAACTTATCTTGCTAATAGCCTCCTTCATATAGCAATAGTTCATGACTGAAATAAAATTCACAGATATTGTAACCTATACACACCACAAAAAATCAGTATAGTGTTCCATAAGATGTCTTTCAATATGTAAATGCATAGATACTTTTATCCTACAAGTCATGTTGAAATCAGATGCTTATACCTATACATGGGCCAACCAATAAGATAGCAAGTACAAACACTGATATATACTAGTATGAGATATTGGCCACACCTATTTAAATACCAGGGTGGCATTACCTTCAATGACTTGAGTTTCTAAAACGGTGAATAGCTATTGGTATAGTTCTGAACAAAACAAGTACAATATTTTCTTTAATATGTGCTATAATTTTATTCCTGAAAAACTTAGTGTACAGTAAAACTATGCAAAAATGATTTGCGTGTGTGGAGATATATATATATATATATAATATAGAATTGAAAATAGGTTTATTACCTCCATGAATCTTCAGTTGAGTATTCAAAGAACACATGTAATATTGGTGGAAATATTTGTCATGGTACAGAACTCAGCCATACATTGTAACATATATAGTATCTCTGGCTTCGAAAGCCTCCTAGTAAGCTTTTTATCTCCCCGTTCTACTTTTGCTCTCTACACCATCCTTCATCAATTATTCACATAACAGCAAAGAGATCACTTTAAAAATGCTGATCAGACAATTTTACTTGTGTTAAACCCACCAATGATTTCCTGCCATGCTAAGAATGCAATCCAAATTCTCGTGCATGAGCTTCAGGCCATAAATGATCCTGCCTATAGGAGTCACCTCTGCGATCTCTGTTCTACCACGGTGTCCTTCTTGCTCCACACCCCAAACACACTGGCTCTCTTACTGGTCCTAAAATTCATCAAGCTTATTTCAACCTTTGTACTTGCAGTTTTCCAGCTCTTTGAAACATGCTTGCTTGAGCCTTTCTCTGGCTCCTGCATCCTACCTGACTTCTTCACCTGAATATTGCATAAGCGTTTTCCAAAACAGATGCTTTGTTCACTCTCCTGAAATCATCATCCTCCCGACCTCGTCAATGACACACAAATTGAAAGTATATTTACTGATTCTCACACAACCAATAAAATCTCAATTATGAAAAAAAAAAAAAAAAAGACACACCAAGTTGTCCAGGCTAAAATCTGACAATACTTATCCCAGAACTTCCGTCCATCTAAACAATGAGTAAGTCTTTCTGTCTCCTCTAAATTATATCACAAATAGCAACCATGGCCACTCTTGCAGTCTAAGCCACAGTCATCTCTCACCTGTACCATTTCACAGGCCACCTAACTAGTCACACTACTTCTATTCTTACCCTTGTAATCTATTCTCCACACAGCATCTACAGCAACCTTTTAAAAGGATAAGCCAGATCATGTCACTCTTCCATTTCAAACCCTCCACTGGCATCTATCACACTTAGGATGGAGCCCAAACTCTTGGCATCATAGTCTACAAAGGGCTTTGACAATCTGGTCCCCTCATTTCATCATTCACTTTTTTTTTTTTTTTTTTGAAACAGAATCTTGCCCTGTTACCTAAGCTGGAGTGCAGTGGCACAATTTTGCCTCACTGCAACCTCTTCCTGCCCTGCTCAAGTGATTCTCCTGCCTTAGCCTCCTCAGTAGCTGGGATTACAGGTGCCCACCATCACACCCAGCTAATTTTTGTATTTTTAGTGGAGACAAAGTTTCGCCATGTTAGCCAGGCTGGTCTCAAACTCCTGGCCTCAAATGATCCACCCCTCTCAGCCTCCCAATGTGCTAGGATTATAGGCATGAGCCACTGTTCCTGGCCTCACTTTCAGTCTACTCACTTTCTATACAAATTGCCTTCTTTCTAGGAAAAAAAAAAAAAAAAGTCACACTCATTCCTGCCCTAAGACTTTTGCTCTATACTCAAACTATATGCCTGGAAATTACTGCAACATATATTTATATGACTGCTTTTGCCTATCATTCAGGTGTCAGTTTAAAATGTTATATCCCCAGAGAGATCTTTGTCGACCTATGAGGTCTAAAGAAGTCCATCTTTATTCCAATCGCAATATCTTGCTTTATGTTCATCCTAAAAATGTCAGGTGGCATTTTTTGGCTTACTTATTCAGTGATACTCCTCCTCAGAATGTAAGAGCCATGAAAGCAAGAACCTTGATGGAATTCATCATTAGTCTGTTCCTGATGTCTGCATAGTCATTAGAGTGAATTCAGAAAAGAATATTTGTTGAATAAATGCACAAGTGGCTCAGATTTCTAGTAGGATTTCCTAGAGAATTCTTTAGCTTCATGATTTTCAAATTAGATGATGTGTGTCACCAGAAAACATGAGGTGTTTTTCCAAAACAGTTCAAACCACAGGAAAATATAGCACATCTTCCTGAAACATCCGTTTTACATGAAAGTACTTTAAACAATATATTTATATCATATAAATAAGAATGTATAAGTTAGAGTACACACATGAATTTTTAATATAAAACAAGATTTCTGTGAAATTTTATGCTTTTAGTAGTTACTTCAGACTATGCTTCCAAATTTCTGACACATGGTATTATTTTCTTTCAGTTTTAAGGAGTACATCAGTATTTGTAAAAAGAAGTTAAGAAGCAGTAAAAGGACTCCATGAACATTCATTGAGGCACAGTTAAGAATAGGTGTCAAGTTTAATGCTCAGTTAGAAAATCTCACTACAGAAGGTAAGCAAAGCTTCTTATTTATTGAGTAATGCTCAACAATCTGAATCTTAACATTTATGGGGTACTTTTTCTTTGTAAAAAAGTTTAGAGTGCTGACAGTTCTTGTCAATGGCAGTAAATGTTTAACTATGGCACCAAATACTTAGTATATTAGAAGTTAAGCCAAAAGACCAGAACCAAGAAATATCCAAAATTCCTTAACAAAGAAGGCTAAAATGGTCTCATATCTACCTAACCATAGAAAAGTAGGAGATAAAGGTCATATAAATAACAATGTAGTTAAGGCTAATGATGGCAATCTGATAAGTAAGGGGTAAAGAGGTGTTTAGCAAGCATTGTGCTTGCAGAAAATTGTGCCTTCTTAGTAGAAGTTATGATGACATCTATGAAAAAAAACAATTCTTGTAAACAAACTACATTCTGTAACACGGTAAAAGAGCAAGGTATAGCATTGAAAACTGGCTAAATCAATCACTGACTGTGCGGTTTTGACCAAGTTAGCAACCTCAGTTTCACCACCTGTGATATGATGATAACACTAACTCTTAAGAAGGTAGGGAGGATTACATGAGACAGTAAACTTCAAAGCCCATCAAATCCTTAAATTGGAGCTAATATTGTTACAGCACAATGTACCTACCATTATAAAAATTAAAAGTACCTGTTCTAATTCCAGATTTAATATAGAAGAAAATTGGAATAATATCAGCAATGAATATTTCATGTTTGTTTCCTAAAAGGAATGTTTTAATAAAATTTGATATCCTAGTTCTGCCAGACATCCAAAACTATATCCAATGCTTTTAAAAGTCTAAACCCTCTAATACTTGGTTTTAAAATCATAATGTATTCAGAGTTTTCTTTCCTAGATAGACTGAATTATCAACAGAATCCCAAATCCTGCCCTGAAGTATTTATTTTAGACTCAATTTAACAGTTATTTTTTTACTCTCTTCTCATTTTCTTCAACATTTTTTCATGTATATAACACTGAGAAGTTAGCAAGCAATCTGAAAGCACATGCTATTTTATGTGGACTGTTTTATATGAATTTCTAGTTATACTGTGGTGGGAAAGAGGTTGGCATAGAAAGTAGAATGAGATAAATTTTAAAGGTACTTGAAGACATTTGTTAATTATAATATTGTGAATTTTTCAGCTCCTTTTCTGCTAGAACATATAAAAATCAGTCTAATGTTGAATCAAATGTGAAGAAAATAGATGTTATTATAACCTGTTTAAGGAGAAATGAAATATTAAGAATTCAAAGTTTCATAGTTTTCCAATTTGATATGGTACTAGGGTTACGTCCAGACTACACTTTTTAGAGAACCCTTTTTCTCTACCATATGACCACGTTGAGGAATGAAATCACCATTCCCAAAAAATGACATCCCTGTGGTTCCCCCAGAACCACCTAGATATGCTTTTTGTTGGGACTTCAAAGACTCATTTGCCCTAAAGACAGTCATGTTGCTTTTACAAGCATCCCTGACATGGGTGACAAGGGACAATTCAACGCTCCTCCGATGCACAAAGGAGCACCTGAATCACAGAGACCACTCTGCACCTGCACGTGGGAGAGAGTGAATTGTATTCCAACATGATGAACACATTCCATTATTATGAGCGCTTTCATGACATGCAGCTTGAGGAAATGATAGTTCATTTCAAAGTAGTTCAAAGCAAGTGTGTACTTATTTAAGCAAACTTGAAAACCAAAATATAAACATTGTGTAGGGGAGTGATTTTCTGTAATGGAAGATGAACAGTAATAATATACAAGAGTTGAAGAAAATAAAATAACAGAAAATAAAAAATATTGATTGCCTTTTTTGGACTGAGGTTTTAAACAATAAAACTTCAATAATAATAATAATGATATGTATTAGACAAAAATCTTGTGATGTAGATATTAGTCCTGCTTTAGAGATGAGGAAACAAAGTTTTAAAAGATTAATTCTCTTGCCAAAGACATTTAGATAAACAGACAGGAGTTAGATTCAAACACAGCCAGCTCACTCAATTTTTTCTAGGGTCACTGTGATTTAGACATTACATCTACATTTTCTATATGAAAAAATTGAAACTCAGAAGCAATTCCCTGTTGAAAGAAGCATGACAGAAAAGGATGCTGTGTGTAAGCATCCTCTTCTTACACACAGAAGGACACGTGTAATTTGGAATGTGGATTCCAACTCTGGCCTGCCTGACTCTAAAGTCAATGTTCTTTCCACCAAATACTGACCTGGGCTTTGTTCACAGACTGAGGTTTGTTTGCTTTTGTTTTGGGGGTTGTTCCTTGGTTTCTGTTTTTGAAGAAAATGGAGACTGGGACTCTTCCCTTCTTCCTGCATTGACTCTGCTTAAGTTTCATTTCCACTCTAAATTTTTTCTCCTTGCCCCCTCACTTGCCTCTTTTTTCTCTTTGCCTCAGAGCTCCTTCTAAATATTTAATCAAGATATCAGCCGTGGGCTTGTAGGAAGCTTTTGCTTACTTGTAAAGGGCTTCAGTAATGCATCCTTTGCATCACTAACAGGCAGTGTTTTGTCTACGGGTGATTTGTTCAAATCCCCTTCTTCCTTGTCACATTTATTCAGCATGGGTCATTTCATCTTCCACTCAACCTACTTACACACAGCATTCCTTTCTATCGTGCCTCTTTCAACTCAGCTTTAGAAGTTACCATCACCTTTTTCTAAATACCACAAAAATGTATAAATTACAATTGTATACACAAAGGATATTGGGAGTTAGACTAACACAAAGCACTCAGTCCATATGGGCAGATTGAGAGGCAACTATGGAGACTTTCCCCATGATATTTTATAAGAAAAGTTCAATAGCATTATTCCAGATAATAGGCCAAGAAAACTAAATAGGAAAAAAGTAGTATAGCTAGAGCACATATAAATCCCTCCTGAGTTCCTACATAGGAAGCCTTGTCCTGTAAAAAGAAACAAACAATCCTTTGATTCTAGTCATCCACTATTATATTCCTGTAGACTGTTAACTAAAGTCAAACATCCAGCAAAGCAAAATGACCCTATTCTGTCTATTTCTCTCTAGTGCTGTCATCACTACCTTATTGTCAGCCACCACTATCTCTCACTGGTGGTGCAATACCTTTTCAATCATCTTCAAGCCTCTTTTCTGGCTTATGTGTGTGGTTAATTCTTCACTCAGCTGCCCAAGTGATCTTCAAAATATGTTCATCAAATCATTTCACTTCCGTATATAACACATTTAAATTATATCCCAAAGAACAATGAATAAAATCTGAACTCATTATCATGATTTACAAAGCCCAAAAGAATCTGGTAAGCCCTTCCTGCCATCTCATAACACTCCCTTCTTTGCCCCCTCCAGCCTCCCTTACCATCTTCTGGTGCCTAGAACCTGCCAAGATGGTTCCAGCCCCAGCCCCCTTATGCCAGAGATTCCTACAGACTAGGAAAGTATCTCCCCAGATCATTGCTGGACTGGTGCCATTTGTCACTCAGACATTAGCTTGACAGTCACCTCCTTCAAGAGACCTTCCTTAACCTAGAAGGCAGCCACTCTGATTCCGTAACAGCCTTCTCCACATAGCATAGCACTTGACACTCTCTGATGGTTTATAAATTGTTCACTTGTTTTGTAGTTGTTCATTGCTTGTCTTCCCTACTTAAAATTTAAGCTCCATTAGATTAGAGAACATGCCTATCTTACTCAGCATTGTACTCCTATACCTGGAACATCTGGTGATAACAAGACTTAAAAAGTACTTTGTGAATGAACAAATACATTAGTTAACCAGTTTATCTGCAAATATTTGCTTTACCTTCACATGATAATTTCAGTAGTTAACATTTTTCCATTTCTACTTTTCGATTTAAAAAATTATACTTGGTAGCAAAAAAAATTTTTTTTATAATTACACATGCTTTTTAAAAAAATCATGTTTACCAATACCAGATTGCATAAATTTTCAAATTTGTTTTTATAGAGGTGACATTAAGAAGTTCTAGAAAGAACTCATTGGAAAGTTAGGAAACATTTTTCTCAAAAGATTATACCCTGTCTTTCAATAAGGTTGGAAAACCATTAGGGCTGAGAGAGCCGTATGTCACCCCAATCAGTTAGACTTACAGTCAAGTGAATCTACCAATCGTTAACTAAAAGGAAGTCTCTAGAGGGAAGGAGTAAGTCATTCCTTGAGGAGATTTTATTTAAATCTGAATGAATGGCAAAGGAGCAGTGCAAGATCCTATGAACAAATGGACACATCCAAGTTGGGCAAAGCAATTGCTTTCAAGAAAGTCAGTGGGCCAGGGCAGGGAAGCAGGAGGTTACTGTTGTTGGCAGGTATGTCACAAATAGGGCAGTAAATGCATCAATATGAAAATGGAACACTGATAAGTAGACATCACCAGAATTATTTATTTCTCAAGTATGCTGTCAAAAATCTCAGTAAAGACATATACAAGGAAAACCGCAATTTTCATAGTTTCCTTTGTTCCGAATACACTTTATTCCATTTAATCATATTGACATTTCTTCTCTTAAATAATTTTTTAAATCTTTAAACTTACAAGTACCTATGCTGAAATGTTTGTTAATATCATTAATTCCCTGTATTCATTAGTATTCTTTTTTCTTGCTTGAAATAAGACATTAAAAATGACTCCTGGCCAATCACCAATATTTACACAAACTAAAAATACTAAGCACAGATATCTTTCAAAACAAAGCAACCTACATGTAAAGTAATTGTGTTTAAGACAGAAATAAACAGAAAGACCATGGCTAGAGAAAATAAATAGTTTACCAAATTTCTTCATGCAAAGTGTGTACATCTTTTATTAATAGACTTTTTGCTGCTTCTACTGTCTTCAGTGCTCCAAGGAGGTTTCTAAGCAAGGGGAAACTACTAAACAAGATAATCAGGACTTCAGTTGAACGAATAACCTAAATCCTTTGCACTCTTCTGGCAGATGTTAGCAAGGGACTCAGTAATAATTATGACTTTGGAAAGCCTGCCGCAGGGGTATGAGTCTAGATTGCTTTATTAAAATAATACAATCTTATTTCTCAAAATACTCACATTATAGTATTACAAGAAGAAAGAATCTGAGAAAAGTGGTTAAAAAAAGAAAGACAATTCATATTCACCTAGGCTTATTATGCTGTTAGTAAGGTAACAGTAAGCCCTAATTTGCCTGGCTCAGCTCTGCTTTATGCCTGTTGTCCCAGTGCAATTATTAATAGTGGTGCCTCCTTTTGTTCTCAAAATTGTTACCGTTTGGACAATAAATTATATGGCCACCATATATGCAAGGTAGCAGTCACTGTGTCCATGACAGACCCACAGATCCATAGTTAGCTAGATATGTATATTATCCTCTCTGTTCTACCATGCCCTATTCCCTAGAAGCTGACTTCTATGAATTGCATGAGTGGATTCTCTTCTGACTGAATTTGGCCAATCAGAAGCCCTAGCAGAAAATGGGAGAGTAGGAATCAAGTAAAGTCAGTGTATTTACTGCCTGTTCTCATGGCCCACCAGGCTATGGCTCAGCTTCGTTCTTCTACCAAAGGCCACAGTTCCAGGTGGCACTCTCCTACACCCTAGCACTATTTCTGCATTCTGGAAACTCTTCACTCCTCTTACTCTTTCAGGCCTATGCATAGCGAGGATCTCCCACTGTCGCTAACGCAGCATGCTTCATATTACCTTGTAGGCCTCCTTTAACCTTGCTGATACTTTTGTAAAAGAGTGGTTTCTTTCAATTTCCCATTTGAATGTGCCCTATGTTTCCTTCCAGCGAGCTGACTGATAGAAAGTTTTTTTTTTCCACTTCATCTACATAGAATGTAGCATGTAATAGAAAGCACATCTATTTCACTTGTTTAAAAGACTAAGCTCAGCAGAGCTACTTTATATTTTCCAGCTAGTATAGGATAGAATGAGAGTCCAAGCTGGGTGCCCTGGACTCTGAAAACTATGGGTTATCCTCCTATATCAAGTTAGTAATTCTATATACTCTCATTCTATAAATTAGATAATGAATGGCACAATAAGTGCTTTAAAAAATTCCAGATACATATGAACACATATTCAGTCAACAAATATTTTTGACCAAGAGACCACTATGAATTTGGTGCTACACTAATTAGGAAAAGCACCAGAAGAGATCAAAAACAAAGACCATGGAAAACAAAGGTACCTAGAAACATTAACAGATGTCAGTTTCAAAATGTAACAATACAGTATCCAAGAGCATCTTCAGAAGGATGTGCCCAAAAGGTATAATCCAGTTCTGCAACATTTATCAATTACTTTCTGATAAATTGAAATCCTAACTACTAACTGTGTCCAACAAGGAAGATCTATCTGCAATCTCAAAGTAGGTTTCTCAATAAGACTAGGATGATGAGATGAATAAGAGCAGGACCCATGATTCCCCTTTCCAGCATAGGACTGTCCCCTGATGAGTGCCAAAGCCTTACAAGTTAAAAGAAGATAAATGCATGTGTCTACTTTGAATACAACACACTAAGCTAAAACATCACTTAACTTTCTATCACATCTTTACCTGTCATGCAACAGATCAATGACCTTTGATCCTTTGCTTCTTTAACTGTACTTCCCCATTCTGTTGGCAAACAAACACAATCTGAAGGCTGGTTTGGCCTAAAGCAACGAGGATATACAAAATAAGGACAGAAACAACAATCCAATATATTACAGTAATGGAAAAAAAGTAACAACCACATTTACCCAGATATATACTACAGGACATTAAATAATAGAACACTTAAAATGTTGAACTAACTACAAGATGTACAAATGAATTTATAATGCATAACAAATCAGTTCCATGACTTACATTACTGTTATTAAAAAGTTTATATTTCTGTTTATCAAGTTTCTGAATAATGAATCTTACCTACATTGAGAACATTAGATCCCAAAGCATCCCTTTGCTCAGTCTGCTATGCATTTTCAAGACACCCTTACACACACAGAGCTCTGCCAAAGTAGCAAAAACTCCTGTCCAAGATGCCATGGAGAAGCAAGTCATAATGCACATTTGATAATGAGTACATTTATACAAAGAACCACAGCAATTTTCAAATAAGGAATCTTTACAATTTTTGGCATAAAAAGGGTTAAGATTCTCTTACCTCACTTATTTAAAATCAAATCAACTCTGCATATATTTGTGCCATTTGGAACAAAAGCAACAGGGCCCAGTAATCCTGATTTCAAAGATACTAAAAATAAAATAACATTTATTTTTGTTAAGTCTCACCAAAAGGCTTATTTCTAGAAAGAAATAATTTTTAGAATGTGTCAGCAGAGAGATAGTGGTATCAATGATAATGATACTAGCTAACCTTGAACATTTACCATGTACCAGCACTCAATGAGGTGATGTACAGATATCATCATATTGCTCTGTAAAAATCTCATCAAGGTTATTATCTCTATTTCACAAATGAGAAAATGATGATCAGTGTGGTTATTTAACTTGCCCAAGATCACTTTGCTCCTATGTGGCAAAGGAAGTATTTAATCTCATTTTTTTCTGATGCTATACCCATGCACTTGGAAGGAAAAAAATGTACAGAGACATAAATGTTATAGGAAAAGAGGCATGTTTCTATGATTAGAAAAATGAGGTAAAATGATGTTTTAATATAACATTTTTTCCCAGCCAACACCTACATGTTGACTTTTCACAAGCTAAATATCAAATGAAATAAAATGAGTAATACTAGACCTCGAATTAGTCCTGCTTAATATTAAAAGATTTGATGAAATTTGGATTCTCTGTCTCTCATGTTAGCACTCCTCCACCTTGGAGTCCCCCTGCTCCTTTAATCCTAGTTACACAAATGGCTCAGTCACCTCCAAAAGCTCACTCAGGCAGTGCCCAATCCTCTAAAACCCAAACTTAGTCTAATGGGCCCAATACTCTACCAATCATCATAGCTTACGTGCGTGGTATCTTTACAGCCTATGCACTGATGCATTGTGTTCTGTGAAATCTACTGAAAGGTGTAAGTAAGAAGGTAATGAACAGCATTTACATATAGGCTGAAATCCAAAGGGTGGGTTGCTTTCAGTCTGTGACCTTTACTTAGCACTTGCCAAACTACATTATATGAACAATGACATACTTTGTCTTCGTAATTCTATCTTGCCAAACAGTACAACTTCTTGCCTGCTTTTTCCTTATTAAAATAAACTTCTTATAGCCATCACAATTATTGTCATTTGTATATTGTAATACATAATTCAGAATAAAATGCAACATTTTTGGCCATAAATGCAATGATGGCATAAATGACAACAATTCCAGTTTCTCATAATATTAAGTTGATTAGAAGGAACCTAGATTCTAGTTGTGTGTGACATTCCACACGTAGCATTTTAAAGATTATTCTCTTCTCCCCTAATTTAATAAGATTAACATTAAAGGCAGATGAAATAATGCCACTTGTCTCTTTATCTTTAGCATATTTGTGGAGCTAATGTTCTTCACCTTTTTCTCCTTACATATTAGAACAGGAATATAATTCTGGTATGAGAAATTACTTAAACTATACTTCTACTGTGTTTAAATGACTTTCTACTCAAGCACAGCTCTCCACTGCTTCTTTAACAAAGCGAGAAAATACATTATTTTCCTAAAGGTCATATCTAAATGTAATAAATACACCTGATATTTTCTGCATTATTTCCATGTAATTTGTTTATGCCTAAATAGACTTTGATTTTGAGGAGTACAAATCTAATTTAAATTTTCCTGAACTACCACAGAGAAATGATAACGGTTCTTTCTGAATTTTGACAGCAATACAGAATTTTCATTAGATGCAAGAAAACAAACATCCAAACACTTGAGCAATAAAACACATTCTAAATGCAAACTAGAAAGAAGAATCTTGTAGGTGTAAAATATCAAGCATGTTTGCTAAACTTAAGGTCATACCTAACAAGGAGCTTTAGAATATTTAATCAAATACCTAACTTTTTAAAATGGCTCTTTTTGATTGGGCTAGGAGAGGATAAATAATACATTTTTCATTTTTTAATTTTTAATTTTTGTGCATAAATAGTAGCTGTATGTATTTGTGACATACATGAGATGTTTTGATACATAGATGCAATGTGGAATAAACACATCATGGAAGATTAGAGTATCCATCTTCTCAAGCATTTATCCTGGGTGTTACAACCAAACCAATTATACTCTTTAATTTGTTTTAAAATGTACAATTAAGTTACTATTGACTATAGTCATCCTGTTGTGCTGTCTAATAATAGGTCTTATTTATTCTTCCTATTTTTTAACCTATTAACTATCCCCACCTCCCCTACATTCCTTCACCACCCTTCCCAGCCTCTAGTAATCTTCCTTGTACTAGTCCATGATTTCAATTGGTGGGAACGTAAATTAGTACAACCACTATGGAGAACAGTTTGGAGGTTTCTCAAAAAGCTAAAAATTGAGCTGCCATATGATCCAACAATCCTGCTAGGTACATACCCAAAAGAAAGAAAATCAGCATATCTAAGGGGTATCTCCACTCCTATGTTTTGTGTAGCACTGTTTACAATAGCTAAGATTTGGAAGCAACTTAAGGGTCCATCAACAGATGAATGGATAAAGGAAAGGTGGTACATATTCGCAAGGGAGTACTCTTCGGTCATAAAAAAGAATGAGATTCAGTTATTTGGAACAACATGGATGGAACTAGATATCATTATGTTAAGTGAAAGAACCCAGGAACAGAAAGACAAATATCACATATTCTCACTTACCTGTGAGATCTAAAAGTCAAAAGGACACATTTTAATAAGCCAGGAATGCCCCTCTACTTCAAACATACCCAATTAAAAAAAAACAAAAAAAAAAAAAAAACAACCCTCCTTCTTTGGCTTAGGGTATAATAAGCTAATAAAAACAAATGCACATAATGAAGGATAACTCTCAGTTGTCAGTCTACTAACTATTGTGTGAATGAGTTTAAAGGAACATCATATAAGGGCAGATTTTGAAAGAAACAGGTAGAAATTGTTCCTGAGAGAGAGAGAAGCCAAGGCCACCAGCAGGAGAGAGAAGGGACAAGAAAAGTAGGTCTAGGATGCAAAACAAAGTTCCCTTACCTCTAATTCTGCCAGGGTCAGCCCCAAATACACCTAATGTAGTTATACAAGGTGACATGGCGAATTTGAGCTTTATAAAACACATTCTGGATTATCTGCACTTGAAATCAAACCCTCGCATTTTCATATTGGAAGGTAGTTAAATAATTAACAATGCAACTACGTCTTACAGAAGGGCCTAAATATCACCAATGGGACAAAGTTAACAGTTTTAAAGTAAGTAAACAAAATGGTTTCCAGAGGAATATAACAAATAGCACATGGACAATGAACACTGAAGGAAATTATTTGAAATTTTCTTCTCATCATGACAAAAGTTGGTTTTAAAATATAATCAATTATTATATCTGGTTTATTACTGAAAGTAAAGCTTCTCCAAACACATACAGTCTCTCCCTGCAGTTACAGTTCTGTAAGTGTGCTGGCTTATTAGCAAGATGATCATGAAGCTCTGAGCATCCGGGATCACTAGTGCTTAGTATCAGGAGACTGGCATTTTCTCCTTACAACATACATACTATCTTAAAACATACTAAAGGAAGGAGATTAAGAATTAATAAAACCAGAGTATGGCCTGAAAGAAAATGATCAACAAAGTAGGAAGAGTGAACCTAACCTTTTGCATCAAGTATCACATATCAAAGGCCAAGTTTCAAGAGCAGGATACTATGTCAAAAGTCTCCGGAAAATAAGCCCTAGTGTGAGGAAACACATACTATGTGGTGATCACAGCTAATGGCAAAGGTGCCTCCCAGGTATAAATAAGGCATTAACAAAGCCAGAAGCAGCCAAACTGTAGAAAGTTGCTTCCTGAAAAGTCAAACCTGTGAGCCTCACTAGAGATGCTTCACTGTTACTCATCCAACCCATCTTTTCAACTCATTTCCCAGGGATTCTTTTCTCATGTCCTATACATTAAACTAAATCATTTGCTGTTCTCCAAACATGATACAGATCTTTCAACTCTCTCTACCTGAAGTGCTATGCCCCACCAAATTTCCATTTCCAAATCCTCCCTGCACTTCAGTATGCAACACAGATGCCATCTTTATAAAGCAGAATCATAGTAACAATAAGCTCTCCTACTCTGAATTCTTATGATAATTATCATTTTAGAACAATGCTTCTAACTTCCTGGATGTTGTCTATTTCTTGTTATCTCTATTAATCTCTAAATTCCTTGGGGGTATATTTTTCATATTAAGCAGTCTAGTGTCTTGAACATAATATGTGTCAATAAATATTTGTTAAATGAATAAATGAATGAGAAAATGATCTAGAAAAGCAACAAAAAAATAGGTTGGTGCAAAAGTAACTGCAGTTAATGGTAAAAAAAAAAAAAATGCAATTACTTTTCTGCCAATCTAATAGATCAAAAAGCCAGAAAAAAAATAGGTTAATTTTTAAAATATATATATTTAGAGAACATAAATGGCAAACCCAGAAATGATCCTGTCAGTTGTAGCATTTTACCAGAAGAAAGTAAGTTGTGCTTACGTATTTTCTGTCAACCAACCACTATAGCACTGCAGGAATCTAACCCATTCCTGTCTAAGAATTCTAAATCTCACTGATAAAATACCATAGAAAATTAAATTTGGGGAAACTTTGGAGATATAGCCCCACTGTTTTCCTGACACACTAATGAGCAGAGTGCAATGCAGCCAGTGATATGATTTGGATGTTTCTCTCCTCCAAATCTCATATTGAAATGTGATCTCCAATGTTGGAAGTGAGGCCTAATGGAGGTGGGTCCCTGATGAATAGTTTGGTACCCTCCCCACAATAGTGAGTGAGTTCTTGCTCTATGAGTTTATATAAAAGAAAAAGATGGTTGTTTAAAAGAGCCTGACATCTCTTGTTTTCTTGCTCACTATGTGACACATCTGCTACCACTTCGCTTTCTAATCTCGATAAAAGCTTCCTGAGGACTCACCAAAAGCCAAGCAGATGTTGGTGTCATGTTTCCTGTACAGTCTGCAGAACTCAAAGCCAAATAAATGCCTTTTCTTCACAAGCTATTTACTCCTTTATAGCAATGCAAACAGAAAAATATACCCAGCTAGTTAGGAGCTGAATGAGAGCTAAAATTCAGATTTCTTGAATTGAAATCAAGGGCTGTTTGTGCTGGAACAAGCTCCCGGGTGGTAAATTCATCTTCTCTTGATACCTGAAAATATTCAACATCACATTCTAATGATTTGAACTATTAAAAGGTTAATAATGTGTGCATTCCTTAAACGGCATATCATGTACTGCATTTCTGAAGAAGCATCACTCATCCTTTACAAAATGTTACAATGATTGCTTCTGACTGATGGTCAATACTCCTATTTATCCATGTCCAGAGTCTAGTCGGTGGGTACTCATTTCCATTAAGCACTAGAGGCATGAGATTATATTTCAATTTTGTAATTGTATGTTGATTCCACTGATGCTTATTTCAAGTGATTTTTCCCCAGATAAAAGGAGAGTAAAGTCTTGCGTCTTATTTGTATGACCTTTATATGGAGCAAAGGAATTTCGTAAAGTGAATGTGGTGTCTTCTAAATATTCCATAGTTTTCATTAAACATTAAAATATAATCATTTAATCATTGTGTTAGTACTGTAAAGAATTTCCAGAGGAGTACAGCCCAAATCCAGCGGTGTACCAGAATTCTTTAGTGTGCTTTTTAAAAGCATACACTCCTGATCTCACGCCAAGATCTATGAAGTTAGAATGCATCTTGCTGGACATCTTATCCCAAAGAACTTCTAATGCATGGCTAAGTTTGAGAATTACTATTCCTAAGGCCAGAAGAGATTTACAGAGGTCTGAATTATTTTCCCACCTATGCTCCTCAGGACACTGAGTAACCAAATTCATCATCACTGCCTGCTCAGTCCCTTACTTGCCCTTTCAATGAAACAGGCATATTCATGCACACTGCTGAAGGCGATCAATCACCCCTCACCTCAAGACCCATTCAGACACTTCCAATGGGCTGCTCACCCACACTTCTCTTCTTCCTCCTGTTTTTCTCCTCTGCTGCCTCCCTGCTCTCGCTCTTGATAACTGCCCTGAGGAATTCTGGTTTTGGATCTCAACTTTCAGATTTCCAGAAAAGGGGCAAATCCTTTTTGGTGGAGATCAGTCTCACTGCAGTAAATGAGGCACATAAGGGCTGGACAAGTTTCTACAACCTCTAAATAGGAGAGGAAGATTGGGAAAATATAGATGAGATAGGCCAGAGAGGCCAATGTCTCCAAATCATCTCAGATACAGCCCGGCACAGGGCTGATGTTTCTTAAGAAAAACAGCCACGCTGTACTAATAATCACAAACTTTGTAATGCAGTGTAATAACTAATATTTCATTTCACCATATATTTTATATCATGAAATAAAAATTTAAATATGGCTGTTAACACTGAAGAAATACCTGAGCTATTGTAATTGCCCTCCATATGCACACACCCTTCCCATACACATACCCTTCCCATGCACACATCCTTTCCATGCACACACCCTTCCCAGAAACCCTGTGACTTACTGTCTAGTTATGGAGACATGGGGTCTGCTGATGCAGCAAAGGTCAGGGCAGTGGCACAATTCAAACTAATGAACTCCCCCACTCTGAGAACCTTCATTAAACTATATATTAAAACATATGTCATATATATATAATAAACACAAGGTCCCTTTGGTGTCTAGGAAGTTAAAGAAATCCACATTACTGGGTAAACTGTTTCAAAATATTACTTAACTTTCACAGAAGCATAAATCAATTCCAGCTTATATTTGGTATCTTGTATCATATAGCAGTTTGGTTAGAAAATAAGTGCTTACATGAGAAAGGCAGAAAGATACTCGAATCTAAAAGTAAAAGGACTGGATTTTTATTATTATAGCTCTGAAGGTAAATGACTTAGGCCACTTAATTATGTCATAAATATCTACTTATCAATAAAATAAAATAAAAAGTTTTAATTAGCATATGATTAAATAACCTGGAGAAAATATTAGGTAACATTTTTGTCAACAGTAATTTTAAAGCAATGTACATTTTGGAAAAGATCTTTTTTGGAGATACTGTTTAAGTGAATCTTCTTATCATAAAAAACTTCTGGTCTCAAAATTATTTCCTAATGCCAAGTGTGTTATTAATTTTCTTAAATACCTCCAAAATATTAATCGATTATTTTTAAAAAAGGAAACATGACAAAACTTTTGAAAGGTTAAGCAATTTGACCAGAGTAGAAAACATTGATTACTGCATGGTATAAACTCAGTTTGCTTGGGTATTGAGCTTTTTATTTACTTTGATTTAAAAAAAAAAATAAAAGAGCAGAGAGAGAAAAAATTTACAGTAAACATAATCAAATCAAAGTCAAATCAATAAGTAAAATTCCTGAGAACCAAAATAAGTAAGTAAGTAAATAAATAAATAAATAATAAAATATCTACTTATCTAACTACCTAACATAAAAGGGGCTGGCTGGAGACAGCAAAGTCTAAGAGAGGAATGCAGGTACTGGACATTAGTGCTGGCTCTGTTACTAACCAGTTGTGTGTTTGAGCAACTCTCTTTACCTCTGTAAGCCTCAGTTTGCTCGTCTGTAAAATATCTACTTCCGTAGTCTCTTAACTCTGTCCCAGCTGCAGTATTCAGAAGGTTACTGAAAGCTTTAGATCATGATGATCCCTTTCCAGCACTAATAATATTCTGTTAACAGAAATTTTCTTCATGGCTTATGCAGGAGCTGTTTTAGCACTTTTTGCATATAAAAGATGCTGATCACAGGTATTTTTGATGTGAGCTATCTCATTAGCACTGGCAGCTCCGGGTGTTAACTTTTTATCAACAATTGTCATAGTGATCCCTGATATTATATGAATTCCTTCCTTTGATTATTACATAATAATTCTACAGCTTTCCTTAGCCACTACGAAGTGTCTTGGCATAGTATACAACTTTTTGAAATGTGCACTGTCTTCCTACTTCCATCAGAAACATATTTTTGGTTTAGTTTCATTTGAAAATGCTTTCTTGTCATTGAATGAGTTTTAAGTAAGCATCTGTATATACTACCTAAGATTTTCTCTTTAGTCATTTGGAGAAATAATCTATAAAACATGAGATTTTTTTTCTCAATGCAATCTACGATCTTAGGTTAAGTGGCTTGAAGGAACGGACTCCATATCTTCTTAACTTTACCAGCACTAACTGTTCATCTGATCTCACACAGCCCATGTTTTTTCCACACTCTGTGCTTTCTGCATATGCTATTCCCTCCATGTGAAACAAGCTATCCCTCTCCCTACTTCACCACCAGCACACCCTTACCATGTTTAGTGTGCCTTCATATCTCCAGTATCTATCATAGTAGCTGATGCATCACATGTACTCAACAAATGTTTGAAATGAATTTAACTTCTTTTGTACCATTACCAACATAGAAAAACTCGCAAATGGCACTGAATAAAAGCTTTATGATGTGGATGATAGTAATCAGACCAGGAATGAATACCAGTCCATGTCTGAAAAAATGCTAGGTTTTCAAACAGATGATGTAGCTTAAATCTTCATGAAGAGATTGCAACAGACAGACCTGGGTGATTAAGGCCACCGTGAAACAAGCCTTTATCCAATTCAGACACATTTGATCATAAATATTTATTCTTAACCAAAGACTTTCAAATCACACCAAAAATAATAACAAAAGTTAATTTGTGACAAATAAACATTGAGGGAAAACTGACAATAAGATTCTAACTATTAACAATTTCAAACCTGCTATGACCAGAATGTTCCTTAATTCTTACTCTAACATTATTGATTAAATGTGTTACATTAATTTTTTTCAATTCTGGTCATTATATGAGATACACAGATAAATGGGATACAGTTTCTGTTTTCTTAGAGATCTCCAGTGCAGTACCCTGATTCCTTGAAAATATATTTATCTAGCTTATAAGTTTGCAAATTGTACTGAATTACACTTGAATGTGTTCTTTACAGAAATATTTCTTAAAATGTTAGGGGCTAATAAGAATTGGATAAAGCAAAGATAAATCTGGAAAAGTGAACCAAAAATAGGAGCGGTCTCCAAGAATAAAATAGATTTTACACTAGGGTCCAAAGCAACTGCTGTGGGACAACTCTAAATAAACAAACCAACAACAACAAAAGGACTTAATTTTTTTTCCCCCATAGGAGTAGTTAATGTGCAGACCACAACTGCAGGCAGTGGTAATAGCCTAAATGGCAGAAGCAGCAACCAATGGGAAGTGACCCATTCCTTAATAGGAGGCTCTGTGGACCTGTATGTAGGTGTCTGCAATTTGGCTGAGAGCAGTAGGAGTGAGAGTAATAAGAGATTTTTGGTGAGCCCGAGAGGATGGGTGCCCCTATACATTGGCATAGCTGCCCATCCACTACAACCAGCAAACAGCTCCAAAGCTGGCTGTAGTGAGCAACAACCAGAGGAAGCTAGGATGCAACTGGAGAAAAAGCACTCTGGAATGCAAAAGGACTGTATACTAAAAAAACTCCCACACACTTCCAGAGATGTTCTAGAAGGTAGAAGGGTACATAAGAGAGACATAAGGAGTTCTAAGCAGAACAAAGGGAGAGGAAAAATGTATCTACTCAAGGGAAAGATGTGAATGTATATAATGGTAATTAGACGAAGCACCTAAAGGTAGGGTTTATTGAACTTCTGGACTAAGTGCTGGCACAACCTTCTTTTGCACCCATAATTTGGTGAGTTCTGTAGACCCTTGGGATACTAAACAATAGTGCTAGTGTACTAGTGATCTAAAACACAGGAAATCACCTACTTTAAGGAGTACTCGAAATAGGGTGAATTTATTCCTCTTTTCCAACGTATTATCTCAAAAGTATCCTCTAACTCCATCAAGCTTTAACTAATTCTGTCTAGCTATTCTTCATTTTCATTGGTAACATATAGCTTATATTTGCTGATAGTAAAGATGATTTTATAACCATATATATGGTTATAATTGTTATGGTAATAACTGGTATTATATATTATAAAATATAAATATGTTTTCATATATGTGTATATATATATATGTATACACACACACTAATTCTTTGGGCAACTATTTGGTAGTGTAATCTAATTACTTTGGTAACAAAAAGTTAGATTGAGAGTACTTTTATCAAGTCATTTTATTAGTTTGAAATAAACTTTAATTTATAACCTATAAAATGCATTGTTTTATTATCAGTAAAAATTATCTTGTTCATAGCTAAATTAATTTTTAGTTTTCTTCTAAATTAAATACATTTGCATTTTGTTTTAATACAGTGCCTTGTATTTTTGGAAACTAAGCACAGAGAGGAAGGTTTCTTTCTTTCTTTTTTCATTGCACAACCATGGGATGGGTTCCATATAGCCTGGAGCTTTTGTCAGACTTCACATTCTAATACCTTGATCATCTGGTTTTGTGCTATCACAGTACCTCTCTTCCTCTCTGGGGAAATTCATATCTGTCGCTGGCATCTGTGCCTTGCCTTTCCCTGTAAATATCTTAGCAAATAATTCATTTAATGTCTACTCTCCCTATTAACAAACTAGTACTTTCTCTTTGGTCTGTCATTTCTTACGTGTACTTCTAAATACTTTCCCATTATTTCTTTATTCACATTCTGACAACCTTCTACTTAAATGGAACCCAACTAAAACATTAACTCTCTAAATAATCACATATCTTAGTCTAAAGGTTACAACTTTAGAAATTTCTTAATTTAGTTTAATTCCCAAATTCTGTTATTATCAACCTGATAAAATATAGCATGGGGAATTTCTTCAAACCTGCCCTTTATAATTATTCTAGTTTCCTTAGATCTCAACACTAGATTAGTGGGTGTTGAACAATGAGAACACATGGATACAGAGAGGGTAACATCAAACACCGGGGCCTTCTGGGGGCTGGGGGTAGGGGAGGGATAGCAGGGGGGCAGGGTGATTGGGGAGGGATAACATTAAGAGAAATACCTAACTTAGATGACAGGGGGATCGATGCAGCAAACCACCAGGGCACGTGTATACCTATGTAACAATCCTGCTCCATCTGCACATGTACCCAAGAACTTAGCGTATAATTAAAAAACAAGAAACAGAGTTCCCAGTGAGAATGCAGAGGATGAGTGATCACCACATTTCCAAATGAGTTCTTACTGCCCACGGACCAGGAGATTCCTGGGCGCAAAAGTGCCATGAGTCTCCAGAGGTTGTCATAGCCATTACAGTGGGTCTCCACACAAAAACTCACACAAATCTGGGCAGCTGTTTCAACTGGTGCCCGGAACGCCTGGGAGACAGAGTGGCCCATTCAAATGAAAAAAAGGGGGTTGAAACAGGGAACCAGGTGATCCGGCTTGGGGGGTCCCACCCCCACAAAGACCAGCAATCTGAAACACTCTGGACTGAGAGTTTCACAGCAAGCACAGCTGGACCTGGGATGATCCAGCTCTGTGGGGGGAAGGGTCTCTGCCATTACTGAGGCAGTTGGCCATTACCGAGGCAGTCCGCCATTACCGAGGCAGTCCGCCATTACTGAGGCAATCCACCATTACCGAGGCAATCTGCCATTACGGAGGCAGTTCTAACTATACCTCTATAAACAAAACTGCAAGGAATTTCACACAGCAGCTGGGCAGAGCCCACAGCAGCTCAGCAACAGCTCTGCTGGCAGACTGTGAATAGGCTACCTCCTCGCTGGGCAGGGCTTCTCTGAAAAAAGGCAGCAGCACATCGGGAACATATAAATAAAGCCTCACCTTGCCAGGACAGAGCACCTGGGAAAATAAGGCAGTTATGAGTTCTGCTGCAGCAGACTTAAGTGTACCTGCCCAGCAACTCTGAAGGGAAAAATGGAGCTCACAGCTCAACACTTGAGCTCCTATAAGAGATAGACTGTCTCCTTAAGCAGCTTCCTGACCCCCTGTATATCCAAAGAGACACCTCATAAAGGAGAGCTCAGGCTGACATCTGGCAGATATCCTCTGGGACAAAGATAACAGAAGAAGAAACTGGCAGCAACCCTTACTGTTTTGAAGCCACCACAGGTAATCTCCAGGCCAGCAGGGTCTGGACTGGACCTCCAGCAGTCCTACAGCAGAGAGGCCTGACTGTTAGAAGGAAAACTAAAAAACAGAAAGAAATAGCTTCATCATTGACCAAAAGGACACCCACTAGGAGACCCCATCTAAAAGGCACCAACTACAAAGACCACAGGTAGATAAATCCACAAAGATTGGAAGAAACCAGTGCAAAAAGAATGAAAACACCCAAAACCAGAATGCCTCTCTTCCTCCAAGGGAACACAACTCCTCAACAGCAAGGAAACATGGCTGGATGGAGAATGAGTCTGACGAATTGATAGAAACAGGCTTCAGAAAGTAGGTAATAACAAAATACTCTGAGCTAAAAGAACACATTTTAACCCAACACAAAGAAACTAAGATCCTTGAAAAAAGATTTGACAAACTGCTAATGAGAATAAACAGCTTAGAGAAGAATATAAATGACTTAATGGACCTGAAAAACACAACACGAGAACTTCACAAAGCATACACAAGTTTTCATAGATGAATCGACCAAGCAGGAGAAAGGATATCAGCTCAAAGAAAAAAAACCAGAAGGCAAGAATAGAGAAAAAAAAAGTGAAAAGAAATGAACAAAGCCTCCAAGAAATATGGGACTATGTGAAAAGGCCTAATCTATGTTTGATAGGTGTACCTGAATGTGATGGAGAGAATGAATCCAAGCTGGAAAACACTCTTCAGGATATTATCCAGGAGAACTTCCCCAACCTAGGAAAGCAGGCCAATATTCAAGTCCAGGAAATACAGAGAACACCACAAAGATATTCCTTAAGAAGAGCAACCCCAAGGCACGTAATCGTCAGATTTATCAGCTAAGGGCAGCTAGAGAGAAAGGTCGGGTTACTCACAAAGGGAAGCCCATCAGACTCACAGCAGATCTCTCAGCAGAAACCCTACAAGCCAGAAGAGAGTGGGGGCCCACATTCAACATCCTTAAAGAAAAGAACGTTCACCCTAGAATTTCATATCCAGCCAAACTAAGCTTCATATGCAAAGGAGAAATAAAATCCTTTAAGAACAAGCAATCGCTGAGAGATTTCATCACCACCAGGTCTGCATTACAAGAGCTCCTCAGAGAAGCACTAAACACAGAAAGGAACAACCAGTACCAGCCACTTCAAAAACATACCAAATTGTAAAGAACATCAATACAATGAAGAAACTGCATCAACTACTGGGCAAAACAACCAGCTAATATCAAAATGGCAGGATCAAATTCACACATAACAATATTAACCTTAAATGTAAATTGGCTAAATGCCCCAATCAAAACACACACACTAGCAAATTGGATAAAATGTCAAGACACATTGATGTGCAGTATTCAGGAGAACCATCTTATGTACAAAGACAAACATAGACTCAAAATAATGGGATGTAGAAAGGTTTACCAAGAAAATGGAGAGAGAAGAAAAAGCAGGAGTTGCAATCCTAGTCTCTGATAAAATAGACTTTAAACCAACAAAGATCAAAAGATACAAAGAAGGGCATTACATAATGGTAAAAGGATCAATGCAACAAGAGCCAATGATCCTAAATATATACACACCAAATACTGTAGCACCCAGATACATAAAGCAATTTATTGACGACCTACAAAGAGACTTATACTCCCACACAATGATAGTGGGAGACTTTAGCACTCCATTGTCAATATTAAACAGATCAATGGGACAAAAATTAACAAGGATATCCAGGACTTTAACTCATATCTCAACCAAGCCAACCTAATGGAAATCTACAGAACTCTCCGCCCCAAACCCAGAATATACATTCTCCTAAGCACCACATCACGCCTACGCTAAAATTGACTACATAATTGGAAGTAAATCACTCCTTAGCAAATGCAAACGAATGGATATCATAACAAACAGTCTTTCAGTCCACAGTGAAATCAAATTAGAACTCAGGATTAAGAAATTAACTCAGAACCGCACAATAGCATGGAAACTGAACAACTGGCTCTTGAATGTTGACTAGATAAACAGCGAAATGAAGGTGGAAATAAAGATGTTCTTCGAAACCAATGAGAGCAAAGATATAACATACCAGAATCTCTGGGACATATTTAAAGCAGTGTCTAGAGGAAAATTTATAGCAATAAATGCCCACATGAGAAGCAAGGAAAGATCTAAAATCTACACCCTATCATCAAAATTGAAAGAGCTAGAGGAGCAAGATCAAAAAAAACTCAAAAGCTAGCAGAAGACAAGAAATAAGTAAGATCAGAGCAGAACTGCAGGAGATAGAGACCCAAAAACCCTTCAAAAAATTAATAAATCCAGTAGCTGGTTTTATGAAAAGATCAACAATATAGACAGACAAGTAGTCAGATTAATAAAAAAGAAAAGAGAGAAGGATCAAATAGATGCAATAGAAAATGATAAAGCAGTTATCACCACCAATTCCACAGATATACAAACTACCATCAGAGATTACTACAAACAACTCTATGCACATAAACCATTAAACCTGGAAGAAATGCATAAATTCTTGGACACTTGCACCTCCCAAGCCTAAAGCAGGAAGAAGTTGAAACACTGAATAGACCAATAGCAAGGGCTAAATTTGAGGCAGCAATTAATAACCTACCAACCAAAAAAAGCCCAGATCCACATAGTTTCATAGCTGAATTCTACCAGACATACAAAGAAGAGATGGTACCATTCCTAATGAAACTATTCCAACAATACAAAAGAGGGAATCCTTCCCAAATCATTTTATGAGACCAACAGCATCCTGATACCAAAACCCGGCAGAGACTCAACAAGAAAAGGAAACGTCAGGACAATATCCACGATGAACATAGATGCAAAAATCTTCAATAAAATACTGGTAAACCAATTGCAACAGCACATCAAAAAGCTTATCCATCACTATCAAGTAGGCTTCATCCCGGGGATGCAAGGCTGGTTCAACATACACAATCTATAAACATAATTCACCACATAAACAGAACCAAAGACAAAAGCACATGATTATCTCAATAGATGCAGAAAAGGGCTTCCACAAAATTCAACAGCCCTTTATGCTAAAAGCTCTCAATAAACTAGGTATCAACGGAACGTATCTCAAAATAATAAAAGCTTTTTATGACAAAACCACATCCAGTATTATACTGAATGGGCAAAAACTGGAAGAATTCCCTTTGAAATCTGGCACTAGGCAAGGATGCCCTCTCTCACCACTCCTATTCAATATAGTATTGGAAGTCCTAGTCAGAGAAATCAGGCAAGAAAAAGAAATAAGAGATATTCAATTATGAAATGAGGAAGTCAAATTGTCTCTATTTGCAGATGACATGACTGTATATTTAGAAGAATCCATCATCTCAACCCAAAATCTCCTTAAACTGATAATCAACTTCAGCAAGTCTCAGGATAGAAAATCAATGTGCAGAAATCACAAGCATTCCTGTACACCAATAACAGACTAAAAGAGAGTCAAATCAAGAACAAACTGTCATTCACAATTGTTACAAAGAGAATAAAATGCCTAGGAATACAACTAACAAAGGATGTAAAGAACCTCTTCAAGGAGAACTACAAACCACTGCTCAAGGAAATAAGAGAGGACAAAAACAGATGGAAAAATATCCCATGCTCATGGTTAGGAAGAATCAATATTGAGAAAATGGCCATACTGTCCAAAGTCTTTTATAGATTCAATGCTATCCCCATCAAGCTACCTATGACCCTCTTCACAGAACTGGAAAAAAACCACCTTAAACTTCTTAGGAAACCAAAAGAGATCCCACATAGCCAAGTCAATTCTAAGCAAAAAGAGGAAATCTGGAGACATCACGCTACCTGACTTCAAATTATACTACAAGGCAACTGTAATCAAAACAGCATGGTACTGATACCGAAACAGACATATAGACCAATGGAACAGAACAGAGGCCTCCGAGGCAATACCACACATCTACAACCATCTGATCTTTGACAAACCTCACACAAATAAGCAATGGGGAAAGGATTCCCTGTTTAATAAATGGTGTTGGGAAAACTGGTTAGCCATGTGCAAAAAGCAGAAACTAGACCCCCTCCTGACATCTTACACTAAAATTAACTCCAGAAGGATTAAAGACTTAAACATAAGCCCTAACACCATAAAAACCCTAGAAGAAAACCTAGGCAAAACCATTCAGGACATAGGCATAGGCAAGGACTTTATGACTAAAACACCAAAAGCATTGGCAACAAAAGCCAAAATAGACAAATGGGATCTAATTAAACTCCAGAGCTTCTGCACAGCAAAAGAAACAATCATTAGAGTGAACCAGCAACCAACAGAATGGGAAAAAATTTTTGCAATCTACCTATCTGGCAAAGGGCTAATATCTAGAATCTATGAAGAATAAAAACAGATTTACAAGAAAAAAAAAACCCATTCAAAAGTGGGCAAAGGATATGAACAGACAGTTTTCAAAAGAAGACATATATGAGGCAAACAAACATGAAAAAATGCTCATCATCACTGGTCATTAGAGAAATACAAATCAAAACCACATTGAGATACCATCTCACACCACTTAGAATGGCAATCATTAAAAAATCTGGAGACAACAGATGCTGGAGAGGATGTGGAGAAATAGGAACACTTTTACACTGTTGGTGGGAGTGTAAATTAGTTCAAGTATTGTGGAAGACAGTGTGGCAATTCCTCAAGGACCTAGAAATAGAAATTCCATTTGACCCAGCAATCCCATTACTGGGTATATATTCAAAGGATTATAAATCATTCTATTATAAAGACACATGTACACTTATGTTCACTGTGGCACTGTTTACAATAGCAAAGACCTGGAACCAACACAAATGCCCATTGATGATAGACCGGACATGGAAAATGCAGCACATGTACACCATGGAAGGCTATGCAGCCATAAAAAACGATGAGTTCATGTCCTTTGTAGGGACATGGATGAACCTGGAAACCATCATTCTCAGCAAACTGACACAAGAACAGAAAATCAAACACCACATGTTCTTACTCATAGGTGGGTATTGAAAAATGAGAACATGTGGATGCAGGGAGGGGAGCATCACACACTGGGGTCTGTTGGGGGGGTTGCCAAGGGAGGGACAGCAGGGGGGATGGGGAGGCTGGGGACAGATAACATGGGGGGAAATGCCAGATATAGGTGACGGTGGGATGGACGTAGCAAACCACATTGCCATGTGTATACCTATGCAATAATCCTACATGATCTGCACATGTATCCCAGAACCTAAAGTGCAATAAAATATATTTAAAAACAACAACACGAAACAAAGTATATTTATAACTTTGCTGTCAAGATAATTATCTGTTGTCAAGATAATTCTGATATATCAGACAGGACATCACAGATGGCTACATTCAACCTGTACCATGCTTATAGAGACTCAGGGACTAAGTTAAATGACACAATTGAAATTAACAAAACATAGAGACCCAATATTTGCTGAAAAGTATAAATTTGTAGCAGGGCTAGCATTTCTGCATAGGCCCACGTACTTTAGAGTGATAAGCAAACATATTTGGTTCAGAAGCCATTTACCCTTAATCACCTTGGTTAGCTCTTTATAGCTCTTGATAAATAATGAGATATAAAACAACAAGAGTATAAAACTACAGGTCCCAAACAGCATGTTTTTTCCTCTGGCCTTTAAGCCCTGTGTCATAATGGATTAGATATATTTAAGTTGCTACTTCTTTACCCAGTTAAACAACTTACTAATATGTCCTAGAAGTACGAGAAAACTGTAAAGAAGCAACCAAGCTCAATATTGATAAATAAGCATATCTTGGAATCCTGAGTTACCAGCCATAACTTCTTTTCCTTTCTAGTAATATAAATGTATTTTTTAAACTTTTCTCTATATACATGCATTTCTGTGCATTACACTTTGCTAGACATAGTGACATTTTAAAGTTGTATATTCCAATAATATACAAACAACAAATCCTTTTGTCCAAAAGATTTCTAACACTCTTTTGTTCACTAAAATAAAATGAAAATCACAATTGTCTAGATGAGGACTGATTTGGGGCTCTCAGGTGGAGTGTTATGCAAATGACTTCAGTTTACAGCCTACTCATTTTAGCATACACAAGCCAACTAAAGTACAGAGCACCAGAATTCCAACCTTTGCTTTAATAGACTATTTTAACAAAATTTAAACACTGTTTTTAAACTAGTTCCATTATTGCACACAATAGGCGCTTAGGATAACACACATAGGGAGTCATAATGTTTTCTGGTTATTCAACATATAGTACTCCTTTTCAAGGCCATGTATAAAGTATGGCACCAGCTGCTTTCAAATGTTATTTCCCAGTAAAACTTTACACTTTTTTTTTTTTTTTTTTTTTTTGCTAACACATCTGTGGCACTGACTATGGTTAAATTGTTAAGAAAAAAATCTAGACTGTGCTTGCAAATTTAAAGCCTATCCCTGGAGCTTTGTTAGTTTACACAGCCAAACAGTATAGAAAACTAGATAATTAGAGGTAGCTGGGGCTAAGAATGCCCACCGAGTGGCAAAAGAGAAGGCTAGATGGAAATGGGTGTCCATGATTAGCAGTTGAATTGACTAATTTATCGGAAGTCATTTCAACATTATAAACAGCCTAAAACACCAGAAAGAGATCCATATTTCTCTATGCAAGGCCTCCGTATCTTTACATATGTTATCCTTTTTGAAGAATGTATCATTATTCTCATCTACCGTTACCCGGATAACCTGTACTCATAGTTTAAAATGCACCAGAGATGTTAACCATCATTCTACCTGTCTGAGGTGCTCCTTAGCATCCTGTACTCACCATATTGTATGGAGTTGTCCATGAATGTTGCAATGATTAACATGGAAGAAACTCCATGCCTTCTGTTTCTGCAATCCAAGTACCTGACACTATTCCTGTCACATTGTATTTGTTCAATAACTGATTGTTGAATTAATAAATGAATCATCAACTTCAAGAAAAAAGCAAGAATGTGAGGGAATTATAATCAGAAAAACATATGAAGTATACTACATATCAATTCTAATCTCAAATATTAATAGAAGGAAGCTGATAAAACCAATATTTATTGGCTTATGCCTAAAACTTAGAATATTTAATTAAAATTTTTTTAAATAAAATAAATGAAACACATTTATTAAGTAGATGTTACATTACAGAAATTTATGTATATTATATTAGATATTTTGAGGTAGGTATCCTTAGTCCCATTTTAGAGATAAAGAAACTAATGTCAAAGAAGGTAAATAACTTACCCAATATTACATAAAATAAATGGAAGAGCTGAAATTTGAATCTAGGTCTTTCTGACTCCAGAGTTCCTATTCTCCTACCTACACACAAGACCAGGAGAATTTAGCCTACCCCTTGTTCTATTTTAGGGTTTACTCATGCATACCCAGTCCAAAAAACCTGTCAGCCCTGATTGGAAATACTTAAGGTTGCTCCGTCACTAAATTGGCTTAGAAAAATTTTATATTTCTAGAGGAAAATATATTTCATCTGGAGCTGTCTACACAAGTAGGGCTTGACTGTAAGATACCCCTTGAAATACTGGCCTCGGTTTCTAGGTCAATTGTTCCTGATGAGTGTTCACACCTCATCACAGTGATGTATGGAACCTCATTAGTTGGCATGCCTACTGTCATAGGTCCCCAGAGAGTATGACTTACTTTTTGGTGCACACTGCTGGTTATCAGCATGGTTCACCAAAATTGACAAGAACCTGCTTCATTAACGCAGCTACAATACAACCCCTCTGTCACTATGGTCATATTTTCCAATCTTGTCTATTGATCAGTATCTTCCATGCTTCTTATCTCTGGCCTTCTGCTTTTGTGAATGCCTGGAACCCCAAACTCTTTTAGAGTGAGTTTTGTTCCTATTCTTCCCCAGAAATTTGCTTGCCAGTCTTAGACCTTCAGCATCTCTCCATAAGAGTGCATCCATATTTTTCAGTAGAGATTAATTGCAAAGAATGAATTTTCTTCTTAGAATTTGGTACATTTTCTGAACACAAAATATAGCAGAGGCACACAGAAAAGCATAATAGTCATACTCTCAGGAAATGAATAAACTTTGAGAGAAATAAAGTGACCCAATGAAGAGTCAAGAAGAATCCCATTTATACAGTTTAGTCAACCCTTTAGCCAAGTCACAGTATGTTTCTCATCTCCAATTTTTCCATTTATACAACAGAAACATTAATACCTGTATTGCAGAGTGACAGCAAGGATTGAATTGTATGTGTGTTTATGTGTGTGTATCTATGTCTATATGTGTGTAGGTACTAGATATATTGATTAAAGATGTTCCTTACAAAAAAACAAATGTGCAATTGATATTTTCACAATAGAAAAAATATTTTTTAATTAGGCACAACTTCACAGCTGTATCTTATTTACAAACCAAGTAGACAATAGATCTTTACTTTTTTATATGGAATACATTTCAAGACGTAGCTATCTTTATCAATAAACAAATGAAATAGTGATAATATTGATCTCTTTGTTTTAGGCTCAGTGTTTTCTTCTAGTCTTTGAAGACAGTCAATGCACAATCAATGTAAGCCATAAAATAATTTGGAGAAGATATATTTGTTTTCAAGTAGCACTATCTTCCTGTAGCTACTTCCAATAATAATGATAGTAATAGGAACACCTAATAAATATCGAACACTTAGTCTTTGCCAAAGGCTGTTGTAATCCCTTTCATGTGATAATTCAGTGGATTATCATACATACATGCACACACACACAAATTATGTAAGCACAAAACTATTATTCCAAATGTACACATGAAAGCATAAAGCACAGAGCAGTTAGGTAGCTTGTCCAAGGTAATATAGCTAGTATCTAATGAACTTAGAATACAAACCCGGCACTGCACTTAACTCTAACACCACATGGCCTCTTTGACATCCTTTCACAAACTAACATACGAACTTGAAATCCATTTGCATTTTTGAGCATATGTCTGAAATATTGTTTCTCCATAGTGGCCCTTAATTTAGGAACATTACTAAAGGTGTCCATCTTCAAATTATATGTGATAACTTGATAATTTTCTCAGAATATATTAGGTTTGAAAGCATGTATCTTAATTGAAACTGTTTATGTTAATAATGCCTGCTTTTATTTATGTTTGGCTATCTCAGTCAAATAACTTTTGCTTTCATTTATCTTTTTTTTTCTAAAGCCAATTTGTATTCCTTTTATTAGGTTTAAAATAATTATGTTTAAATTGGGTGGTGGTGGTATTTTGACATGGCATATGAAAATAGAGCAAAAATGCCTAATAATTATTGAGAATTCATTATTTGTCAACAACCCTGCTAAGATGTTTTCAATATATCACCTCATTTTGAAAGAGATATTATGTCAATGTTTTAGGTGGGGATATATAACTTAACTAAAGCAATCTTGATGGTGGTAATAAAGCAAGATTCCAATCCAGGTCTGTCTGATTCAAAATCTATGTTCTTTTCACTCTACCACCTTGTCTCTTCCCTTAACAGCACACTGGGGAAAGAACAGATGCTCAGTCCAGGAAAAGTAATGAGGAAAGAGACAGCAGAGCAGACTGTGTGATAAGAAAGGACCATTTGAAAGGAGAAAAATCCTCAAAGTGGGAAAAGGAAAAAGGATCCACAGTTAGTACACAGTGTTGGTGTAAGCTGAAACCACTTAGGTCGCCTCTATGAAACAATGGTCTTCCCTGACCTTTATTCGCACTTAGTATTTCTTCAAAATGCAGACTTCTTTTATTAATTGCCTCAACCATCACAACAGTTCAGCTGTGTAGAGATAAAAAACAATTAGACAAGACTGTATTGGATTTTTCTTTCAAGCTGTTTGCTAAAGAGGCAACAGAATGTTTACATTTATGATTTCATTCTATCCTAAAACACTTTCTTCAGAAATGGTGACAGAGTTAAGATTTATGCAATAACCTTATGATAGAACCAGTGCCAGACCCAATTTTTCTGAACAGGAGTGTTTTTCTGAACCAAACTTATCTAAAACATTAAAACTACTGAAGACCTAAAATGACCTCAGAAACTATCACAGAACCATTTCTCCCCTGTAGAAAGAGCTTCATCAAGACAACTCAAGAAATATAAATAGCCATTCTGTTTTTAAAGACCTTAATGGGAGGTAATTATACAGCCTTCCACAGTACCTCATTCCAGTGCTCTAAAATGTTTCTCTCACTAAAACCGAGGGAAAGCATCAGTATGTTCATTCTTTCTGGCAAATATATAAGAGAGAAAGTCTCTGAAACCAAACATCATCTTGGCAATCAAAAAGAGTGTTTTTAGGATGCTCAGGCACATATCTGTCCATGAAAGCTTCAACAGCCAAAGACAGCTAGGTGCTTAATATGATAAAATCTTTCAAACTTATGGTCTTCCTAACATGATAGTATTTTCCTGTAATAATGTTACCAATTTTTTTCTCTTTTGCATAGAAATAAAACTGTTCATTTAAGCATCATGAACACACAAAAATAGGATATGCAATTTATTTAACTTATTTTTACAGAAATACTCTTGCCGTAAAAAGTAATCTGGAAAATGTGTAGCCTTTATTACAGGTGAATGGTACATATCTGTGGAGTGTCTGACTTGACTGTGCACAGACCACAGTAGGGCAATTTTTCAGGGATTTCTTGTTAAAGAACACGATGACGATTTAGGTAAATGAACACATCCCAAGTAGTTAAGACCATGTCAGAGGAACGATCAGCTTGGATGCTACCTAACACACTGTGTATGGATTTCAATGACTAAAAAGCAGTATCAGAGGGGAGCTCATAGTGAAAAACCTTCCAGACCACAAATCCTTGAAGAAGCAGGAACAAAGAAAGTCTGTCCCCAGCCCTCTACACAGAAAAACAAAACCCTTCTGCAATGCAGGTAACTGAAGTATCAAAAAGATTTTCAAATTGGTTTTATATTGTGATACATATTGGACTACTGACCTATATTTTAAAGAATATGTTTTTTTCTAGTAAATGAGGATATTGAACAGCCTAAACGTGATGCTAAGAGAAGTTACAACTTCTGTTAAAACAGTAGAGGATGAATTTCAGTGAGATTAAATGGAAACAAAAAAAGGGAAGGGACAAAAGGACTTGGATATGTTGGCAGAAAAGATACATGAGTTTACAAAAGAAGATTTGCATTGGGTAATTGAGACAACAGTTGGTACCATTAAATCTGTAAGTTACAAAAGTCATAAATTTGGGGTTAGTTAAGTTCAATCTTATATAACCCTGGGTAAATACAATTTGGTTTTAAACATTGGTTTTAAGTAGAAATATTTAGGAAGAAAAAAGTGATAGAACTTGTGAGTGACTTCAACACTAAAAATATAAATTTTGGAAAAGTAAATTTTCTGGAGAAGAGTTTATTAGACTAGAAAGCAAAGGACACTAACTCAAGGGGCATCTACATTTAGGAGAGGAAGAGGAATAAAAAGTCAGAACAAAAGAAAGATAATCAAAGGCAGAGGGAAGTTCATCACAAAAGATGCAGCAGCCATTCCAAATGCCACAAGGCTCAGAAAATGGCATTGGTTTGCATCATTAGGGGTTATTGATAACCTTCAAGAGAGCAACTGCAGTACCTGATTATAATAGAAAATATGCTAAATCCTTAACAACTTAAGACTGGAGTCCTGATCAGAAATATGTCAGCAATATGGCAGAATAGGACTTTCCAGTCTTCATTCCCCAGCTTCCTTCAGAAACATCAATTTGAACAACTATCCATGCATAAAATATTTTTACAAGAGCTAAGGAAACAGGCAAAAGATTATAACACCTGAGTGTGACAAAAATAAGAAAAGGTGCATTAAAGAGAATAGGGAGGACAGCTGTATATTACCCACATCAATCCTTCCCAACTGCAGGTAGCAGAGCATGGAAAGAAACACTCTCTGCTTGAGGGAAAGCGAGGGAGGTAAACAACAGACTTTGCCTTGGACTCCAACACCAGGGTCGCACCAGTATAATAGCCAGGCAGGTCCACATGCTCCCAGACTTCAGGCTAGTACCCTCAGACTAAACCTCCAAGCTGGTACCAAAACCAGCTGAGTTCCTATAGCCCCAGGCTTCATACTGTCCCCCAGGCCAGGTCAGAAATCCAGGCCAACCCCAGGGCCAGGCTAGCCCCCACATTCCTAGTAATCAGGTCAGCAACTTCAGACACAACCTCTTGGCCAAGCACTTGGGTCCCAGGCTCCACGTCTACCCCAGGTTTCAGACCAGCCTAAAGCCAGGTGGATCCCACTCAGCCCAGGCTTCAGGTCCACAAAGTCCCAGTCTTCAGGTCCACACAGGGCTAGCTTAACACCGCTGGCCTTGGGACCTAGGCCAGTACCCATGGACACAGGCTCCAGGTCTGCTCAGTCTCTGGCTGGTCTCAGCAGCCCCACACATCAGCAGACCCAAGGTCCAGACCTCCTCCAGCAGATACAGGCTTCAGGCCCATCTCAATAAATCCTGGAAATTTACTGGGTGGGACATACTCAAGCTCCATGACCATCCCTGTGGACCCAAGCTCCAGAATGGCCCTCAAAGAACTAGCTTCCAGGTCAGCACTTATATACCCATGATCTAGGCCAGCCCCAGAGGACCCAGGGTTCATGCCAGTCCCCATGGACCCATGCTCCAGTGGCACCCAGAGTCGAAACTGGTTTCAGCATACCCAGGGTTCGGTTTTACTGCAGTAGACCCCTGAATGCCAGGGCAACACTAAGGTAGCCCTCATGAACCCCTGCAAACACAGGCTTCAGTCTAGCCCCCAATGGACCCAGAAGCCATACCTGCCCCATGAAGACAGGCTTCAGGCCTGCTGTAGCACCAAGCCAGACTCTGTGGTCTCAGGTTCCAGGCCTGTCCTAGAAGACTTAGGTCCTAGGCCTATCCCAGTGCCTGGTCAGTCCCTCAGACTCCGACTCCGACTCAAAGCTTATCCCACCAGTACATCAGCCATGTGGATCCAAGTTTTAGGCCAACCCCTACAGATGCAGGCTCCAGGCCTATCCCCATGGACTCAATCAACAGGCCTACCTAGTGGGTCCAGGATCTAGGCCCAGTCCCATGGACTCAGGAATCAGACTTGCCTACCTGCTGAACCCAAGAATCGGGCTGGAAAGAAATAAATGGAAAAAAATATTCCATGCAAATGGAAATGAAAAAAGAACAGAGGTATCTGTACTTATATCATATAAAATAGACATTGGGTCATTTGGACTGTGAAAGAAGACAAAGAAGGTCATTATATGATGATTAAAACGTCAGTTCATTAAGAAGATATAAGAACTGTAAACATATATCCAGCCAACAAAAGAGTACCTAAACGTACAAAGCATTTGTTAAAAGCTCTGAAGGGGAAAGAGAGACTGTAATACAATAATGATAGGGGAATTGTGCTTACAACTTTCAGTAATGAACAAATCATTCACACATTAAATTAATAAGGAAACATCAGACAGAATCTACCCTTTAGATCAACTGAACCTAACAGAAATTTATAAAACATTCCATCCAGCAGCTGCAGAACATACATTTTCCTCAACTGCACATGGGATGTTCTCTAGGATAGATTTTATGTTAGGTCACAAAACAAATGTTTAACAAACATAAGAAGACAGAGATCATACTAAGTATCTTTTGTGATCATGCTAGTATGAAACTAAAAATCAATATAAGGAGAATTTCAGAAGATTCACAAATGCATGGAAATCCAACAAGATGCTGATTAATAGCAAATGAATCAAAGAGGAAATTTAAAAATATCTTGTGATAAAGGAAAACAGACACATAACATACCAAAACTTAAGGGAAGCAGCAAAAGCAGTTTTAAGAGGGAAGTTTATAGCAATAAGTGCCTATATCAAAAAAAGAGAAATTTCAGATAACCTAATGTGACACCTGAAGGAAATAGAAAAGAATGAACAAACTAAGTTCAAAATTAGCAGAAAGAAGGACACAAATAAAATTCGAGTAGAAATAAGTAACACAGAGACAAAAAAATAGAAAAAATATCTATGAAACGAAGAGTTGATTTTTGGAAAAGATAAAATTGACAAGCCTTTAGCTAGATAAATTTTTAAAAAGAATCAAAATTAGAAATACAGGAGACATTACAACTAATACTACAGAAATATAAAAGATCATAAGAGACTATTATGAGGAATCATATGCCAACACATTGGATAACCTAGAATAAATGGATAAATTACTAGACATATACTACCTACCAAAATTGAATCATGAATAAATAGAAAACCCAAACATACCAATAATGAGTAAGGATATTGCACAAGTAATAAAAAGTCTTCTGGCAAAGATAAGCCAGGACTTGATGGCTCTACTGCTGAATTCTAATATCTAAATAATAACTTATACCAATCTTTTGTGAAGTCTTCCAATAAATTAAAGAAATTGGAGTACTTCCAAACTTATTTTGCAAGGCCAGCATTACCCTAATACCAATACCAAAGACACTACAAGAAAAGATTATTACAGGTCTATATCCCTAAGGAACACAAATGTAAAAAAATCTCAACAAAATATTAGCAAAGAACTTAAGCAGAACATTAAAAGGATTACTTATCATGATCAAGTGGTATTCATCCCAGGGATACAATGATGTTTCAACATACACACATCTATAATTGATACACCACATTAATGGAATGAAAGACAAAAACCATATGATCATATCAATAGAAGAAGAAAAGTCTTTTGACAAGCATAATAACCTTTCATGATAAAACTTCTAAACAAATGAGTAATAGAAGAAATGTACCTCAACACAATAAAGGCCATGTATGACAAGCCCAAAGCTAACATACTCGGCAGTGAAAACTTGAAAGCCATTTTCTATGATCAAGAACAAGACAAGGATGTCCACTCTTCCCATGTTATTCAATGTAATACTAGAAATCGTAGCCAGAGAAATTAGGCAAAGGAAAAAAACTACAGGGCACTAGAAGATCTCCACATTGGAAACTAAATGCTACATTATCCCTGTTTGCATATGACATGATTTATAAATAGAAAAACCCAAAGACTCCTTAAAAAAAAAAAAATTCTTAGAACTAATAAATCAATTCAGTAAAGTTGCAGGATACAAAATCAATATACAAAAATCAGTACCATTTCTATACATTAACAACAAACTATCCAAAAAAGAACTCAAAAAAATCCTTTTTATAATAGCTACCAAAAAATAAAATACTTTAAAATAACTTAGCTAAGAAAGTAAAAGTTCTGTACACTGAAAACTATAAAACATTAATGAAAACACAGTAAATAGATATTCTATGTTCATTAATCAGAAATAATATTGTTAAAATGTTCATACTACCCAAAGCTATCTGCCAATTCAATGCAATTTCTATAAGTATTCCTATGGTATATTTCCCAGAAATAGAAAAAACTGTCCTAAAATTCATATGGAACCACAAATAGACCCCAAATCGCCAAGGAATCTTGAGCAAAAAGAACAAAGTTAGAGGCATCACACTGTGTGTTTTTAAAATACACTACAAAATTATATTAATGAAAAAGCATGGTATGGCATATAAAAAGACCAGTAGACTAATGGAATAGAATAGAAATCTAAGATATAAATCCATGTTGATGGTTAATGGATTTTCAGTAAACATGCCAAGAATACATGATGGGGAAAGGACAGCCTTTTCGATAAATGGGATTGAAAGATTTGGATACTCAGATGAAGAATTAGGAAATCAGATCCTTATCTTACACCATTTACAAAAGTCAACTCAGAATGGATTAAAACTTAAACATAAGAACTGAACCTTTAAAACCACTAGAAGGAAGCATAGGGGAAATCTCCCTAACATTGATCTTGGCAACGATTTTTCTTCATATGACCCCAAATGTACAAGTAACAAGAGTGAAAATAGACAATGGATTACATAAAATATAAAGTTTTCTCACAGCAAAGAAAAGAATCAACAGAGTGAAGAGACAACCTATGGAATGGGAGAAAATAAGAGATTAAAATACAAAATATACAAGAACTCAAACAACTTAATAGCACCAAAAAAAAACTAAAAAACAGTCCAATAAACTGAATAGACATTTCTTAAAAGATATACAAATGGCCAAGAGGTATATGAAAAAATGTTCAACATTATTCATTAGAGAAATGCAAATTAAAGCCACAATGAGGTATTAACTTGCATCTGTTCAAATGGATATTATCAAAAGGACTTAAAAAAAATGAGAAGTGTTGGTAACAATGTGAGAAAAAAAGGAACCCTTTAATACTGTTGATGGGAATATAAATTAGTACAGACATTATGGAAAACAGTCTAGAGGTTTCTCAAAAAATTAAACATAGAAGTGCCTTATAATCCAGCATCTTTGAGGAATGGTATTAAAGGTCATTTTTCCTTCCTTTTTTATACTTTTGTAAGTTTCTACGGTAAATAGGTATCACTCTTTAAATCGGAAAGAAGCAATAAATGCCAGTCAAGGCAAAGCAGAAGCAGTTTCAGAAGGGCAGTGAAGATTACCAACTGTAAGAGGTTAGGAAGTGAGCAGTTGAGGCACATGTGAAGTGCACTTTGTGCAAATTATTTTAAACAAGTTGGGCAATATAAGGAGGGAAGAAAGAGTGCACATGTTCTGGGAAGCACCAGGAAAGGATATTTTTCTTGGTTCTTACAAAGGGGAAGAAGCTAGGCAAAAAGAAATAAAAACGGAAGAGAAAGTACTCGATGGAGGAGATAAGATTACCCTTTTCTTTCTCTAGGAAGATAGGAGACAAAGAGAAGAAAATGAGTGGAAATACCAAAAACTGAGACAGAAAAAAATGTGTTAGGGATGGAAAGATAAAGCCTCATGCATGGTGTTCGAAATTCAGCAAAAAGGATAACAAAACCTTTGAGAAGGAATAAAGATTAGGATTAGAGGCTAACAGACCCTGACAACCAGACCTCTTCAAGGGACTCAAACTATCTCCATGAATTAAAACCATCAGACAATGGAAACCCAATTATTTCTCTGTATCACAGGATTAGACTCCTTTCAGCTCAGTTAAATTTGAGAAAACTAATGTTGGATCCCTGGCTGATTTAGTCAAGTAATTAATGTACTGCTTAAGAGTTTTCATAAATTAGAATATTAGATTCATAATTTTCTAAGGGGATAGTTTTATATTTTGGCAATTGAGTAATCTGTAACAATTTTTGTAGGTTTTGTAGCCTTAAAACAGTATTAACTGGAACAGAAGCTGGCTTTAGCTATTATTTGTGTGCAGTTACACATACAATCAGTTAAATTTAGAAGAAAGTGCCACACAGCTTTTTTGTTTTGTTTAGCAAAAAGAAAACTTGGAATTAATCTACCATGGGCTAGGCAGATAACAAAAACAGTAAATCAGGTGGACTGTAAGACAAGAAAGAAAGATGGGGCCTACGGTTAAATGTCAAGTCCATCCTCTTCCAAGGGGATTTAAAAAGGAAAATTGTGCACTGTGAGTGCTAAAGGGATGAGAAGGCAGAATTAGCCAGAATTCAATGATGGGGGACCCTGAGGTCTACCAATCTCCTTATTCTTTTTACAAGTGAGAATTCTGATATACACATACATTGACACCATGTGTATTAAATGACTCCAATATCTCAATTTCTAGCCCAGAGCTTTCTGTGAGACCACATCCTGATACTCTCTTTGTCATCAATCCTTTGTAAGCAAGTATTTCATCTCTCAACACACCAAAATATGCTATCCATGTCAGTTCAGAGTATTACACTCATACCTTCCTTTACCACTTACTGTCTTATAATCAGTGAATTTTTGAAAAAGATAAAAACATGGATAACATAGATAATCGTATATAGAAATGTCCTCACTTGTTAAAAAATGCATAACTTTTATTGTTCCATCTTCTAAGCACTGAATACTCATATTTTAAAATATTTAAGTAACAACACTACTAGCTGCACAAATATCACAAACTATGGCTTGTTAATATCACTGCAATATTGAATAGATTTAAAACATTAGTTGTAGTTTAATAAACAGAACATTGAACCTGAACTCAGGTTTAAGCCCTGACTCTGACACTTATTTACTTGCTATCTGACTTTAGTCACTTCTCGATTTTCTCATTTGCGTAAAGGCAATGCAATAACAACTACCTCTCACTCAGACTCGATAAAAAATTGAACATCCTTCATTTACAAATTTAAAAATATATCTACATAAAGGTAAAATATTAAATTTGTACAATTTTTATTTAGGAAATAGAATCATAATTACACTTGAAGTTGTCAAAGTACATTTTACATTCTAGTTAAATAAATTGTTTAAAAAGTTCTAGTAACTCAAGCCAAAACTTATCTTCATAGTTTAAGGGAACCTGTTCTGACATTTGTGAACAGAAATAAGTAAAAAAGAACTGTCCACTTTTCTTATTTATGGGAATGACAAGGCATCAATATCATGTAGTGCCACTTACAAATTTATATAGCAATGTTAAACATAGAAACAAATACCAAGACTATATGACTCTGCATCTCTTCTTCAGATACATGTATGTGTGTGTATGTTTATATATAGACATATTCATATGCCATATTTCAAAAATATATGCAATAATTTAGAAATGTAAGCCAAGCCATGAGGAACTTAAGAAGGCATTTTCAAGCTCCTGAGCAAGTTTTTGGTTGGAATCTACCTGGGAAGTCTTTATATTTTAACTTACTTGATAAATTTTGTTTAATTTACAAAATGCTTTATATTTTAATTTACTTATTGTATTTTGTGTAATTTACAATTTCAAGTTAATTGGTTTGTTTTTTGGGGGTGGAGGGAATACTTGATATATTCCAAAGACTTGTAAGTTTTCTTTCATAGTATAATTTTATGGGTCAGCCATACTTGGTGGTTCATGATTTGGAAATATATGCTGTAATAAATTTCTATGTAACAGAAGACTGAGGGGCACTTCTCATTTAAGAAGTTAAAAAAAAAAAAAAAAAAAAAAAAAAAAAAGAAGTTAAAAACTGAGTGCTATCTTTATACTTGAAAAATTTTGATCTCCCCTTGGTTATATACAGATTTGGGATATCTGGGATATAATTGAATCAAAGTCATTAATTCCATTTATATTTTTGTTTTTTCTTTGTTTTACAGTGACTTTTTAATGTCCTTTTTCAGGTGTCCAAGAGAGAGAATACAGACATAGGTTCTTAGTTTCTGTTTCTGGTCAAGCCAGTAAAGCCCTTTCCCCTTCCCTCTTTTCCACTTACCACTAGAGATAGAAAACAAAAAAAACATGGTGTCAGGCTGCTAAAAGCCTAAAGCAAAACAAAACAGAAAAACAATAACAAAATAAGGCGGGTTGGACAAGCTTTCTAGGCAGTTGTTAGATCTACTTAGGTTGAATTATTTTGGTAAGTCTGGATGTGGTGAGCCAAATTGTCATTTAAGAATCAGTAGGTACAGGAAATAGTCACTTCGGTATTGGTATTACTTGGAATAAAAAAGATAATGATGTTAGCCCCTTTTTAAAAAAAAATGAGGGAATGATATAAAAATTATATTCTCTCCAGCCTGGCTAACATGGTTAAACCTCGTCTCTACTATAAATACATAAATTAGCCAGGAATGATGGCACATGCCTGTAATCCCAGCTACTCAGGAGGCAGAGGTAGGAGAACTGCTTGAACCCGGGAGGCTGAGGTTGTAGTGAACCAAGATCGTGCCACTGCACTCCAGCCTGGGTGACANAAAAAAAAAAACAAGAAAAAAAAAATTATGTCCTCTGATTTTTCCATAATTAATGCTTTTTTCATTTGTGAAATTAACCATTTTTAAGGTGGAAGTTTTTTTTATAAACAAAAGACAAATAGTAAAACTAAAAATCAAACATTTAACCTTCTAGTTAAGCTGATTTATGTACAGAGTCATTAAAATTAACCTACCTATTATCGGAAAGAGTGTGAATCTTTTCCTTGTCTGGTAGTGCTGTTTCAATCATACATTACAATTTTACAATTATTTTTGTGCCAAAGAAGCCTTCAGTTGTTATTATGGTAAAGGATTTCAGTTCCAGTGAGTAGCTTTGCTGCTGTCCAATTCACTTCAAATTTATATTTCCTGTCCTCAGATGCCAAAAAATGAGTTTTATGTTTGAGCCTTATTCATTTTAAAAATTCAAGTTTCACATTGCAATCTTTAAAATTCATAGCTACTTAAATGTAGGAAAGTTTGTTCTTAATTTTTGAACAGTCCTTGTGTTGATTACAAACACTATGCTTGTGCTTAGTGTCTCTTTTCAGAGGTTTCACACGGACTGGGCATGGTGGCTCACGCTTGTAATCCCAGCACTTTGGGAGGCTGAGGCCGGTGGATCATGAGGTCAAGAGATCGAGACCATCCTGGCCAACATGGTGAAACCCATCTCTACTAAAAGTAGAAAAATTAGTTGGGCATGGTGGTGGGAGCCTGTAGTCCCAGATACTTGGAAGGCGGAGGAAGGAAACTCACTTGAACCCGGGAGGCAGAGGTTGCAGTGAGCCAAGGTTGCAGCACTGCCCTCCAGCCTGGCAACAAAGCAACACTCTGTCTCAAAAAAAAAAAAAAAAAATTCACACATGTTTATGCAAGTTAACAGAGTTTTAAGAGGTAAAGTTTCAGTAAGTTAAGAGTTTTAAGTAAGTCCAAGAGTTTGAATCCTCTCAACACCCTGATTAATTCTGTGCCACTCAGACTATTACTCATATTCTTTAAATCTCACTTTCCTTAGCAGCAAAGTAGTAACAATAACAAAACAGATTAATGCCTATCTGGTAGTGTAATTTTAAGAATTAAAATAATTTATTTAAAATATAAATTTCCCAGTGCCGGCACATAATAAGATGTTCCATATATGTGCTGTCATTATCATTACCATATTTTAGCAATTTAAATTAATTTAAAGTAATATTTCAAGATGAAGAAAGCCACCCTGGGTTTTTTTCCAAGCAGGATTATGGTCCCCTTAAGTATTCCCCAAACACTTGACACCAGTCCCATCCCAGCACTTCTCTCTATAGTGTCCCAAATTGTTTACCTGCACAACCATTCACACATCCCTAGCACTGGATGATAAGTTGCATCAGAGCTGAGACTGTCTGCTTTGCTGTGTACCATTAGGTGACTAAGAGTACAGTAAGCAATAATTTGAGTTGATAGAAAAAATAACTCAATGCATTTCTAAGTTATATTCATTCATTCTTGTTAAAGAAAACTTATTCTGATAACACTTAACAAAGGGTCTGAGAAACAATACTTCTAAGTACTGAAGGCATCTAATATTTTTCTAAATAGCAATGTTTTCTGGACTTATAAACCTATTTAAGGTCTTTTATTATCTCCTCTTAGTTTTTGTCAATAGCACTCTGGTAACCTTCCTTTTTAGGTTGTTATTTAGCTTTTAAAACTTCTGGGATTCTTCTACATCCCTCTAAGTGAGACTCAAAACCATTACCACACAAAGCCAATTGTCATCTGGCCCTGATAGGTGAAACAAACCCGTTTGCCAGTACATTCACCTTATACTTTATGTTTTAGTCAAAAAAGATTTTTATACCAGCTTTCCCTTTACTGTAAATCACAGCATTTAAATATTAAATATCAGATACAAATCTTGTGCATATAATTCATTATTTCTATTAGACTTACCCTGTTCCAAAATCATCTATGCTACTTCACACTGATTTTGTATATACATTTATCTGTATTATTTTATTTTCTTATAGGTAACCTAAATTGGTTGACCTTTTTTTCTACTAGAGTTTAAGCAACCAAAAACAGGACTATGCACAATACTGTAAAATAATATATTCTTTAGTGAGAACTACATGTGATTTTTATAAATAAACAGTGATATGGGGACCAGGATTGATTGTAAATGACTGTTTTCATCTTACTTGATTATATAACTTACAAATCAATGACATGGATAAATAAGAAATTTTTTTAAATGTATGAATGCGGTCAGAGTTAATCTACATGTTTTTTAAAATCCCAAAATCAACTTCATAAGCACATCATCATAAAGCAAAGTTTCCTTGGTACCTGGTATTGCATACTGTATTCAATTTATTGTAGCTGTACTTACAATGTGTTCAGAAATTGTGAACCAACGAAAACTCAAGAAAAAAATGCTTTCTTAAGTACTAAACACTGCCACATGTTAAATGGAATTGTGTTCACTAATCAAACACTTAAAGAGCACTTAATATAAATTAAACACTATGGCAAGTACTAAGATAAAAAGATTAATAAAACATAGCAGTAGGAACTTACAATTTAGGCACTGAGTTAGTGTATTAATATATACGTGTTAAGCCTAATTTTATTCAAAATTTATGTGGAAAGTATACATGGACATACCTACTAGAAATACTGTATTTTCAAAGCATTAAATATTGGTCTGAAAACAGAAGTGCAGAGTGAAATTAACTTTGAATTATTGCATTTCACTGAATTTGTTTCTTCCTTCAAAAAACGGTATTGCTTTCTCTTTCTTTTAGTTTTTATTTTTGAGTTGGAGTCTTGCTCTCTCACCCAGGCTAGAGTGCAGTGGTGTGACTTCATCTCACTGCAACTTCTGCCTCCAGAGTATAACTGATTCTCCCACTTCAGCCTCCGAGCGTTACACATCCAGCTAATATTTGCATTTTTAGCAGAGACAGCGTTTCGCCTTGTTGGCCAGGCTAGTCTCAATCTCTTGATCTCAGATAATCCACCTGCCTTGGCCTCCCAAAGTGCTGGGATTACAGGCATGAGCCACTGTGCCTGGCCCAGTATTGCTTTCTTAATATTCCAGATGATTTTGTTGGTGCCAAGAAACTTTTAATTTTTGAAGTTTATGGCATTGGAAATATCCGTTATGTTTACTGCTGCTGTACTGCTCATCGTAAATGATACCTGAATCCTATACCCTAGGCTGCTGTCCACTTCCCTTTCAGCTGCCATGACCCTCCATCTCTGATTTGGTGCTGGTTCCTATTCACAAATCCCTCGGCCTTTCTCCAGTGACGGCCTAGGAGTGGGCCAGAGCTTCTCTACGTTCACCTGTTTCCAAGTCAAGTGTCCAGACCCTTCTTGTGAAACGGAATGTCCTACAAATCACTGCTCAAAAGCAGACAGGACTTACCAAAATAACCTAAGGGGGAAGTTTCAAAATATCTTACAAAAATTATCAAATCCAACTGCCCTGACAATTCCCACCTACAATGATTCCTCTTACTCAGAACTCACAGCCCATTTTGCTTGTAAAATTTCTTTGTCACTTGCACTACCTTATGGGATTTATGGTGCTGGTTTTTTGCTCTTTTAATTCAGAGTTTCAAATTAAATGTTTGTATGCTTTTATTAGCAATTGCTGTGTCAGACAGACACTGTAAGAGTAAGAAATAAACACATTCCCTGTCCTTGTGTAACTAAGACTGTATATTCTATAGCAGTTAGGACACTATGTACATAAAAATACAATAAACACCAAATCACAGATCCACAAGCTGTGGAAAACTCGAATCTTACTCTGCTATACACAATTAGAATGAGGACCAAAATGAAAAATCCATTGCTGAAGAACTATAAATTAATGGGCAGCACACAAAGTGATGTGGGAAAGTGAATAAGACAAACCTCTGTTCAAACACTAACTCCACAGTTTGTGAGTTAACTGGTTTTAGTAAAGTTATGTAATTTCTTTGAGTCTATTTCCTCTTCTCTGTAATGGAGATAATAACACCCTGCTCCCAGTGTAATAGAAGTAAAATGAGATAAGTAAATAAATTTACTCAATGTCTAGCACATATCAAGTGTTTAATTAAAAAAAGCTTTTATTAATTATCCATTTATTCTACAAATATTACAAAGAACCTACTTGGCGTTTTTGTGATGCAAAAGCAAATAACGCTTACTCATTATTATCTTTATTATTTTTCTTATCAGAAATGAATTGGAATATAATGCCTTTGCTGCATTTCCTTCTTATATATATCTTTCTTTTACAGCAACCAAGATGTAAACATAAACTGAAGCCAATGATATAAATCACTTAGATAAAGATTATTCATTCAATCACATTTTATCTTACATCTAATTTGTGTCACAACATTACTATGCACAAGAGATGCAATATTAAATGCCTTCCTAGCCCAATATAGTTTAGCATAGCTGGGGGAAAAACACATGAACAACAAAATATAATACTGTAAAACAAAAACAAAATTGTGTTTACAGTTGTGCCAAAGAAGCACATGGGAGTAAGTGGTTAATTCTGCTAGAGATCAGGGAAAGCTTTTCAGTAGAGCCGATATCTGAAAGGGACCTTGAAAACTTTGTCACATTTTCCAAATGCAGAAGCTGAGGAGAGAATTCTAGGCAAAGGCAAGAGCCTGAATAAACAGACTGCCTATGAACTCTTCTTGAAGTGCTTATTTTCTTATCTGGCCAGTTATTTCTATATAAGGGCAGCATCTTATGAAGAAAATCTTTTAATAATTACAAATCATATATGACCATCACACACACACACATATACGCACACATACATATACATTTATACATTGAGATGAAAAAGGCAAAACTACAATGAAACCTGTGTGTTTGTGTGTGTGTAATGGACATATCTGATGTGTGTGTGTGTATGTGTGTGTGAAAGAGGGAGAGGGAGGAAGGGAGAGAGAGAGAGAGAGAGAGAGAGAGAGAGAGAGAGAGAGAGAGAGTCTCCCTCTGTGACCCAGACTGGAGTACAGTAATACACTCTCAGCTCACTGCAGCCTCCACCTTCCAGGCTCAAGCAATCCTCCCACCTCAGCCTCCCAAGTAGCTAGGACTATGGGTGCATGCCACCACGCCCAGCTAATTTTTGTATTTTTAGCAGAGAAAAGGTTTAGTAATGTTGCTCAGGCTGGTCTCAAGTTTCTTTCCTCAAGCATTCCACCTACCTTGGCCTCCCAAAGTGCTAGGTTTATAGACATGAGCCACCTGTATTTTTTCATTTACTCAAAACTAGTCAATTTCTAGGGAAAAAAAAAAGACACAGTGGAGAGTCTTATCTTCATGGAAAGTTGAGTTTTTTTCTGACTATTCAATAAGCAATCTGGATGATTTCAGTTTCCTCTCCCTTAATCTTCCATATACACACCTTTGCATTTTATTTCCCTTAGATGATTAGACCCACCTATCTCTCCCCACCCCCAGCAAGAATTTGTCAAAATCATCTAAATGATACTGCCCCAAACCCGTTCTTTCTTCTGTTCCCACCTAAATTCCCAAATCTCCAGCTCAGATAGAATGAAGCTGTCATGGACGTCAGTAGGAATTATTTGGAGCAGATAGAGGTGTTCCACCTAGAGCACTTCTTCCCAAACATAAAATATGTGTCTATGCAAAGAGGTGGCTTGAAAGAGGATGCAAACATTGGAGATGAGACCATTATCACTGTGACTACTGTCACATGCCTCCTGGGATGTTTTATAGGCCACACAAACTCCAGCAAATCCTTCTACCAACTGCTGGGGAAGACTCATTTTCACAGGAATGAGTCTTCCCTTTACACCTGAATCCCTCATTGTGACACTATATGATAATTCACTTTTATTACATATTCCTTCAATAGAATGTGGTTTTAGTGGTGAAAATTCAGAATATGAATAAGATAATCATATTCATTTTGTGGCCTTCTAAAAACAGATCATTTTCAAAACAGTTGAGCTACATATATTTGTCCCTCACCTCTTTCTCTTTTTAACACCAGCTAAAAACCTTTCCTAAATATCAACTAAAAACATAATTACTAGTTGGGATCTAACGCCATGAAATTTGTGGTAAATGGCCTACTCAAAAAGATTTTTTTTTTACAAAAAAAAAAAAAAGTTTGAACACTAATTCTGAAAATTTTCCCAAGAGAAATAGAAGAAATTGAGACCATCCAAAAGGAACGTAGCGTTTTCCAAAAGCTGCAGGTTATGGAAATCTTAGATTTCTGCTATCCTGCCAGCCAGCCCTCCCCTGAAAATACATTTATACATTTAGATGAAAAAGGCAAAACTACAATGAAAGCCCAATTAGTTACATATCTCTGAACTTCCACACATGGAATCCAAGCAAAGTTAATTCTTATATTAATAATGTCACTTTTATTCTACATTTTTCTAATGATAGGAGTTGACCCCTAGCCATGTAAAAGTATGTAGAGGAAGAAATTGTCAGCTATGTATTCTAAGAAATGAAAACAAGAAAATGAATGAAGTCCTATGCTATGTCATGTTTCTGATAAAATGAAAACTCTTCTGAAAAGTTCTCCTATCACCTTATGGAAAAATTTAATAATGAAGCAAATTATCCAAGGAAGTAGACGGGCTACCTTTCTACATTCAACAGGGCAAACATTCCCCAGGATTTAGAGGAGAGAAATTGATGTATATAGAATAGGTTGTTGATATAGACTGTCCTTCTTTGAAAATTCTGCCATTACTATGATGGAAAAAGACAGTATAACATATTTATGGGAAAGCAGAACCAGAAGCCAGAAGATTGCATGGTTATGTATATACAAAAGGATTTAAAGTCATTTGTACCAGAGTCTTAAGAACTACTTTTATGGTAGTGAGTGCAGTGATTCTCTGTTCAGAGCTTACAAGCACTATAGAAATCACCTACTCAGTTTTTATGGTTAAGAATATGGAGCAATGCCACACAGGACAACACTAGAGTAAAAAGTGGCTGTCAAAACTCCACCACCAAGACTACTAAAATATATATGGCCTGTGAGGCTTAGATGAAACTGTACTGTAACTCATGTATACTAAAATGTGTTCATTTAGGAACATTTATTTTTAATAAGAGTTATAGTAAAAGATGATTCTTTAGTCAATAAATACAAATATTCCAGCTACACTTTTTAGTTTTATACAAGCACTCATTTTCTGTACCATCAAAGTCCTGAAAAAAAAAAAAGCAGAGAAAGTGAAAAGTTCTCCATAAAGTGAAAAAGTTATTCATAGATTTGTGAACACTTAAAAAGAGACAAAGGGAATTTTAAATGCTTCTGGAATTTAATGAAAAGAAGCAGAAAATAGGGTGGAGGTGGGAGGATCAATGACCCTGTATTTTTCTATGCCTCAACAAAATATACAAAAAAGCAAAGTAGGAAGAAGTCTCTTAAGGAATATTGTACTTGTTCTTAAAAATTCATAAGCTACATAAAAAAGAGAATTAAATATTTTAACCATGAATGGTTACTCATAGTTGGTGGAGGAAAGAGATGGGAAGATATATCTAAGATACGTTTTTTCCCATAAGAAGGATAAAAAGCAGCACCTCTGGACAACAACATAAGATACCCATGTGATAATGAGGAAAAATACCTTGGTTAAAGAAAATAAAGATTAATTCAAGGCTACTCTCCAGAAATAAGCTCCATATGAGCAGAAACTTACCTGTCTTGTTTATTGCTAAATTCCAGTGCCTCAAATATGAGTTGGCTTATGGTAGTTGCTTAGAAGCTGTTTAATAAATTAATGTTCTTAGAAACCTTTTTAATTTCTAGTAATTGAAGATAAGCTGATTATAATTGGTCGTATCAGGTAATAGAATTTTGTTATGTATAAAATATAAGTTGTTAAGGTACATTTATTGATATGGAAAGAAACAAGATGTAAGTGGCTCTATGTTGAAAGAATTCAAAGAAGTGATAAAACCATAAGTTAACTATTATTCCATTCATTCTATATAAAATATTCATTTAATATAAAATAGATAAAATAACAATATTCACATAAATTTAAATACTTGAGGGAGTTTATATCAAAATGTAGCATTGGTTATTTATTGGTAGGCAGATTAAAGGGGATTTTGTTGCAGCTTTTTCTCATGTTACATTCTCTAATAATAATTTATTATTTGTTGAAATTTCTTCATCAAATATATGTTTATATGGAAGGCTTACTTTGTCAAGTAAAGGTTGAGGTTGAAGATAGGTGCTCCAGAAAGTGAAAAAGTCCTCATAGAGTGGTGAAAACTTAAAAAGGTACAGATGGAATTTAAAATGCTTCTAAAATTTACAAAAAAGCCACAGAAAATAGGGTGGAGGTGGGAGGATCAATGGCAGTATATTGTTCTGTGTGTCAGAAAATATATACAGAATAAGTCAAAGTAGAAAAAGTCTCTTAAAAATTATACTTGTTCTCAAAAATTCATAGACTACACAAAAAAGAGCTAGATAAATATTTTAACCATGAATCATCCATCATATGCATTTTCAAAAAATGTACTGAAAAATATTTGTAGTGCATTTATAATGGCCAGAGAGTTGATTCTCTTAATGTTTTTCTTCATGTGTCATAACATATGATAAAGGTAAAAGGTAAACTTGAAATGATGAACCAAAATTAAATGTTCTAAATTCATCTGAAAGGCTTATAGGTATGGAGAATTTTATTTAGCTACTTCAAATTATAATGTCTCAAATGAAATCCCATCTTTTGTATCAACCTTTAATGATAGATTTTCAACATTTTATTCATGCCATTTAATTTTGTTCTTTTTCTTTACCATTGAACTCAGGCAATACAATGAGTGTCTGAATAAGGCTAAACATTTGCTGCTTAGGTCTGTATTAGTGGCTTCTACCTCTATTGCAACAGCACTGTCATTCCTCTCTTTCCAGTCATTGCATATACACAAATGAATTACAGTAGGATTCTGCCAAAACTGAAATGAAAGCTAAGAGACCATTGACATGTGGCAACTAAAGAGATTGACCAAGAGGCCACATGGTTGTCATTGTATAATACAGACATGCAAATATTTTGAAAAATAAAAAAAAAGGAGAAGGCTGCAAGAATACCAGCATATTCTTACATGTTTCAGAGTAAGAATTAGGCAGGCCTTGATAGAAGACAAAACTGAAATGTATAAACTACCTGACTTGCATCAGTAACCAACATAATATTAAAATTCAGACTTTCTACCTTCCTAATTAAGGCTCATTCAAAGAAGCTGTGTCTTTAGAACATATGACATCCTTCTAAATGTTACAAAAACCGTATAAGGTAGAGGCTAGTTTAACTGAACTATAAGGATTTGTTTCTTCTATGTAGATGAATATCACATAGTAGTAAACCTAAGGAATTTTGTAATCTTTTTATTTTATTTTTTTTACCTATTTAGCAAATAATTTTAATAGGAAAAAAAAAGGCAGACTTGGAAGTTTCTAATTTATTTTACTCTCGAATCATGCTGATAAAACCTTTAGAACAAAAGACACTAGATCAGACTTTTCCCATATCACACAATTTTTTTTTTACTCTAAGTCAAAGTAAATTAAGATAAAAATTGTTCATTGCATCCTTTTTGTATAACTGTTCAGAAATACCAGCAACAGAGTTCTTGAGTGATAAAAAACAGACCTCCAAGTAGGCAGGTTTCATCAAGTATAATTGTCCAATGTCCAATTCGCTGACTATACTTCAGTGAATATAGCATTTCAGTCCCCCCTTAATTTAAGCCTTGTTTACCAGTACAGAGGATATCATAGAAAGGAATGAACAATAAAATAGCATCGGGGGCTTCTGTTTCTATCAAGATGGTAGATTAGCTATCCCCTGAACATATCCACTACCGAACACCAAGTAATACTAGTGTTTATTTTACAAAGTAAGAAAAAAACTCAAAAGAGAATAATAAAGTAGGAATAAAGAAGAAAATTGCAAGCAATAATTTAAGGTTGTGGCTATTATACAAGCATCTGCTAACCTTCAAACTCCATTTCTCTTCTAGCAGCCAACAAAGTCAAGAATAAAGGCCTTACTCACTTGCAATAGACTTGGAACCCAGGCATATAACGCTGGAAAGAACTTCTCTCCAAAGGGCTACACAGCCAGTAAAAACATAAATTGTTTTAAACATGTACCCATCAAAGTAAAGAAATATTTTGCCTCAGTCTTGGTTTTAGATATGTGTGTAAGAGTGTTTCTGTGTATGCATACACATACACACAGGTGTTGAGAGGCATGGTGATTTTCATGTTTGTAAAGTGTGTAGGTTGAATGTAAATCCTAAAGTAAATGGAAAGAGTAAAACAAAATAAACATTGAATACCAAAAAAGGAAAAAAATTACATTTTAAAAGAGAGACGAATACCACATGAAAACAGCACAATATAACAAAATTACATTGAAATATGCTGGCAATCACAATGAATGTAAATGGGCTAAACTCACTCTCCAGTAAAAAGACAGCAGTATGTAAACAGACTTTCATCTTTTTTTTAAATTCAGCACTGGGCTGATTTAAAGAGATGTATACAAAGGTTGAAAGAAAAGTAGTATAATACATGGAATAGAGGAATAAGTACCATCAAAGGGAAAAAGGTATAGATACACACACACACACACACACACACACAAACTAAAAAAAGTAATGGAGAGTAAAATAGCAATCTTAAAAAACAGATTTTTAAGGCAAAAAAGGATTATATTGGAAAAAAGTGTTATCTCATTCATAATAATGTTTCAGTGTAAGACAAGGACATACTGATTAGAAACTTGTATATACGTATATAAAGCAAACATTGTAAGAAAAAAAACAAACTACAATAAGAATTGACAAATTCACCATAAAGTTTGGCTTTCTAAGGGACCTAATTTAATAACTGATAAATTATGCAAATAAAAAATTGATTTGTTTCAGATGTTTTCAAGACAATGCACTTGTTGTAATGTACAGAGATCTGCTCCAAAGACTAAGCATTCTTCTCAAGCACATATGAGGGATTTATGTATATTTATAATAAAAAGTCACTCTCATGTTTGTTGCAGCACTGTTTACAATAGCTAAGATTTGGAAGCAACCTAAGTGTCCATCAACAGATGAACGGATAAAGAAAATGTGGTGTGCACACGCAATAGAGTACTCTTCGGCCATAAAAAAGAATGAGATCCAGTCAGTTGCAATAACACACGTGTAACTGGAGATTGTTATGTTAAGTGAAATAAGCCAGGCACTGAAAGACTGACGTCGCATGTTCTCACTTATCTGTAGGGTCTAAAAATCAAAACAATTGAACTAATGGACATAGAGAGGAAAAGGATAGTTACCAGAGGCTGGGAAGGGTTGTGGGAGGATTGAGCATAGGTGGGAATGGTTAATAGGTACAAGTAAAAAAAATGAGAATGAATAAAACCTATTTGATAGCACAGCAGGGTGACTGTAGTCAATAAAAATTGAACTGTATATTTTTACATAACTTAAAGAATATAACTTGGATTGTTTGTAACTCAAAGGATAAATGCTTGAGGAGATGGATACCCCATTCTGCATAATGTGCTTATTTTACATTGCATGTGTGTATCAAAACATCCCATGTACCCTATAAATAAATACACCTACTATGTACCCACAAAAATTAAAAATTTATTTTAAAAAGGCATACAATGAGTTTGAATAGTTTCATATAGGCCATATAATATTTTGAATAAAAATTAAGATAGAAGTGGATTATAAGAACTACATCAACTCATATATTTCAAAATTTTAAACACAGTCATAGGTAAAGACTGAGTCAAGAATAAATTAGGATAAGATAATGGGTCAAGGATAAAATGGTCAGAGTACTTGAAAAAAAAATAACTTACTAAACTGACTCAAAAAAGAAAAAAAAAAAAAAAGACCTGAATGGTTAAGAAAATGGAATCAGTGATTAAAAACTTTCACACATGAAAAAACACTAGGCTTACAAAAAAATTTTAGTAGAGTGGAAGAAACACATAATTCCAACATTATTTAAACATAAAAGACAGGGAATACTTACCAAATCATTTAGAGATACAATAACCACAGAAAAGCATTTCAAGAAAAAAAAATTACAAAACATACTCATGAATATAAACATTAAAACCTAAATAAAATATTCATAAATGAAATCAAACAAATATATATAATCTCACGGCAGAACTGGCCTGGCAATGGGGGCTGTCTTCTTCCTGTTCCACCCAATTGTGTGACCAAGGATGGACAGAGGACTGCATGCCTCCCTGCAACCTGTCCCTTTCTCCTCCTGCCAGGGTTGGGCATGAGTGGTCTGGAGGTTTTCTCTTCTAGCTGACTTCTGCTTTCCCATGGCCTGTGTTGGGCCTGGATGTCCAGGTCCTGGGGAGAAAGCATCTGGGTGAACAGTGGAGACACTGTGGGCCTGGAGGTCAGAGTCGAGAAATCAGGTACAGTCTGTGCATCTGCTTGAGTCTCTCCACACTTGGCTCTGACTGATCCCTGCTTGTGCAGGACAGCAGAGGCTCTTAGGTTCAGAGAACGCATGTGTCTCTGTTTGTGTGTGTGTCTGTCTGTCTGTCTGCCTGTCCCAGGGGTGGCTAGGAGCCAGTCTGACTGTTGTATGGTCACATCTGATAATTCTCCACCTTCTTCCCTCTCTTCCTCCCCCTTACCTTCCGAGTGCCTACTTCCCTATGTTCTCTCCATGTCCTCCTCCCAGCTTCCCATGCACAGTTCCTACCTATCATGTACCCTATAGAGTTGCCAGTTTATTGCCTTTTTAAAAAAACATATTTGACAGTAACCTGATGCCTTCAGAGGCTCTCTGATTAAGTAAACCTTATTTAAAAATAAATAATAAACATAAAAGTAAAATTATAGTTGGATTGTTTGGGGTCCACTGATTTCCAGCAAGATTTATATTTTATTATATTAACACATCCAGTGAGAAAAATTATATGATCACTTTGATAGAATAAGAAAAATACATTCTAAAACTGGCATTCAAGACTTTAAAAACAACAAACTCAGAAACTAGGAATAGAAGATAATGCTTGAACTTGATAAAAATATAACTACGTATAGTACAACAAAGGCTATAGTCATATTTCTTTTAAAAGCAATAAAAAAATACTCTTTATTAGCATTCTATTCTAAATTGTATTGGAGGTTATAGCTAAGAATATCAGACAAGAAAATAAAATGAATCAAGATAGGCAAAAAAGAAACAATATTGTCATTATGTACAAATTGTGAACAGATAGAGCATAAAAATAATAGAATTAATAACAGAGTTTAGAAGACTGCTGAATATGAGATAAATGTACAAAAACTAATTGTATTTACCATTCATATTTTAAAATGTATATCTAATAGGTGTATTTACAATAAAAAATAAAATAACTATACCAGTAATATACCTAAGAAAAGTGGTACAGGGTCTTTGTAGCAAAAGTCAAAATCTTTGCTAAAAGACATAGGTTAAGACCATTTAAAAGTTGAAGAGTTGGCCACATTAATGGATAGGATAATTTGTAAAAAATTATAATTTTCAAAATTCATTAATTAATAACAAAATCATAATATGTACAGGGTCACAAAAAGACTGACAAGATGTTACTAAAATGTGTACAAAGGGAAAAAATATTTACGGACATTAGTGCCTATTATAAAATACAATTAATACAGATGGAATTGGCAAAAAGATGACAGAGACAAACGAAACAAAGAATTGGACCTACAAATATATGTAAACTTGATATATAACAAGTGGAGTTGCTTATCAGTGGAGAAATAATGGTGTTTGGAATTCCAAATGAAATAGAAACATACAATTGTCTAACTATATCATAATGTGCTCAAAAAATCAATTCCATATGGATCACACACTTGAAAATAAGAAACAAAGCAGTAAAATGTATAGAATAACTTTAAGACCAAGAAACAGAAATATTTTCATTAAAAGACACAAAAAGTACAAACCATGATGAAAATCTTAAAAGAAGTAAAAATAAGAAAGAATAAATTTATAACACATGTAATGTTTATTAAATATAATCACAAAATGGTTGATATCTGAAACTAATTTTAATAAACTCCTGAAAGTAAATTTTTTTAAAAAGATGCCAATAAAATGTGGAAATAATATTAAGGAGCATTATCATAGAGGGAGTTTGAACGCCATAAACATATGAAAGGCTGTTCAAATTCATAAGTAATCAAGAAACTATAAATTAAACCCCAATGAAACACAACCTTCCATATAATATATTTGCAGACATTTTAAAGCTTTGAAAATATTGCTGAGTGGGTGGAGCCTTGATAACTTTACATAGAACTTGTGAGAATGTAGTGGGTACAATTTTGGGGAGAAAGTAAGTTATCTAATAAAATTAAAAATGCGTATATAGCTCATGACTCAATCATTCTAACCCTATTTATATAAACCATAAGAATTCTTCCTCATGTGCATTGGGAGAAACATAAGAGAATCATAGCAGTATTGTTTCTAATAAAAAAGATTTACAACCATGCAGATGTTTACCAACAAGAGAACCAGCACTATTTTTATTCAGTGGAACACTGTACATCTGCAAAAGTGACAAATAAATTAGAACTGTATTAATCAACAGGGATGGATCCCACAAATAATATGCTAAGCAAAAAGGTAAGCTGTCAAAGAAGACATTCTATTTATATAAAGTACAAAATATGCAAAACTAAACTATATACTGTTTAGAGAGATAAACATATATAGTAAAATCATTACTAAAAGCAAAAGAATGATATGCGCAAAATTTAGGACAGTGGTTACCACTGGAGGAAGATGTGCTGGGCTATAATACACAATAGGATCCAATGGTCATTATCATATTCTAATTCTTAATCTGGGTGGCAATTTTTATAACATTTTTTATACTTAGTTATGAAATATTTTATATTCATGAAAAATATCCTAGTCTGTTAAAAAACATGACACTATCAATTTGAGACAGCAGGCTGAGCACAATGTTCTTTCCTAAATCCCAATGTGGCAGAAAAAAATATATATTCTAAAACAAGAATTCAACAGTAACTGTAGTCATCAGGAAGAAAGGATGCCATCAACAAACCAGAAATACAGAGGATTTCTAGATGAGAGAATCAAGAGAGGATCAAACTGACAGAAACTGCAGTGAAAAAACTTCAACCTAAAGTAGGTCTAAGAGAAAGCCACTGCCAAGGTGAGACCCTTTCTTCCCAATGGAGCTCCAAAGAAACTCCAGGCTCAGTCAGCAAATTCAAACAGCAGGACATTCATGGGTAAAATTAATTAAAATACCATCAGTCAAACAGCAACTGCTGTGTCAGTATTGGTCCTCCTTTTCCCAGAAAAAAACCAAAACAGCTAGAAACAATGACATTGCTTCCCGGAATAAAGTCTTAAGAATTATTTTCTAAAGAAAGAAGACTCTTCCCTGAGAGGGCTTTTAACCTAAATATCCAGGCCAGAAAGAAAAGAAAAGCAAATCTCCTCAAAAGGCAGGGAGATAACTATGTAATATGTAAGTGTGTAAGGCCCAGATGTGAAACACATCACATTTCTCTACTCCAAGAGCAAAGATTTTCAGGCTGTTGTTGTCCATGAATCCCAAAGAAAGCTCTGAAAGAGCACACACTGTAGTATTACTATTAGACAAAATGTAATACTAAAATAAAGACAAAAGTATGAAATGAAACAATATGAATATTTAGATTAATAGAAGGCCAAATCCACATCAAGTCTTAAATTTTCTAGACCAAGCAACATGGAATTCAAAGTTAAACTTTTATAGATGAAAGAAGATAATGTCAAAAATTACCATCATAGAGAGGTACACTAATAAACCTCCATGCAAAAGTAATAAAGTAATGAAGAACTTAAAAGTAAAAAGTTTAGTTCGGTTAAATAATAATAATTAATAAGCTTAAAATAAGTAGCTGTAAAAAGACATCTTGTACAAATTATAAATTCTTTCAAATGTCCCTTGCAATAATCATAAAACCTGAATATGTATTAGGCTAATAAAAAAATCTCAATATATTCAGATAAATGAGATTTAAATAAATCAGTCAAATTGTCATCTTAACAAAAGGCTAGCCAGAACATTTCTAAAGGCTAACATAACCTGATATCAAAACAGCCGAAGAAAACCATCAAAAAGGCAACTTTAGAATATCTATTTTGAGAATAATCAAGTAAAATTCCCAGTAAATTATTAGCAACAATTCAGCAGTTTCTTAACAAAATAATTCATCATAGGCTTAAATCAATTTTCCAAAGAATTCAAATTACACATGTGTAAGAATATATATGTACATATACATAGATGTAAACATACATATATTATTAAAAATTAATGTCAAATAAAATGGCAAAAAATGTACCAGCTATTTCTCATACTAATCATACAACGCTGGGAAGGAAATGAAATGTCCTTGGCTTATAAAAGTGTATGCCAAACTGGGTGTCATGGTTCACACCTGTAATCCCAGCACTTTGGGAGGCCGAGGCAGGCAGATCATGAGGCCAGGAGCTCGGGACCAGCCTAGCCAACACAGTGAAACCCTGTATCTACTAAAAATACAAAAATTAGCTGGGCATGTTGGCACATGCCTGTAGTCCCAGCTACTTGGGAGGCTGAGGCAGGAGAATCACTTGAACCCGGGAGGTTGAAATTGTGGTGAGTCAAGATCATGCCAATGCACTCCAGCCTGAGTGCATTGAGCAAGACTCCATCTCAAAAAAAAAAAAAAAAAAAAAAATGTATATGCCCAGACATCCATAAGAAAACATTATGAACTTTCTCATTAAAGTAAGTGAAAATAAAAGAATGTCTGCTGTTCATAGGCATAGGCAAGGACTTCATGGCTGAAACACCAAAAGCAATGGCAACAAAAGCCAAAATAGACAAATGGGATCTAATTAAACTAAAGAGCTTCTGCACAGCAAAAGAAACTACCATTAGAGTGAACCAGCAACCAACAAAATGGGAAAAATTTTTTGCAATCTATCTGTCTGACAAAGGGCTAATAATCAGAATCTACAAAGAACTTAAACAAATTTACAAGAAAAAAAAACATCAAAAAGTGGGTGAAGAATATAAGCAAACACTTTTCAAAAGAAGACACTGATGCAGCCAATAAACATATGAAAAAATGCTCATCATCACTGGTCATTAGAGAAATGCAAATCAAAACCACATTGAGATATCATCTGACAGCAGCTAGAATGGCGATCATTAAAAAATCTGGACACAACAGATGCTGGAGAGGATGTGGAGAAACAGGAACACTTTTACACTGTTGGTGGGAGTGTAAATTAGTTCAACCATTGTGGAAGACAGTGTGGTGATTCTTCAAGGATCTAGAAATAGAAATACCATTTGACCCAACAATTCCATTACTGGGTATATACCCAAAGGATTATAAAACTTTCTATTATAAAGACCAATGCACATGTATGTTTACTGTGGCACTGTTTACAATTGCAAAAACTTGAAACCAACCCAAATGCCCATCAAAGATAGACTGGATAAGGAAAATGTGGCACATATACACCATGGTATCCTGGAATACTATGCAGCCATAAAAAAGGATGATTTCATGTCCCTTGCAGAGACATGGATGAATCTGGAAACCATCATTCTCAGCAAACTGACACAAGAACAGAAAACCAAGCACCACATGTTCTCACTCATAAGTGGGTGTTGAACAATGAGAGCACATAGACACAGGGAGGGGAACATCACATACTGAGGCCTGTCAGAGGGTGGGGGAATTAGAGAAGGGATAGCAGCAGAGAGGGATTAGGGAGGAATAGCATTAGGAGAAATATCTAATGTAGATGACGGGGGGATAGATGCAGCAAACCACCAAGGCCCATGTATACCTATGTAACAAACCTGGTCATTCTGCACATGTACCCCACAACTTAAAATATAATAAAGATAATAATAATAATAAAGAATGCCTACTGTTTGCAGTTACTATTCTCCATTGGCGTAGATGTCTTAGACAATTAAATAAGACAAGAAAAATAAGGAATATAGAAATATTCCAGATAAAGTCATTATTTAGTGATAATATTTATCTAAAATATCCAAGAAAATCAACCAAAAAATACTAGAATGTTAGAAAAATAAAGTGCAGTCAATTGGTCAAACAAAAAGGCAACATTAAAAAGTAAGATAGTCTTTTTTACATACTTTGAGTAACCAATTTTAAAAATAAATCTCAGAGGGAACTGCTCAAGCACCCTCATCCTCAAAAAAGCTACTAAAATGCCCATCTAAGGGATATCATTTGAACTAAGAATACTTGTGATTAAAAAAAAAAAAATCTTAAAAGCTTCCAGGAGAACAAATGAAGCCATCTACAAAATATTTGAATGGAGAGTGGCATCAGGCCTTTTAACAGCAACACTGAAATCTGTAAGATAGTAGAGTGATGCCTTTAAAATCACTAGATAAAATGATTTCCAATTTGCATATTGTACTGAGTTCAACTCTTAACCAGGTATGATGCAAGAATAAGGATACTTCCAGTGCCGCAAAGTACCAGTAAAAGGACCTTCAAAACATTCTTTTTAAGAAAGCTAATTGAGTGATTCAAAATATGGAAATAGCCTGGGAAAAATAAATTCCAGTGAACAGAAGTTAAAGGAATTCCCAGAATGACGATGAAAGAAAGCCCAAGGATGATACTTGCATAGTAACATAGAAAGGAGAATGAAAAAGGAAGGTGCAGGGCTCCAGGAATGTCTACCAAGTAGAAGAAATGAACCGTACAGGTAAACTGCCTGGCAATTGATTTTATTGTAGGATTTTCACACATTCCTTGTAAGTGGAGGGGACAGTCATATTTATAGAAAACTAAGCTAAGAAAAATTAGGCAATTATTAACTCAAATAAGGACAAAAAGGTCATATAAGAATGAAAACTATAGTATATAATATAGCTCATAAAAAATATGGACATAATATAGTGTGCATGAATAAAATGAGATGTAACTATTATAGAAAGAGGAGGGGTGGAAAGAAGAAGGAGGTGTACAAGAGTTAAATTCTCATCACTCAAGGTGGGAAGTAAGTAACATAAGCAATAGCTAATGGGGTTTTTTAAAAAGAAAAAGAAAACCAACAAAGCATATTTAGAAACAGATACACGCAGCTGAAGAGACTGCTAAAAATGTTAAAAATTATTGTTCCTTGGCGTGAGAATTGGAGTGGAGTAGTGTTGTTGTGGTTAGGCTGATAAATGTTTAAAATTTGCTCTACAAGAAAGAAAAAAAAAAGTTCCGATTTATAGCACATGCCAATTTCTATGGTAGAAATACTCCCACTATGGCCAATTTAAAGATAACAATTTATCATCCCTGAACACAGAGTTGGGAAGAAATCCACACACATTTGCTCCAGCACGTAAGGGGTTTCAACTGGTTTTTATTATTGAATGTTAAACTGTGCACAGGTATTACTTTGAAAATTAATAAACAAATACTTGGTTGGGATGATAGCTTAAAATTAAAAATAATAAAATTTCCCATTCATATAAAAAATTATAAAATACTTAGGAATAAATGTAATTGAAAGTGTTAAAGATCAATATCAAGAATATGATAAAACTTAACTAAATACATATTTTTAAAGATAAGAAATCTTTGCATTACATGGAAGACTCCATGAAATTATTATACTAAAGCATCACAAATTTTTAGTTAATTGAAACTTCAGTCTAATATAAATAATATTTTTTTAATTTTTTTAATTTTTTTCAAATTGCACTCTTTTCTTTTTTATTATACTTTCAGCTCTGGGGTACATGTACAGAATGTGCAAGTTTCTTACATAGGTATACACATGCCATGGTGGTTTGCTGCCTCCATCCCATCACCTACATTAGGTATTTGTCCTAATGTTATCCTTCCCCAACCTCCCCACCCCCTGCTATTCCTCCCCTAGCCCCCCAATCCCCAACAGACCCCATTGTGTGATGTTGCTCTCCCTGTGTTCATGTGTTTTCATTGTTCAACACCCACTTATGAATGATAACTTGCAGAGATGGGTTTTCTGTTTTTATGTCAGTTTGCTAAGAATGATGGTTTCCAGATTCACCCATTTCCCTGTAAAGGATATGAACTCATCCTTTTTTATGGCTGCATAGTATTCCATCACATATATGTGACACATTTTCCCTATTCAATCTATCTTTGATGGGCACTTGAGTTGGTTCCAAGTCTTTGCTCTTGTAAACAGTGCCACAATGAACATACCTATGCATGTGTCATTACGATAAAATGATTTATAATCCTTTGGGTATATACCCACTAATAGAATTGCAGGGTCAAATGGTTTTCTGCACATGGCTAGCCAGTTATCCCAACACCATTTATTAAACAGGGAATCCTTTCCCCATTGCTTGTTTTTGTCTGGTTTGTCAAAGATCAGATGATTGTAGACGTGTGGTGTTGCCTCTGAGGCCTCAGTTCTGTTCCATTGGTCTATATCTCTGTTTTGGTACCAGTACCATGCTGTTTTGATTACTGTAGCCTTGTAGTATAGTTTGAAATTAGGTAGCATGATGCCTCTAGCTTTGTTCTTTTCGTGTAGGATTGTCTTGGTTATGCAGTTCTCTTTTGGTTCCATATGAAGTTTAAGGTGGTTTTTTCCAATTTTGTGAAGAGGGTCATAGGTAGCTTGATGGGGATAGCATTGAATCTATAAATAACTTTGGGCAGTATGGCCATTTTCACAATATTGATTCTTCCTAACCATGAGCATGGAATCTTTTTCCATCTGTTTCTGTGCTCTCTTATTTACTTGAGCAGTGGTTCATAGTTCTTCTTGAAAACATCCTTTACATCCTTTGTTAGTTGTATTCCTTGGTTTTTTATTCTCTTTGTAGTAATTGTGAATGGGAGTTCACTCATGATTTGGCTCTCTGTTAGTCTGTTATTGGTGTATAGGAATGCTTGGGACTTCTGCACATTGATTTTTGTATGCTGAGACTTTGCTGAAGTTGCCTATCAGTTTCAGGAGATTTTGGGCTGAGATGATGGGGTCTTCTAAATATATAATCATGTCATCTGCAAATAGAGACAATCTGACTTCTTCATTTCATAATTGAATATCCTTTATTTCTTTTTCTTGCCTGATTTCTCTGACTAGAACTTCCAATACTATATTGAATAGGAGTGGTGAGAGAGGGCATCCTTGTCTAGTGCCACATTTCAAAGGGAATGCTGCCAGTTTTTGCCCATTCAGTATGATATTGGCTGTGGGTTTGTCATAAATAGCTTTTATTATTTTGAGATACGTTCTGTCAATACCTAGTTTATTGAGAGCTTTTAGCATAAAGCACTGTTGAATTTTGTCAAAGGCCTTCTCTGCATCTATTGAGATAATCATGTGGTTTTTGTCTTTGGTTCTGTTTATGTGGTAGATTATGTTTATAGACTTGCATATGTTGAACCAGGCTTGCATCCCCAGGATGAAGCCTACTTGACCATGGTGGATAAGCTTTTTGATGTGCTGTTGCAATTGGTTTGCCAGTATTTTATTGAAGATTGTTGCATCTATGTTCATCATGGATATTGGCCTGAAGTTTTCTTCCCTTATTGAGCCTCTACCGGGTTTTGGTATCAGGATGCTGTTGGTCTCATAAAATGATTTGGGAAGATTCCCTCTTTTTGTATTGTTTGGAATAGTTTCAGAAGGAGTGGTACCAGCTCTTCTTTGTACGTCTGGTAGAATTCGGCTGTGAACCCATGTGGACCTGGGCTTTTTTTGGTTGGTGGGCTTTTTTTGGTTGGTAAGCTATTAATTGCTGCCTTAAGTTCAGACCTTGTTGTTGGTCTATTCAGGGTTTCAGCTTCCTGGTTTAGTGTTGGGAGGGTGCTAGTGTCCAGGAATTCATCCATTTCTTCACAGTTTACTGGTTTATGTGCACAGAGCTATTTGTAGTAATCTCTGATTGTCGTTTGTATTTCTGTGGAATCAGTGGTGATATCCCCTTTATCATTTTTTATTGCATCTATTTGATTCTTCTCTATTTTCTTTTTTATTAACCTGGCTAGTGGTCTATTTTGTTGATCTTTTCATAAAGCCAGCTCCTAGATTTACTGATTTTTTGGAAGGTTTTTTTGTGTCTCTATCTCCTTCAGTTCTGCTCTGATCTTAGTTATTTCTTGTCTTCTGCTAGCTTTTGAGTTTTTATGATCTAGCTCCTCTATCTCTTTCAATTTTGGTGATAAGATGTCGATTTTACATCTTTCTTTGCTTCTCATGTGGGCATTTATTGCTGTAAATTTCCATCTAGACACTGCTTAAATATGTTCCAGAGATTCTGGTACATTGTGTATTCATTCTCGTTGGTTTCAAAGAACATCTTTATTTCTGCCTTCATTTCATTATTTATCCAATCAACATTCAAGGGCCAGTTGTTCAGTTTCCATGATGTTGTGCAGTTATGAGTTAGTTTCTTAGTCCTGAGTTCTAATTTGATTGCACTGTGGTCTGAGAGACTGTTTGTTATGAATTCCATTCTTTTGCATTTGCTGAGGAGTGATTTACCTTGAATTATGTGGTAAATTTTAGAGTAGGTGCAATGTGGTGCTGAGAAGAATGCATATTCTGTGGATTTGGGGTAGAGAGTTCTGTAGATATCTATTAGGTTTTCTTGGTCCAGATCTGAGTTCAAGTCCTGGATATCCTTGCTAATTTTCTGTCTCATTGATCTGTCTAATATTGACAGTGGAGTATTAAAGTCTCCCACTATTATTGTGTAGGAGCCTAAGTCTCTTTGTAGTTCATTAAGAACTTGATTTATGTATTTGGGTGCTCCTGTGTTGGGTGCATATATATTTAGGATCTTTAGCTCTTCCTGTTGCATTGATCTTTTTACCATTATATAATGCCCTTCTTTGTCTCTTTTGACCTTTGCTGGTTTGAAGTCTATTTTATCAGAGACTAGGGTTGCAACTCCTGCTTTTTTATTTTTTCCTCTCCATTTGCTTGGTAAATCTTTCTACATCCCTTTATTTTGAATCTATGTTTGTCCCTGTACGTAAGATGGGTCTTGACATTTTATCCAATTTTCTAGTCTGTATCTTTTGATTGGGTCATTTAGCCCATTTACATTTAAAGTTAATACTGTTGTGTGTGAATTTGATCCTGTCATACTAGCTAGTTGTTTTTCCCGTTATTTGATGCAGTTTCTTCATGCTGTCAATGGTCTTTACCATTTGCTACATTTTTGCAGTGGCTGATACTGGTTGTTGTTTCCACGGACTAGCACAGGAAAGTCTGACCCCTGTGATTCAAATACCTCCCCCTGGGTCCCTCCCACAATACATGGGAACTCTGGGAGATACAATTCAGGTTGAGATATGGGTCGGGACACAGCTAAACCATATCACTAGGTAAGTTATTAACTTATAAAAAGATGCTTAGTCTCATTGATAATTAAGAAAATGTTAATGAAAATAACAAGATATAATTTTTCAGGCACTAAATTGGCAAAAATTTAAAAGTATATCAAGAAACAGCGTTTTTTTTTTTTCTCTCTCTCTTACACTGCTGGTAGCCATGTAAATAGCTATTCTTTTAGAGGACAACATGGCCCTATCTGTCTAATGTAAATGTTCATGCCTTTTGTTTATAATGTCTGGAATCAAGATGTGAAAATCTATTTGACTACACATTCTCTGGAAAATTCCTTATATCTCCATTTGCCCATATAGAGGCAACTATCAGACTATATATTTTCCAAATTAAAAAAGTTCTAGACAGATCTGAAGTTTGATAATGTGGTATTAGGAAGGTCAGAAGCCTCAAAATATTAATTCTATCATTAGTTGGTTATTAGAGCTGTCCTTAGTAGTTTATATGACTATTTAGTAATTCTTCTATCAATTTTATTTGTATGTAGCACTGACAGAAAAAGCAAGTTAATCGTTACCAGTAATTGACTGCTTGCCCTATGCCAGAAACTATATTAAGCACTTTGCATACATTTGATTTCATAGTTTCCCTTTATTTATACAGTAAATGTTACTATCCTTAGTTTGGAGATGAGGAAATTGAGGGTTGAAGAGGTCAAGGAATTTAAACTTATCAATGGTCAAAGGGTAAAGTAAGTGGGTAATTCATGCCAAGGTCTAGCTGTCCCCAAAGATCCTAACCACTATGTTGTGATTGCAAAATACAAGCAGTAGTTAAATTGCAGTGGGTAAAAAGTAATACAGCCAAGATGGGTTATATAACAAATTATTACACAGAATTAACTATATGGTCCATTGTTAAAATCATACTATTGAAACATTAAATAAAAGAATTATTCACTAAATTAATATGCACAGCACTGCATAAAGGATTTTTAAATTTCTTGCTCTTCTCTCTCCCTCTTAAGAGCCCACCTGTTTGTTATCTAACTAAAAACACAACTACTTATGAAAAATATGATGCAATAATCAGTCCTTAAATAAGGCATTCCTTTGTTCTCCCCATTCTCCTTCTTTAAAGCTTTCTACTGTGGATTACAACTTTTTAATATAATATCTTATACAATTCCTTGGTTTTCTGGTGTGTTTGAATGAGAATAGCACTAGCAGAGGTAAAATGCAAACTTCAAGAGGTTTTCTGGCACCAGGAGGATTCTAATTCTCCCCTGTGGTTGTTGGCCTGCAATGAATGAGAGCATCTACAGGCTGGTGGTCCCTCTGCTTTTTCTGATATGCCCAAGACAATGAGCTGAGCAGTGCCAATTCGGGTTCCTAGCTGTTGAATGTGGTTGCTGAGGTGTTTGTTCGCTTTTATTAGTCCATTGTAGATGTTGGCTCTTCTCCCAGACTTTCTGCTTTGTTTTCCTAGTTCGTGTTTGTTTGGACCATCTGCTTCAGCAGATCAGCATTCTCCTCTCCAGGTTCTTCATCTCTGTCGCTACAAGCTGGAGTTTTTCTTTTCAAAGTAATGACCACCTGCACCGCATCCATTTTTATATTCAATTCTCCAATTTTCTTTAGCTGACTTTTTTATTTTTGGAGGAGTTTGTCTTATTTAATTTGATAGTCTAGACTGGGATTCCTATTACAGGTATGGGCTCAGCGTATTCAGTGCATGTTTTTAAAACCCAGGAGCACATTTAAAATAAATTTCTTTGATTTGCTTTATATCATCAGAGTCCCTCTTATTAATATATTTACCTAGATGAATAATTTATTTATTTTTTGATTTAAACCACCTATGTAAGAAAAATATCAATCTCTGTGTAAACAACAAATTCAATGAAGCTGAAGAGTATGTGTTGTATTGTATTGTGAGTTCGTTGCACAAATTAATAAAGGCCAAAGTAGCTCAAAGCCTAAAATTTATTTCTGAATCTAAACAAAAATCCAAACACCTCATCTAAAAATAAAAAGGAGTGGTTAGTGCGGCCAATTCGATTGTGTAAAAGCAGGTTAATCAAGGATAGCCTAGCCTCGCTGACCAGAACAGGAAATAAGAGTCAGTCCCTTGGCCAGCTGTGGTGGCTGACACCTATAATCCCAGCACTTTGGGAAGCAGAGAGAGTGGATTGCTTGAGCCCAGGAATTCAAGACAAGCCTGGGCAACATACTGAAACCCCATCTCTAAAAAATACTTTTCAAAATTAGTCAGGTATGGTGGCATGAGCCTGTGGTCCCAGCTACTCAGGAGGCTGATGAAGGAGAATAACTTGCACCGAGGAGGTCAAGGCTACAGTGAGCCATGATTGCACCACTGAACTGATTGTCTGGTTAATAGAGACAGATCCTCTCAATAAAAAAAAAAAAAAAAAAGTCAGTCCTAACAGCAAGCCAGATGAGAAATATGAAGTATAAGGAACATGATTTCAAAGATTTACAGTTGTACAAAAGACAAAGTTCCTGGAATTTTCTTGATTTAAGCATAAAACCTGACCAAATATCTATAGGGAGTGCCAAGACTTTACTCCCACGAAGAAAAAGATAGAACAAAGTTGCACACAAAAGGATTGTTGTACCATGCACAGGGTTCTCAAGGAGACGAAGCTAGGCTATTTAAAGCAGGTTATGTTCATAAAGATCAAAGCAAGGCTCCTAGTTCTAGAACTTGAAGACCAAGTAAGCAAAGCTGGCCTGTTACTGAACCTTCAATTATTGCTCAAATTTGAACATGAACTAATTAAAGAAATCCAAAATGAATCTTCATATTCAGTTGGAAATAAGCATCCCAAATTAACAGAATAAGAATGATGTAGCTCAGAAACCCAAACGTAATTTGTAGGCCTATACAAACCTGGTATTGAAGATTAAGCCAGAGGTGGGACATGTGTGTAACATATGCCATCATTTGCTTTCCCATGCCCATGGCAAAATCAAATCAATCGCAGCATGCTTTCCCACTGAATGCAGATACATCCTCGTCATCCCTCTTAGCTTGCATGTGATGCCATACTCACTAAATGATTGGAATCCACATTCCATTGGAATTGAAATCAATTTGCTATCCTTGATTTGCCCTTTCCTTTTTAATCCTTTCCTAAGTTCTCATGGAAAGTTTTAAAGGCATATCATTACAGGCTGTCAGCAGGTGCTTCTAGTTCTTTTACCTATTAATATAGGGAGAAAGTAACTTGAAAATATAAGAAGAATTACCGGAAATTCTGCTGACTGATGAACACTTTTGCAGGCCAAAATGTATTTTTCGGATCTTATCTGGAAGACAGTTCTACAGATAAATTTCTTTAAATATGCCCATGGTGTCCTGAGTTAAACTTTTGTTTAAAGGAAACACAGAGACAAACACAGACAGCTTTCACTTACATTCACTCAAATATCCCAGTTGGGTGTTGCTGGAGTTTGGCTATTGAGTCAAAGAGTCTCCTGAGTTTGTAAGCTCAAACACAATCCTTTTCAGGGTGTAAATGAAGCTGGGCACAATTAGGCAGAAAACGATATCTTTAAAGGAAAAAGAAAGTCTATGCAGGCTGTAGTCCAACTTCAATAAAAAATAAAAGAGAGAAAGAAAATCTTTACCCTTGGTTAGATAAAGTGACCTTCAGTGGGTGTAGTGAGAGACATTACTTTTAAACGTCATAGTCCCTGGATTCTTTCTCTCTCTCAAAGAACAGCATTTTTCTTCTATAAATAGGAGGTAAAATTAATACACATTTAAAAACCCTACCAGTTAGCTGAAACAAATGGGCAAACTATTCAAGTGTATATATTCTAAATTCAGTTGGACCAAAATTCCTAATTGTTAAAAAAAAAAAAAAAAATATAAATTTTTTAAAAAAAAAAAAAAAAAAAAAAAAAAGCTACTCTATCTTTCCATTGGTTAAAGACTTAAATACTTCCAAAAACAATTCAGTAGAATAAAATATGATTTCTACAGGGGGTGGTTTGTTATTATATTTCCTTGTAAATACTTCAAATGATTTCAGATCCAGTGTCATCATAGTCGCTCTCCAACGTTCCGGTGGGTAATTGAGTGATGGTTCTTCATCTAACATATCTATCTTGATGCATCTTTATTTTCTTTTTTCTATGCCCATAACACTGCCCTTAAGATTTAGCAGTGGTCTTGAAAACAGAAGAAATGCCAGAAACCAATCACTAGGATCTTGCAGAATTTAATAGAATAATTCAAAGTGTGCCCAAGAGATTGAATGCCTTTGTACTACTAAAAAGAGAAAGGTAGGAAAAGAAACTTGAAATAAACTCTGAAGTTCTTTTCAGTTCAATAGCTGTCTAACCAAATAGAATGTGATGTGAGATTTTAGGGCAAAAGGCAACAAAGACTGCTGTGTGTTAATTCTTAAAGAACTGTGCCTTCGACCTGCTAATAGCTGTCATTCCCATAACCTTTGAAGAATTACACATAGTACTTGGGCTCCAAGCTTACCTCTACCTCAGTGACACAGCATTTTTTTCCACTTACATATCTTATTCAGCACTTTAGATTGCCTCTAGAAAAATGGCCTATGGTTTGACCACTTCAGACTGATAAGACCTTTAGTCTGCTTTTGACAAATATGATTACAGATAGCTATTGTTCAAAACTCCCAGTATAATACCTACATTATCAAATATTGTTTGCACTTCCAGTAACACATCAATGGTGAGAAGCAAAAGAGTCATTTCTACACACAGTAGAAAGTTACATAGAAATTATTAGTTATTCAAGTACTTTAAAAGTGCCTTGAGAAGGAGTTAAACTTCTGAATTCTGGAGTTTTCAATACTTACTCTTGAAAATATTATCAGAGATTTGGGCCAGAGAAGAGCTCTTATGTCTGCATGCTTTCCTATTAAGCAGATACATATAAACCCTACCATTTACTGGGCCATTTCCATCTCAAAGCAAATGGCATGGTGAAGTGAGGCTGCTCTTTGAAGAAAAACTCTTCTGGACAATCTCTACCATCCAGATAACTTCAGAAGAAAGAACTCACTCCAAAGAATTTTATACCTATTGTTTTGTAAGTTAATGCAAATCTGGCCATATCATAGGCCTGAAACACTCAGATGAGTATGATAGCAAAACAAAACAAATTTTATCAATATCCAGGTATATTATTCCATTTTCATACTGCTTTGAAGAAATATTCAAGACTAGGTAATTTACAAAGAAAAAGAAGCTTAATGAACTCACAGTTCCACATGGCTGGGGAGGCCACACAATCATGGCAGAAAGTGAAGGAGGAGCAAAGACACCTCTTACATGGCTGCAGGCAAGAGAGCATGTGCAGGGAAACTGCCCTTTATAAAACCATCAAATCTCATGAGACATTCACTATCATGAGAACAGCACTGGGAAACCCACCCCCTTAATTCAATTACCTACCAATGGATCTCTTTGATGATACGTAGGGATTATGGGATGGGAGCTACAATTCAAGATGAGATTTGAGTGGGGACAAAGCCAAACTATATCAACAGGAAATAAAAAAATAAGTAGAAATTACCATGAGACAGATTTGGTTTCAGCCTAACATCAGACTCAACTTTCAATCAGAATTACCCTACAATGGAATAAATGACCCCGTGATGGTAAGAAATTTCTATTTACAGATGTTCTTAAACAAAGGTTTATTAATAAACAAGGAAACTGGCCCAGCATATAACCTAGAGTTTAAATGTGTAAGCAAATATTTCCCCCAAAAAAACTGAAAAATATTTAACTTTAGTACAACTGACAAGAATCTTCCTTCTGCAGACCTCAGCTTAGTCATCCACAAAAAGTCAGTTCAATTGAAGAAGGGCTGTCAAACGTGCATTGTTTTCAGCTCACACAAGAGTCAGCTTGATGAACCATGACCTGTATACAAATTACAAATTCTTTTTTCAGGTCTTCTGGGTAATGGGCAATTTCTTTTTGCAAATTGTGGAAGGTTACTAAATATCCTATTGAGTAGTTTATTAAGTTTGGGTTTCATAAATGAATGTTAGAAGATTACTAGAGCTTACTGAGGCTGAAATTGAGTATTCTACTAAGAAATTTGGTAGTCACACAACACTGGAGTACAATATGCATGCATGTTCACATTTCCATAATTTTAAGGAAGGAAGCTCTGTTGTCAGATCATCAACAAGGATGTCTTGAGCAGCTTTCACTTGCTGTTACAATTACTTATTTAAGTATTTAGAGATGGAGTCTCCCTCTGTAACCCAGGCTGGAGTGCAATGGTGCAATCTCAGCTCACTGTGACTTCTGCCTCCCGGGTTCAAGCAATTCTCCTCCCTCAGCCTACCAAGTAGCTAGGACTAAAGGTGCATGCCACCATGCCCAGTTACTTTTTTGTGTTTTTAGTAGAGACAGAGTTTCACCATGTTAGCCCAGATGGTCTCCATCTCCTGACCTTGTGATCGACTCACCTCAGCTTTCCAAAGTGCTGGAAGGAGTGAGCCACTGCACCTGGCCTTTTAGTCTTATTTTAATGATACATTACGCTTGTATTAACTTCATTATTAATTGATTTTGTGTGAGTTTGGTTGCATGTGGAAGCATATGGATGCATCTCTGTTAGTATCTGTAAAATTTCATAAAGTAGACTTCCATATGCTAGACACATGAATTCATTAAAATTTGAAAAATAATCATCTGGGAGGAGATCCAAGCTGGCCAAATAGGAACAGCTCTGAGAGCAGCTCCCAGTGAGAACAACACAGAGGGTGAGTGATCACCACATTTCCAAACGAGTTTTTACCACCCACAGACCAGGAGATTACCAGGCTGAAAAGCACCACAAGTTTCCAACATGGCTGTTTCAGCCAACGACACAGGTCTCCTCACAAAAAGTCACACAAATCTGGGCGACCATTTCAACTGGCGCCTGGAATGCCTGGGATACAGAGCAACCCATTCAACTGAAAAAAGGGGGCTGAACAGGGAGCCAGGTGATCTGGCTTAGCAGGTCACATCCTGACAAGGACCAACAATCTGAAACACTCTGGATTGAGAGTTTTGCAGCAAGTGTTGCTGGGCCCTGGACAGTCCAGCTCTGTGGGGGGAAGGGCGTCCACCATTACCAAGGTAGTCCACCATTACCGAGGCAGTCCGCCAATACGAAGGCAATCCGCCTTTACTTAGGATATCTGCCATTACTGAGGCAGACTGCCATTACTGAGGCAGTTCTAACTGAATCTCTGTAAACAGAACTGCAGGAAAGTTCACACAGCAGCTGAGCAGAGCCTACAGCAGCTCAGCAAAGCCTCTGCTGGCAGACTGTGATGAAACTACCTCCTTGCTGGGCAGGGCATCTCTGAAAAAAGGCAGCAGCATGTCAGGAACTTATAAATAAAGCCCCACCTTCCCAGGACAGACCACCTGGGGAAAAAAGCAGTTATGAATTCTGCTGCAGCAGACTTAAAAGTACCTGCCCAGCAGCTCTGAACGGAACAATAGAGCTCACAACTCAGCACTTGAGCTCCTATAAAGGACAGACTGTCTCCTTAAGCAACTCCCTGATGCCCATATATCCAAAGAGACTCCTCATAAAGGAGAGCTCAGGCTGACATCCAGTGGGTATCCTTCTGGGATGAAGTTAATAGAAGAAGATATTGGCAGCAACACTTACTATTCTGCAGCCACCACAGGTGATCCTCAGGCAAGCAGGGTCTAGAGTAGACCTCCAACAGTCCTACAGCAGAGGGGCCTGACTATTAGAAGGAAAACTAAAAAAAAACAGAAAGAAATAACTTCAACATCAACAAAAAGGATGCCCACTCAGAAGCCCCATCTGAAAGTCACCAGTTACAAAGACCACAAGTCCACAAAGATGGGAAGAAATCAGCACGAAAAGGATGAAAACACCAAAAACCAGAACGCCTCTCCTCCTCCAAGGGATCACAACTCTATATCAGCAAAGGAGCAAAGCAGGATGGAGAATGAGGCTGATGAATTGACAGAAACAGGTGTCAGAAGTTGAGTAATAACAGTTCTCTGAGCTAAAAGAACATGTTCTAACCCCATGCAAAGAAACTAACAACCTTGAAAAAAGGTTAGACAAAATGCTAACAAGAATAAAAAAACTTAGAGAAGAATATAAATAACTTGATGGAGCTGAAAAACACAACATGAGAACTTTGCCAA